>NC_077228.1:123468419-123792919 GCF_027887165.1 Monodelphis domestica | reverse complement strand
CTGTGCTAGGACCTGGTGGATCCCAGATCTCCTGAGAAAACCCTGAAATGCATCATTAATTGGCAAAATAAGGAAAATTATCTGAACACACACACACACACACACAAAGCCAAGGGATACACAGAACTAACCTAATCCTATAGGAAATTTGAAAGATAAAGTACAAGAGACCTGAAGAGTATGGCACCCAATAGCCCCAGCTCTGCTGTAATGGTCCAGTCCAGAGACATAACTGTATGCTTAGTCTAGGTCCAGAGTGTAGTAGCAGAAGGTAGGCAATGGCAAATAAAAGCCCCATACATGATAGGAACCCAGAATTGGGTTAATTATAGCAGTTCCTAGCCTGTGGAAGAACAGTTAGGTTGAGGACCTTATGGTAAAAGAAATGGCATAGATAGAGGCCAGCTCTGGAGTCCCTTGACTAGTCTTGTCCACTATACTTGAGACCAGGCCAGATTTCCCTGTTATATTCCCAAGCACAGTATCAGAACCTGATGCAAGTTTAGACTTTCCACCACCAAATCTAGACAAAAAGGCTGGTAACATAAACAAACCAAGGAAAACAATTACTATATGACTGAGAGGTTGCTACAGTACAAGTACTGAAGAGGGTGATCTCACAAGTTCAGTGAAAGCCTCTAGAAAAACATTCTATTCAAAAAGACTACCTTAACAGAATAAAATGAAATACAAAATAGGAAATAGAAAACAATGATGACAATGAAAATGAACACCTGACCACAGATAGTAGAAAACATCAAAGTAACAAATAACTTACAAATTAATATAAGCCAAAGAAAAAATGACAAATTAATGAAGTGGGAAATAAAAAAAAACATAATTGAAAAGAACAATGGATTGTAAGAAATATAATACAAAAATAACCTAAAAACAGGTCAAAGAGAGATATAATCCCAGTACTATATGAAGGGTCAGATCATATTAAACATATAAATAGAGGAAAATAAATAAACTTTATTTAAAAAACAATAATAATGGAAGAGGAAATAAAGGAAATATAAGAAACGCTTTTCCTTCAATTATATGTCAAAGAACTGATAATTAAAGGAAATAGATGAGTAATTTTAAAAATTATAATATGTTAACAAAAAATATAGAATATTTAAATAATCCATTAAAACAAAAATATTTTAGCAACTCTCATGGTGATATGAAAGAATTGGACAATGAAGGGATGCCCACCAGTTGGGGAAAGGCTGAACAATATGATTGTGATGGAATAATATTGTACCATAGGAAATGAACAGCCAAGATGTTCTGAGAAAAACCTGTTAGTTACTAAACTCTACATACCTTCTGCCTCATCTCCACCACTAAGATCATTTCTTCTTTCAAAGGAAATGGAGCTATATTCAGAAAAACAAGGAAACAGATGAATAAATGAATTAATAATAGTAATCACTTGCCTAGTAGTACAAAACTGGAAACTAAAGGGTCACATCCTATTAAAGAATGACTAAACAAACCGTGGCATGATAATTACATGAAATATTACTATGCCACAAGAAATAATAGAATGGAGAGTTTCAGAGATAACTGGAAAGAGTATATGTATTTGATACACAGTAAAGTGAGTGAAATAGAAGAATAATTTACATAATGGTATTATACAGAAAAAAGTAATTTTGAAAGATTTCAGAAATCTGATTGATGAGACCAGAAGTCCAGAAAACTGAAAAAAAAAGACACTACCTACTTCCTACACACCAACAACAATTATAAAATACATATTATTTTAAAATGTCATCTTTTCCTTTATTATTATTTATAGTAGTTGGCCACCAAAAAGAACATTTATGGTTTATATATATATATATATATATAATATATAATATATATATATATATATTAGTTTAACAACCTGCTAGCTTAGGCTTTGTTTAATGATTTTTTAAAATTATTATCTTTTCTCTGATTTTTATTTCTAAATATTTTTCCATGTTTACCTGATTCCTTTTATTTTCCTCCCCTCCTTCCTCTCCTCTCCCAGAGCTGACAAACAATTCCACTGGGTTATAAAAGTGTTATCAGTTGATATCTATTTCGGTATTATTCATTTTTGTAACAGAATAATTTTAAAAAAAAACAAAATTCCAAATCATATACCCATATAAGCAAATGATAACTCACATGTTTTTCTTCTGTGTTTCTACTCACACAGTTCTTTCTCTGTATGTGGATAGCATTCTTTCTCATAAGTCCCTCTGGATTGTCCTAGATCATTGTATTGCTGCTAGTAGAAAAGTCTATTACATTGAATTGAATCATTCCACATTGTTTCACTTTCACTGTACACTGTTCTCCTCGTTCTGCTCATTTCACTCTGCATCAGTTCATAGAGGTTGTTCCAGTTCATATAGAAATTCTCCAATTCATCATTCCTTATAACACAATAGTATTACATTACCATCATATACCACAATTTGTTTAGCCATTCCCCAATCAAGGGATACCCCCTTATTTTCCAATATTTTTTACCGCCATAAAGAACATGGCTATGAATATTTTTAACAATCCCTTTTTATTATCTCTTTGGGTTACAGACCTAGTAGTGGTGTTGCTGGATCAAAAGGCATGCATTCTTTTAAAACCCTTTGGCCATAATTCCAAATTGCCTTCTAGAATGGTTGTATCAATTCACAACTCTACCAGCAATGCATTCATGTCCCAATTTTGCCACATCCCCTCCAACATTTATTATTTTCCTTTACTGCCATATTGGCCAATATGCTTATGTGTGAGGTGGTACTTCAGAGTTGTTTTGATTTGCATTTCTCTAATTAAGAGGGATTTAGAACACTTTTTGGAGTGATTATTCATATTTTTGATTCCTTTGTCTGGAAATTGCCTATTCACTTCCCTTGATCATTTGTCAATTGGAGAATGACTTGATTTTGTGTACATTTCACTTAGTTCCTTATAAATCTGAGAAATTAGACATTTGTCAGTAGTTTTTGTTATAAAATATTTTGACCAGTTTGTTATTTTCTTCTAATTTTGGTTGCATTGATTTAATTTGTACAAAACCTTTTTAATTTAATACGATTGAAAGTATTCATCTTACATTTTGTAATGTTCTCTATTTCTTGCTGGGTCTTAAATTCTTTCCTTTTCCATTGATAGGACAGGTTTACTATTCTATGTTCACCTAATTTACTTAAAATTTACCTTTTTATATTTAAATCATTTACCCATTTTGAGTTTATCTTGGTATAGGGTGTGATATTAATGATTTTTTTTTTATCAATTGAGGATAGTTTTCACTTTTTTAGCATGTTTATAAAATGACTCCTACTTTTAAGTTCAGAATTGAGTTCAGGTGAATCAGCCAAAAAAAAAAAATACAAATGTCTACTGAAACTTCAGCCAATAAGCTCCACTGTTCCAATTAATTACTACATGTCAGAAGCCTGAAAAATCTGATTAGAATCCAGTTCTGTTTTACTTCACTGATAGATCACCTTATCCATCAATCTTCTCTCTTCTTTAACTTAACAGATATTCCCACTTACACATAACCCCTTATGTGTAACTATAAAAAAATAGATAAGTAACCCCTTATCTATTCCCTACTCTCTAGCTCTTTTTCAGGTTTACTTCTGATATCAGAATATAAGCACCTTAAGAGGAACTATCTTGCTAGTTTATATTTTTATTTCCTATTCTTAAGAAAATGACTAGCACAGGGTAAACAATAAATGATCTATCTATCTGCCTATCTAATCTGAGTACAAAATGATACATTAGAGTATTTATAGAAACCATACAAGATGTCAATATTTTTTGTAAGAAGTAATATGGGGCTGGTGGGTGGCTCAGGAGGTCCTGATTTCAAATCTGATCTCAGACATTTCCTAGCTATGTGACCATGGGCAAGTCACTTATTTTGGCTTGGAACCAATACACAATATGGATTCTAAGACTGAATGTAAATACTTTTTAAAAAGTTAGGGAAATAAAACTGAAATTAAAAAAAAACTAATCCTTAAACAATAGGTTCTTAATTTTTTGTATCATAGTCTGTTTTGACAATCTATCAAAGCCCATAGACCCCTTCACAGAATTATGTTCTTTTCTGCCTACATTTATAACTGAAGGAATTGATAAATTTTACTTAAAAGTTAGTGAAAATATAGATCCATTTTTTCCAATCCAAGTTCAAAGACCTGATATTTGTCCATGACACCTGAAAACCTTTGTATTCCATTTTAAGAACCCCTGCATTATATGTCGATTATTTATTCAACTAGGTCACTTCAGATTGACTGGGAGTCACCAGCACAACCAAATGGTCTCATCCTTGGATATGAACTTTTGCGGAAAACTTGGTATTCTTGTACTATATCCCAAAAAGTAATTGGGAACCAAAATGATGGGTTCTGCAGGATTATAAGATGTCAGAAGCCTGATAACATCTGTGGACACATGTGTTATTCTCCTGAATCTAAGGTAACTCTTTTCAAGTTACTCACTTAATTTTATTTGCCCTAAAATTTCCCAGAAAATGTGCAGGTTCTTTGAAACAAAGTTTATAATATCTGATAATTGCTGTCAGAAGAAGACCTTTTGAAAAAAAAAGACTATTTATAAAAACACATCTTGCTAGTATGTATTTTCTTCTCAACATTTATCATCATCTATAAAGTTTATTTGGAATATTTTATTCCAAATTTTTTACTTGGTTTATTTGGAATAATTAATCACCTCCCAAATTCTTGCCTAATGAAATTAATTGGATCCTCTTTGAAACAAATATATGTAGTTTCAGTTCCAAGTGGGTAGTTGCTTATATGACAATGATGAGCAGCCATGAATTAGACTAGTCATGGTTAATAAGAAATATTTTAAAATTATGGTCATTTGCAGATTAATGTTCATGTTAGTTGTACCTTAGGATTTAGATCAATAATACAGTCAGAGAGTAGGAATCTGTAAATGGCTTTTATTGACAAATGATGAAGAAAATCCTTAGTTTGAATGCAAGATTTCATATAATGAAATATTATCCCTATTTATCTACAACAGCATCACACATTCAGTGACTAAAGCCATTACTATTCACAAGGTTCTACTGTCCAAAGAGATGGTAATTAGGAGAGTGAATTATTTGAGTGATTCACATCAAAATATATTGTGTCTGACAGATTTAGCAATAAGTTATAATCCAAAAAGGTTTGTACAATCTTTTTTTTTTTAACTGAACTCAAAGTTTGGTATTATGCTTAGGTATTGAATATTTTTGAAAATCAAACACTTAAACTCTGATATTTCCAGGTAATAACACATATCTTTCAAGGCCTGTTTATTACTTAGGGAAAAGATTATAGAAAATGTATACTTAGAATATTTTCTGAATAAACAAGATTTAAATAGAAAAGTCACATAAAATTATGCCATTTATAGCCTTTGCCTTTATTATTTTGTTTAATCATGTTATTTCCATTAATGTGAAAGCTTATGGTATTTTTATATAGTATTATATGACAAATTTTATTGGTGAGTCATAGAATTATCCATTGAATTTGATCAATTTGAAACATAAATTTGAATAAATTAGACCAGAAAACTAATTTCTTAAGGGTTTATTTTATTTTGTGAATATTGAGTAATTTCAGTCCTTTCCTTAAATTTAGTCAGTGGACTAAAAAAAAGTTGCACCTTTTCCTAAAGTAATCATGATAGCAATTCACATTTTTGTGCTATTTCAGGACTTTTTTATATGGGGTGTCTTAAAATTCTTAGTACCATGTCATTAAAACCATGCTGATGTCAAAAAAAAGATTATTTCAAATTTTATCATCAGGTAATTTGAGGGGAAATGCACTAAAACTTATACAATCTATTTTTTATTTGGTTAAAACAAACATACTGAATTTTTTCCTGAGCCTTCATTCATTTGATAATACCTTTCCAAACCCAAAGTCACTTGTCTACAATGATGAAACATCAGACTGACTCTAGTATAGGGTATTTTCTTACAGAACCAAATTAATAATTTGCATAGGCATTTATGCTAGTACATGGTATTGTTTTGTGTATCTGTGTATTTTATGGTTTAAATTATTATGTTTTCTCTCACCTCCCATTTTATTCAACTATTGAAACCAAGTTTGTTTGTTTGTTTTAAATGTTTTGGAAAATGTCTATTAAAACTGAATGTTGAGGGAAGGGTTTCTGGTTGCCAAGATGACAGAATAAGAAATCCTTGGAGTTTGCCAATCATTCTCCAAATGGCCACAGAAGAACACAAACAACTCAAAAAAAATCTTGAGGGGGAAGAAACAACAGAAGAATGGGTAAGGCAATGCTCTCGTCCAGGACAACGTGGATAGTAAGGAGAACTCATCTCACTGGGGTATAAGGAGAGAGCACTGAACAAGCCTCAGAGGAACTCAGACATGATACAGCACAAGAGGCAAAGAAAAGAACACAGCTGGCTCAGTTCAGCCTCATTAGGAGAAGAGTAGAAATGAATGTAATGAATGTAACAGAATAGGAAATAAGAGACTTAGAAAAAATTAGAAAAGAAAATGATAGAAAAATCAACTACTTAGAACAAAAACTTACTAAAGAAAACAGTTCTCTAAAAAGAAAATATAATACCTCAAACAGGAAACTAACTCCATAAGAAAGGAAATATAAAATCACAAAGAAGAAAATGACTCTCTAAAAATTGGAATTGACAAATGGAAGCTAATGACTATAAGACAACAGGAAAAGTAATACAACCTCAAAAGCATGAAAAAATGGATGAAAATCTGAAAAAACAATGGGGTTAAAATAATTACATTGTTTACATGGAATATTGTATATAGAATATTTAATATATTTATGGTACAAAAGTTACTTAAGATTATTAAATTACTTTTAGGTAACCAAGGGAAACAATGGGGTTAAACTGATTATATTTTACTAGTTTAAAGGTTATTACTAAGATGCTTAAGATATATATGATACTTGAAGTACCTGATACCTAAAATAATTAGAATATTAAGATGGTGAATATACTCGAGAATTTTATCACTACTAGAGCAACGTATAGGAGCATATATAGACAAAGAGAAAAGAGTAAGTTGAATATTTTGGGGTAACATCCCCCCAAAACATCAAGGAATAAGAAAGAGGAATACACTGGGAAAAAAAGAAAAGGAGAGATAGTTGAAAATAAATTATCTCACATGAGGAGGCATGAAAGAATCAATATGGTAGAAGGGAAGATGAGAGGTGGCAGGCAATGCTCAAACCTTACTCTCATCAGAATTGACCCAAAGTGGGAATAACTTCAATACTCTAGTTATATATATACAAATCTGTCTTATCCAATAGGGAAGTTAGAGGAGGAGGGAAATTTTTAAAAGTGGAACAGACAAAAGGAAGGGGGAACTCAGGGAGGATGATAAACAGAAGCAAAAGTATTTGTGAACAGGGAAAGAGTGAAAAGAGAGAAAGAGAAGGGGTTATAAAAGCCTCACAACCAAATGCAGAAATATTAGGTGTATCCTTTTCAGACCATAATGCTATAAAAATTATACTGAGCAAAGGGATAGAGAAAAAAAACCTAAAAATTAATTGGAAAGTAAATATATTAACAACAAATGAGTGGGCCAAATAACAAATCATAGAAATAATCTACAATTTCATTAAAGTGAATGACAAGGAGACAATATATCAAAATTTGGGGGATGCAGCTAATGCAATACTGAGGGGAAAATTTATATCTCTAAATGCTTACATCAATAAAACAGAGAAAGAGCCGATCAATGAATCTGGTTTGCAACTAAAAAAAAAAACTAGAAAAAATTAAAAATTAAATTGAACACCAAATTAGAAAGTGCTGAAAATAAAAGGAAATTTAATAGCATTTAAAGTAAGAAAATCATTGTACTCATGAATAAGACAAGTTTATTTATATTAAAATCAACAAAATAGATAAGCCATTGATTAATTTGATTAAAAAAGAAGAAAACGAAATTACCAGTATTAAAAATGAAAAGGGTGACATTACAAACAAGAGGAAATTAAAGCAATTATTGGGAGCTATTTTACCCAATTATATGCCCAAAATATATGATACTCTTAGTGAAATACAACAGGATTTAAAAATATAAATTTCTCAAAATACCAGAAGAGGAAATAGAATTCTTAAAACAATCCCATCTTAGAAAAAGAAACTGAACTAGTTGTCAATGAATTCCCTAAGAAAAAAAGTCCCAGAATGAGATTGATTCACAAATGAATTATGTCAAACATTTAAAGAACAAATAATTCCAATACCATATAAACTATTTGGAAAAACAGTGGAGGAAGGAACTATACCAAATTCCCTTTGTGACAGAAATATTTTATTGATAACTAAATCAGAAGTAGCAAAAGCAGAGAAAATTATAAACCAATATCTCTGAGTTGATGCAAAAATCTTAAACAAAATACAAGCAAAAAGATTATTGCAATATATCCCAAAGATTCTACACTATGACTAAGTGGAAAATATATCAGAAATGTAGGCCTAGTTCAATATTGGGAAAACTATCAGCATAGTTGACCATATCAATAACAAAATGAACAGGAACCATACAATTATTTCTCTAGATACAGAAAAAGCTTTGGACTAATACAACACCCATTCTGATTAAAATCACTAAAGAACATTGGAATAAATAGAACGTTCCTCAAAGTGATAAATAGCATCTATCTAAAACCATCAACAAACATTACCTATAATGGGGATAAGCTAGTATCGTCCCAATAATATTAGGGGCGAAACAAGAATGTCCATTATAGCCACTACTATTCAAAATTGTCCTAGAAATGCTAGCAGTAGCAATAAGAGAAGAAGAAACTTAGGGAATTAGAATAGACAGTGAGGAAATAAAGCTACCACTCTTTGCAGATGATATGATGATATACCTAGAAAATCAACCAAAAATAACTAATTGAAACAATGAACAATTTTACTAAAGTTGCACATTATAAAATAAGCCCACATAAATCATCAGAATTTCTCTATTCTGCCAATAAAAATATAAGAGCAAGATATATAAAGAAAAAATTCTTAAAATAACTGGAGACAATATTAAATACCTGGGAGTCTACCTCCCAAGATAAACCTAGGAACTATATGGTCACAAGTACAAAACTTTTCACACAAATAAAGTCAGATCTTAAACAATTGGAAAAACATTAATTGCTCATGGGTAGGCTGAGCCAATGTAATGAAAATGATAATTCTTCCTAAATTAATTTGATTATTCAGTGCCCTACCAATCAAACTATCCAGAATTTATTTCATTGGTCTAAAAAAATTAATAACTGAAATTTCCTGGGAGAATGAAAGACCTAGAATATCAAGGAAATTCTTTTAAAAAAATATGAAGGGAGGTGGCTTAGCTATACTAGATCTAAAACCATGTTGTCAAGCAGCAACCATTAGAACAGCCTAGTACTAAGAAATAGAATGGAGGACCAATTAGATAGATTAGGCACTCAACACACAATGACCATACTAGCTAACATGCCAAAAAAGGAAAAAGATAAACATTTCCAGGGATGTGGGAAAATTGGGATACTAATACACTGCTGGTAAAGCTGGAAACTGATCTATTCTAGAAAGCAATTTGGAAATGTGCCCAAAACGCCATTAAACTGTGAATAACCTTTGACTCAGCAACACCAATATTAGGTCTGTATCTGAAAGAGATTAAAGATAGGAGAAAATAACATACTTGAACAAAAATATTTATAGAAACTCTTTTTGTCTTTTTGTGTTGTCAGAGAAATGGAAACTTAAGGGATGTCCATCAGTTAGGGAATGGTTGAACAAGTTATAATATAAGTTTGTAATGGAATACTATTGTGCCTTTAGAAATGACACACAAGATGATCACAAAAGAACATGGAAATACATATGAAGTGAAGCAAAGTGAAATGAGTAGAAGAAGAACATTGTACATAGTTAAAACAAAAGTTTATGATTGTCAACCATGAATGACTTAACTATTATGAGCAAGTCAAAAATCCAGGACAAATGCAAGGAACTCATGATAAAAAAGGAAATTCTTTGACATACAAGAACAGATGGAGTCTAAATGCAGAATGAAATATCCTTAAACTTATTTCTTCTATGAATTTTTCTTTAGTGCAAGCAGTATGTATCTTGTTTCAGAACATGAGGAATATGAAAATATGTATCGTATGATGATATATGAACAAACTATATCATATTACCTGCTTTCTTGGGGAAAAGTGGGAGAAAACAACATGTAATTCAAAATGCCAGAAAACAAATATTTAAAACTATGCTAACATGTAATCTGGAAAAAATAAAATTAAAAAATACACTCACTAGCCAATGTAATAAATAAGGTTTCATATGGACAAATGAAAGAATATTTAAAATAAAACAAAATCCTTAATGCTATGTGAATAGGAGTTTTATTGTGGTTTTTAAAATTAAATAATTTACTTGACAGGACAGAATTACAACTGTATCTATTTAAAATTAAGGACAAAAATGGAATATCCCACCACAACTAAAATTTATATAGTCTGTCACTTATGGGGGAAAGTTATAGGTATAATACAGTGATAAGGAAAGGAGATAAGCTAAATCACCCTTTTGAGACTCATGTACGCAAAAACTGTCTAATATTCTTGAAAAGAAAACATCACACCAGACTGTTACCTATAATTCAGTAGTTACATTGCAGTATAAAGAGAAATCATTTTTAAATGATGCACTAAAGAAAACCTTATGGGTATTTTAAAGGTCAAGGAGAAGGAAGATCTATGAGAGGTAGAGAGTAAAGTAAGCTAATCAAAGTCACAGTAGAAATGATTATTTGTACTTTCTCTCTTTGGGGCCCATCATACATTTCATGAGAATTTTCATCCTTTCTCCACACCCACCAGAAAAAAGATAGGAGAAAAAAGTTTCATCTCAAATTCAGGAATATTTTAGATATAACATAGTAGGAAGTATGTGTGTGTACATATAGTTGAAACTTGGATTCTTCAAAATGGTCTAAGTTCATGATGAAGTTCAGTGGAAGTGCTACCTTTTAAAAAATAACTAGTATATTTGTTTTCAGAGAGGAAACTAATACCCTTCTCCCCAATGAAGGAAAATTCCAGTTCAATTATCTTAGATATGCTACTCTGAAATTGAATTTTAAAGCTAGGAGTTTTCTCTTTTAAACTCCCACACAGAGCTTGCTCATCTTATTTGCTTTCCAACCCTACCACATTCATCATTATCTTTCTTTTGGATGAGAGGTGTTTTTCAGCAACCCCCCAAAATTTTCCATGGCATTGTCATCAAATTATACAGTAAAATTCTCACCGTTGAGATTTTGGACCACTCACCTCAATGAAATTAAAATGAAGAAAATATCCAAATCTGATGCCTGGTGATACAGAAAACAGGGCTCCAAGAATTCCTTACTTTCCTTCACACTATTATTAGGGAGCTAGGTAATATGGCTGATAGAACACTGAACCAGAAATAAGGAAGACGTGTTCAAAACTGGTCTCACATACTTGTCTTATGTGCGACCTTGGACAAATGATGTAATCTGTTTGCTTCAGTTTCCTTCTCTGTAAAATGGGCATAATAATATCAGCTACTTCCTGGGATTGTTATAAGGATCAATTAGGCTAATAATTGTAAAGGGCTTATATGGCACAGTATCTGGCACATAATAAGTACTATGTAAATATTAGCTATCATTTTCATTATATACAACCTCCTTCCTGGAGTTAGAAAAAAGGAGAAATCCAGTCATTTGTCTTTGTTTTTTACTATCTGCTTATTATTACAGTCCTAATATTACCTGATTACATTTTATTTTATAGGTTATTAATGCAAATTCTTTAGGCTTAATACAAATGCCAATAATTTGAGATGATCCTAACAATGCTGCCCCAAAAGTACATTTCATAATTTACAAGTTGCAAATGATGGAGCTATTGTGCATAATAATAGCTTCAAAAATTATTTTAAGAATGGAATATTATATATGTTATTTTTTAAAAAAGAACATTTGGTTGAGGCTACTGAAAGAGTGATGGCAGGCTATCCATCCAATGTCTCAGAATCATTAGACATGATTTAAATGGCAAGTTTTCCAGGCCCAGAGATGGGAGGTCCTGGGTTCAAATTTGACCTCAGGTACTTCCCAGCTGTGTGACCCTGGGCAAGTCACTTAACCCCCACTGGCTAAGCCTTACCACTCTTCTGTCTTAGAACCAATACACAGTATTGATTCTAAGAGGGAAGGTAAGGGTTTAAAAAAAAACTAAAATAGGGAAGGTTTGAGAACAATGTGGTGGTGTAGTTGAAAAACTTCTAGATTTGGAGTTAAGTGACCTTTTTCAAATCCTGAGTTTGCCATTTACTACTTCTGTATTCATGAACAAGACATTAAGGTCTTGGATATCAATTCATCTCCTGTAAATTGAAGGAGTTGGTGTTGGTGTCTTCCTTTCTAGCTCTAAAATGACAAACCTAAGATTGAATTTTATTTATATGACTCTTGCAGACAAATAACAATAGTATTGGACATCGTGCTGGGACAAACAAATATTAGTAGGACTAATTTTAAATGAATTTTGATTAGATTAAGTTGGGTCTTTAAAAAAAGAAACCAATGAGCTGCTTCTGTTTGTATATGTAGCATAGTAGTGTTCACCAAAGAGAAGCATTTTAGCAGATATATTTCAGGGGATAAAGGGTTAGCCTTAAAGTCGGGAAGACCTGCCTTTAGTCCACATGCTCTACTTGATCCTGGTCAAGTCAATTAACATTTCAACAAATTGATGACTCTTTCAGGGCCAAAAGGTAAGAGACAAATTGCCTCTTTTGGGGGGAAATTTCCCTACCAGGAGTTCTCGAACTCATTGAAATGACAACTACAGACTTGCAGGAGGGTAAATAGAAACAAAAGGAAATGTGTTTCTGAGTTCCTGAATAAACTTCACACATGTGAGCTATATAACTGATATTTCAAATTTTAATAGGCAAAAAGAAAGACATGTTGCTAAAGGGAAGAATCCCTGAATTAATTTAAATCTTCAGTGAAAGACACAAAACATAATTTTAGTTGCATTGTCTTCAAACCAAGGCTGGATGACCCTTGGAGGATTCTTTTTATATTTGGATTGACCTAGAAGCCAGTGAGCTCCTTCCAACTTTCATACTTTGTGTTTGTGTTTGGGTGTATTTTCTATTGATTTCTGATTATTTGCCTCTTCCTAAATAGACATAGCTTTGGATTTTTAATTGAATAATTTATATTTGTATTGCTGATATTTGATGAGTAAATTAAATACATGCCAACTAATATTTCCTTTAAAGTGCTAGGAAGATATTCCATATTTCTCTTCTGTGATGAGCTTTATTAGGGCTCAAGGGATGCAAAATAAAGTAGGCAACATGCAAAAGGAGGGAAATGGATAACACCTCTTAAAAACAAGTGCTTTTCTCCCAAATGAATTTTTCATCTAGCCACAGGAAGTGTACATTCTAATTAAAGTAAGCCATACAGAGAAGAGATTCTGAAGTAACTTTCTGTGAGTGTTCAGCATGATTTGTTATGTATACAGTATGTTATTCTTTCTGTCCACAAGTAAGTATGCAAATAATTATTTGATTATTCAAGCATATAATTTCTTTCCCAGTACCTAAAGAAAATCCAGAGTTAAAAGAGCTTTTCAAAATTCATTTCCATGTAAATTTTCTTTTTTAAAAAATTGGTGCCCTGTGCTCTGTATACTCAATTTATAGAAGTTTTTCTACATTGAAATCACATTGTCTGAATATTATGATTATGAATAAGGTTATAAGAAGAACAATATTCATTTTTATTTTAAAATGAAACAAAGAAACCTAAACATTAAAATGAAATATGCTTTCCACAGTTCTAGAGAGTTTTTGTACTAAATGTGTAATCATTAAAGTTTTATTAAAAATATTAAAGGAAACCATTCATCTACATATCTAAATCAACTCCACATAGGAAGACACAAACATTCAAAAGATGATTCATATTTATAGAGTATTTTATTAGGTCAGCATCGTTGAAGGCTAATAGAAAATCTGTATGCTATCAGATGTCATTTATTGAATCCTAATCATGTTGGAGAGTGCTCAATTTTAACAAAGTTGCATCATTCTGTCTCTGGTTTTCACTTGATCAAGTGCCCTCTGATCAAGGGCATATGAGGAAATGGCTTGTGGGGTTTTATGGAACAATACAAACATGTTTAGCTGATATTCCATATTTTTTAAAAACACTTTCAGGTTTGTTGCAATGGAATTCTTTATGACCTCAAACTTGGATATGTTTGCTGTGAGGATAATTATATCCCATTTGGTCCTAATTCATCCAGAATTTGCTGTGGTGGTCGCATGCATGAGATCCAACCGAAATATCAGTGCTGCTCAGGGTATTATACCAGAGTCCTCCTAGGTGAGAAAACATTTTTTTAATTAGTCAATTTTCTTTTGCACTGTGGGACAGAAAAAGCAAATGGATCCATAAATTCCATTAATCCATTGGAAATCTCCCCAATCAATTTTAGTTAATTGTTTTAAATGACTCCACATCAAACCAGATCCAATAACATGTAACCTGTCTCCTTCATTTAAATTCCTTCTCTTCTTGCTTTAGTGAAAGACTTTGAAAATGAGAAACAAGAAGTTGGGATATATACACAATGTAACTGTATATGCTTTAAATATTCAGATACTTTGAAGGATCTGTTATCTCATCAGTATAAACACTTCTTTTTCTCACTAAGTAAGGTTGAAACCACTCAATGCCTTCTCATTCTGTATAATTCTTCCTCATGTCTTCCTAGAAAACCTCCCTAGAGTACCCTGGAGATCCTCTTTTAGGTCATATAGAAACTGTGTATACTGGAGTAGCTTTTAGATTGTCTGTCTGTTATTCATTCCTGGCTCTCATCTCATTTATAGTTTCTCCAACTGAACATATCCTTGATGATATTTTATTCCACTTTTCACTGTTAATTTCTTGCATTCTATTCATACTAACTGTGCATCTTTCCATAATTCATTGGTTGACCTCAAATTTTTATTTTTTAGCGATTTGGTTGCATATGATTTAGTGACCTAAAGCATTTTTAGAGAATATTAGTGTTTAAAAGATGAATTCTTTTGTGTCTGTCAGAAAGAAACTTGGGATCATTAAAGCTACTGCTCAATTTCCCAAATGTAACCCATACTGTACTTCTCCTCTTATTAAATTCTAGGTCTATCTCATTATTGATTTTCAGTGCCTATCAACAATATATAAGTTAACTGACTCATTCAAGACTTCCCATCCAACTGCACACCATAATTTGGGCAATAAGTATTTCTCACTTGGGTTGAATAATACAATGAAATACATCAAGGTGACTATATTATTGACTCAACCAATGACTCTGGATAAAAAGCCTTGCTGTCAAGACACAATGAAGTGCTAACCACTGTTTCTTCATCTCATTTTACTGATAATCACTAAATTTGTTCTCTCCAATTCTGTGGCAACATATATTATGTTGGAGGAGAGGAAGGAATTATGAATGTATTCCCTCTTCCTGCCACTGCCAAGGTCTTGGATATAGAAAGAGAATTAGTTATTCCATGTGCTTTTGAGGATGTCAATATTATTACTAATAATTGATCATTTGGTCATTGATCATCTGCCTAGCCCATTACTACCTCTGACCTCCTCTCTTTAGTTGAAGGAAAAGCACTATCTTCTAGATGTGTTTATAAATCATAAACCATAACCATACAGAAAATGTTCAGTGATGGTACTCAAGAATGCATTTCTAAACAGTGTTGAGATGTTTGCATGTAGATTTAGGAAAGGTCTATTCCAGACTTTTCAAATATCACCTCTCTTGCTGTCAATGTAAGTAACACTATTTTTCCTGGCAGTCATAGAGAATATTGATTTTTTTCTAAATGTTTTCTATTTGAGACAAAACTGATTAGCCTAAAAATGCTGTGGGAGAGAGGAATTTAGTTTTTAAGACACTTTAGGAAGGGTCCTAAACATTGTCATTGAATTACAATTAGAGGTACTATAATAATAGCTACTACTAATAAAAAGGTTGAAGGTTTATAAAGCACTCTAAGTATTTAACCACATTTGAGCCTAAAAACTAACCTCTAAAACTAGATGCTTCAATATTACCCTCATTTTTCAGATGAGGAAATAGCATTAGAGGAGGGGAATGGTTTTCCCAACATCATGTAGCCAAAAAGTATTAGAACCACCATTAATGCTCAACTCATTATAATTTTTTTCCAAACCCTAATTAATATAATCCATATCCAAAATATGATGCCAAAAGTTCTGACCAACTCAGTGGTTAAAAATCATGCTCAAAATTATTCAAGTTAGTTTGTAAAAAAATTTTTATATACAACCAATTTGTATGTAACTTTTTCTATTTGTATGATAGAATTTTTGTTCCATAAACCATATTAATGAGTTTTACCAAAGTATAGTGTAGAAAACCATGGTTACTAATAGTAAAACTGCATTTACCTTGTAGTTCTTTTACAAACATTCAATTGGAGCAAAATCAAAGTTTAAAGAATAAAATACTATTTTAGCTCCTTGAAAGTAGAGAATCCTGAGGGATCAGGGCCAAGATGGTGGGAAAAAAGGCATGGACCTACCTGATCTCTACCAAATGTCTCCTCCAAACAATTTTAAATTGATTTCTCAAAACAAATTCTGAAATAACAGAACCCACATAAAGATGAGGTAAAACAAATTTCCAATCAAAGACAAGTTAGAATGTCAGCAGGAAAGGTCTATTGCTCAAAGATGGTAGTAAAGCACAGACCAGCATGCCAGAGAAGGCTCCCTTAGCAAACCATCATAGATGCAGGGGCTGGCTGAATCAGTCACAGGGCTTTTGGAGCTCAGTCCCCAGACATTAAAGGGGTCAGACAATTGGTCAGAAGTTGATTACAGGGGTCCCTTTGCAGAAACTTGATGCAGGGTTCTGAGCATTACCCATACCCAGATGCAGATGGTAGCCCTGGGTATAGTCCCAAGAATGTAGGTTTCTGACCTTATGGGACCTAGAACCCTGGTCACTGTTATAGGGCAGGAAAAAATGCTTATAGTCCTCATAGACAAGAGCACAGGATAGTGTGGAAAGGAAAACTAAAGCAAGTTCTGGACTTTCTGCCACTGAGTTAAAACAAACAGCAATTGGAATGTTAGAGACAAGATATTGACAAGACTGACAGTTGGTGGGGGAAGGGGCAAAGGAAGTAGCAGTTGGTCTTGTGACTAGCACTCTCTTCCTAGTCCTGGAACTGGAAGGAGGTCTCACTCTCTATCTCTGGATAGAAGTGCCTCTATTCCTGAATTTCCCAAGTGTGTGCTCTACCTGGATCCCTGTGATCACGTTCATTGGACAAAAGGATTTAAGGGAAGCAGTTTGGACAGTAAGGCTGGTCTTTAGGGTGTCAGCCCAAAGACACAGGCCCAACCAGCTCTAAAAGTCAGAACTTTTCTCCATCTTGCTGTCTACTGCTAAGACTTTGAACTTAAGAAAACTAGCACAGATTATTATAGGCAGAAATAAAAGAAACCCTCCACCAGCCTGTGAGGTCTGGCCTTAGCTCAAAAGCTGAGAGAGACTCAAACCTCATCTAGGGAAATCCCTCTTCCCTCTTCCCTGATACCTCCTCAATCCAAACTTGTTATTAAAATTTATCTTTATTTTACTATCGCAGTCAGATAAGAGGGCTAACATTTCAGGGGATATAGAAGGAGCTGAACCTCAGGACAGCCATTCAACTATAAACAGTCCTTTTGGACCCCTGCTGGGCAACCTTGGTCTGGGGGGGAGTCTTGTCCCTCAGGAGGATCTGTGCTTATGTGCTCTGGGGTATCTGCAACATCATCCTATAGAGAAGATGTCCCCTCAGGCTATTATAGGTGGCCCATTTCTCAGGAACCCCATTTTTCAAAAATAGCCTCTCAGCAGGAGGCATCTCTCTCCTTTTACCTCACCAACAGCCATATTCCCTCTCTCCCTTCAACTCCTCCATTACCTGTTATAAAACCTTCAGTATCCCCTGTTCTTCAATCCCAATTATACAACCCCTTACCATCACCACAGGAACAGAGCCAAACTTTAAAAGTTTTTTTTTTATTAAAAGTCAAGAGAAAGTCTGGGGAAATGAGCAAAAAATTCTAAAAGATCACCATAGAAAATTATTATGGAGATAGGGGATATGAAAATACAAACTCAGAAGAAAATAACTCAGCCAAATCTACCATATACAAAGTTTCAAAGAAAAATGTGAATTGGTGTCAGGTCCCAAAAGAATTCCTAGAAAAGCATTTTAAAAGTCAAATAAGAGAAGAAGTTGAAAATTTTGGAACATAAATTAGTGATGCAAGAAAATCATGAAGAATAAATTGATAGCTTGGGAAAGGAGGTACAAAAAATACTGATAAAATAATATCTTACAAACAGAATAGGTCAGATGGTTGAAAAAGGCACAAAAACCCATTGATGAGATGAACTCCTTGAAAATCAGAATTGACAAAGTGGAAAAAAATGTACAAAAACTCATGAAAGAAAATAAGTGGTTAAAAAGTAGAATTGGCCAAATAGGCAAGGTGGTACAAAAACTCACTGAAGAAAATAAATCCATAAAAATTATAATTAGGCAAGTGAAATATAATGACTTAGTGAGACATCAAGAGATAATAAAACTAAATCAAAAGAATGAAAAAAAATAAAGGAAAATGTGAAATATCCCATCAGAAAAACAACTGACCTGAAAGAAAGATTTTGGATAGATCATTTAAGAATTATTAGACTACCTGAAAGTCATGATTAAAAAAATGCATAGACATTATCTATCAAGAAATTATACTTCTATAGCCAAAGATTAAATAGAAATTGGAAGAATCCTTTATTCTTCTCCAGAAAGAGATCCAAATACTCTCAGGAATGTTGTAACAAACTCCAGAGCTTTCAAGTCAATAAGAAAGTATTGTAAGGTCAGAAAGAAATATCATGAGTCCATACTCATAATAACTCAAAATGTAGCCGCTTTTATATTAATAAATTATATTAAAGAGAACTTAGAATGTAATATTCTAGAGGGCAAAGGAGCTAGAATTATAGCCAAGAAATATCTACCCAGGAAAACTGAACATAATCCTTCAAGGGAGAAAAAATAGATATTCAATGAAATAGAGGATTTTCAAATATTCTTAATGAAAAGACTAGAGTTGAATAGAAAATTTTGCTATCAAATACAAGACTCAACAGAAGCATAAAAAGATTAACAGAAAAGAGAAATCAGAGGGAATTCAATAGGGTGAAACTCTTTATATTCCTAGATAGAAAGATTATACTTATAACTTCTAAGGATTTCATCATTAAGACAGAAAAAGTATTTATAGACAGTAAAGAGTTACTACTACTCAATCAGATGATATAGATTCAAGACTATTAGGGTCAAAAAGAAACAAAACTTTCTACTCTACTTGATTTAAGTGATGATATTTACAATTTATGTCTATCTTTATTTTCTTGTGTATGATAAATGTAATGTTGCCATTGAAGTTGACACATCTATATTCTTTAATATTCCAATCTAAAAATTTCTATATTTCTTTCATGTCTAATTGTTCCAGCAAACTATTTTGTTTTCTATTTTCCTTTTTGTTTGTCTTTTTATTGAATTTACCTTGCTTGGAAAGAAGAATATTAAAGTCTTCAAGAATCATTGTATTGACAGCCATGTCCTTTTGTAATTCATCAACCTTTTCCCTCAATAGCTTCAGACACTATATCGTTGTGTGTGTATATGTATAAATACACATAGATATGTAATGATATTATTTAATTTTTGTAATACCCTTAATCAATTATAACATAACTGTTCTTTGTTTCTCTTATGATATTATTTTAATGATTATTTTCAGAAACATAATTCTTGCTCTTCTTGGAATCTTCTCAGGCATGTTCAATTTTGTAATAGACTTCTCTTTACTCTGCATATGTTTGTGGCTAGGTTATATTCTTATTCATTTTTCTTTTCACTTTCATTTAACTGATTTAATCACTTTAAAAATTCAGTTTCATCCATTCAGATTTAGAGCAGTTATTACTAAGATTGTATTTTTCCCTCAAATTATGTTTTTCCTTCCACATTTAAATATCTTCTTCATGTTTAAATATCTCCCTTTTACTGACATGATTGTGGTTTCCTCCCATAAACTCTGCTCCTATTTCTTCTGCTCACTGACAATTTCTTTGCATTTCTATTATTGTTATTCTCTCTTACTTAGCTTTCTCAGCTCAGATAAGTGTAAGCTACACTATTTATGTCCATCACCCTCATTCATTCTCTTAAGTTGAAAGTTATTCAGTTGTACTGAAACTTTGAATCTCTACTTCAGTTTTCTTGGCTTTAAAATGGGGATAATAATAGTGTTTTATGTTCCAAAGATGTCATGAACATAAAATGAAGTAATACCTTCTAGGATATATCTAGAACATCCTGTTTTAGTTTTTATCAAACCCAAATAGAAATGGGAGCCACTGAGTCTCAAGTTATGAAAAGTTATCTTCCTGAGTTCAAATCTGGCCTCAGGTACTTACTGGCTGTGATCCCAGGCAAGTCACTTAATGTTGTTTCCCTAAGCTTCCTCACATATAAAATGAGCTTATGAAGAAAATGACAAACCCTCCAGCATCTTTGCTGAGAAAATTTACTCGAATTGTGGAGAGTAGAACATGATTGAAATGATTGAACAAGAAAAAAGTATATAAGTATCCCAATGGGTCACAGGCCAGTTTAGAAACTGCATGCTGATATTTTCTGTGTTATATTTTATTTTTTATTTAATATTTCCAAATTAAAATATATTCTGTTTCCCACCATATTTTTCCCATTGTGGGTCTTTGTGGAGCTCAAGTCTAAAAAATATATATTTCTTTCCTCATTTAATCAGCATACCTGTTGGTAAAATTACAAGTCTCTTCTCTTTCATTTCTCTTCTTTTTATAAAAGTTTTATCTGAGGAATATCATTCCTAGAAATATTCATTTGTGAAAGAGACAGTAGGGTTCTTTAAGAAGTTGCATTTCTGTATCCTAAAGTCATAGGATTTGGTCCTGTTCCTTGCTTATTCCTTATTCTCTATTCATTCCCCACCCCATTCATCTTAATGTCAAAATGTCCTTTAGAACTAAGTCCTCTCTAGCCCTATCTGTATACCTTTTGAAAGAGAACATTTAGAGGCTAACCTCTTCCTCTGGAATAGGAGATGGTCCTGAAAAATATGAACCTTTCTCAGAGAAAATGTACTTCTGAGTTGTCTAATCCCCAAAATAACCCATTATAATACATCTGTTATACATTCCTCTCTCTAGGATAACATACATCATGTCTCCTGAGAATTAACACTACAGAAACAGAGCTTGACTTGGTTTTCCCATCTGGGGCCCACCCTCTCAGGTCTTGTCCCTATCAATTGAGATAAGATTTATTAAGCACCTACTATATTTCAACACTATGTTAAGTGCTAGGGATATAATGGTAGAATTACCTGAACAATTTTGCTTTTTAATGATTTGAAGAAACATGTTCACAGATAAACCCATTTAAAATATATACTGATAAATACAAAATAATTGAGGGTGGGGAAAATCAAGACTGGCCTAGGACATAAACTTGAATTGGGGTTTAATGATTGCAAGAATTAGAGGTAAAGATGGAGTCAGAGAAGAATTTTAATTAATATATCTGAGGCTTGAAATTTCATTTCTTTATTAGTACTAGAACACATGTTGTAGGGTAAAAGTAAAGTCATTCAAAGGCTGAGTGACATTGTAAGCAGAGGAAGAGAGACAATAGACATCTGATGCTTATGTTGAACAGAGAAGAAAATTTGACTGAAGTTCATGAAAGAGAGGTAGTGTGTAAACATCCTGGAAAGATAAGTTGGAGTCATATTGTGAAGGCTTATCCATACCAAACAATAAAGTTTGTATTATGTCTGAGGGACAATAAGCAATAACTGGAGCTTTGTGATCTTTGAATTGTGGTCTGGAACTATTTAGATTTAGCTGATTAGGAGAGTTTTCATCTATTCAATTACCAATCACTATATGAGACTTTGATCAGAGCACCAGACCTACATGCATTAATTATGTCAAGATGGTCTTTGTCTCTGCATATCTGAGTCTGGAAGGTATCTGTTCCTCATAGGGAGGAAGGAAGAATGAGAGGGGCAAGTGGTAGGATGACCTCACAGGGTAGGACTAGGTTTCCCAGTAGAAAGCTAGATGGGATATCCCACATGGATTGAGAACTCATTGATTAGATGATATTTTATTAATTTATACTTCTGGTGCAAAGTCAGAATAAGTAGGGAACTTGCCTGATCTTTCCCAAATTCCCCTCCAAACCACTTTAAAACAAAGCTTTTGCCCAATTTTGAAGCAATGAAACCATTCTCCTATCCAGAAGAACTCAGAGAATCAGCAGGAAAAGACTTGTCTCCCTAAGATGGAAGGGAATCTCAGTCAGGAGCAAGCAGCCCAAGCCAGGGCAGGCAGCACCCAAGGAGAGGAGACAGGGAAGAAGCCCCACCCCTACAGCAGAGAAGCCTCAACCCAAAGAACATCAACAGCAGCCCAGTAAAAGTAGTAGTTAGTCAATCAGACATGGACTTGCAGCAGAACCCCAACTCCAAGTATAGGCCACCAGCGAGACCCCCACTCCACAGGGCACTAGCAGTGTCCTATTCCCAAGAAAATGCAGCAGAGATGTTTCGGTTGAGTGGCAAACTGGAAGCCAAGGTGCCCTTCTATGCAAGCCAGCATCATAGCCTCATTTCCACAGCAGCCCTGAGACAGGATAGGCAATACCCCAATCTGAACCCTTCACAAAGTACCAGAGAGAACACACCTCCAGGGCAAACCAGCAGCAAGGAAGCAGCATCATAGCCTCATCTCCACAGCACAAGTCTCAACTCTGCACAAGATACCAATAAGGACACACCTCCAGGGCAACCCAGTAGTGAGGCTCTCCTTTGGTGCAAGCCTGAAATGAGATCCCCCCCCACAACTTCAAACTAGAAGTTAGAACTTAAGACTCCCACAAGTTAAGAGTAAAATTCCAATCCCCAAAATAAGAAGCTTAGGATAGTGAATTCTCCAAACCAGGAACAAGAGTCTAATTTTAATATATGGCAAAAATTTGCATAATAAACTGAAAAAATTAGTAAAATCAAGACAAAAACAAACAAGAACCAGTTATATAAAGTTATTTTGGTGGCTGGAAGGATCATGACCCCAAACTAGAAGAAAACAATGTCAAAAAGGCTTCAAGTGAAACCTCACAGGAAAATATGAATTAGAGTCAGACCCAAAAAGAACTTCTGGAAGAGGTTTTTATAAAAGAATTTAAAAATCAAATAAGAGAAAAGAAAATTTGAGAAAAAGAATTAGAACAATACAATAAAATAATGAAATAAGAGTCAACAGCTTGATAAAGAAAGCACAAAAAAATGGGGATATACAAAAATTTACAGAAGAAAACAACTCCTTTAAATGTAAAAATTGGTCAAATGGAAAAGAAAATACAGGAGCTCATTGAAGAAAAGAATTGTTTAAAAATTGAATTGGCCAAATGGAAGCTAATGATTCCATGAGACATCAAGAAACAATCCAAATCAAAAGAAGAAAATATGAAATGCATTATCAGAGAAACAACCAACCTGGGGAAAAAAGATCAAAGAGGGATAATTGAAGAATTTTTGTACCACCTGAAAGCTATCATCAAAAAATGAACCTGGGCATTGTATTTCAAGAATATCAGGGTAACTTGCTTAGATATATTAGAATCAGAGTGTAAAATAGAAATTGAAAGAATCCACACATTACTTCCAGAAAGAGACTTGCAAATGAAAAATCTCAGTAATGTTCTAGTCAAATTCCAGAACTCCCAGAAAAAAGAGAAAATACTATAAACAGCCAGAAAGAAAGTATTCAAATATTATGGAGCCACAGTCAGAGTAACACAACATTTAGTTGCTCCTACAATGTGATCAAAGAACCTGGAATATGATATGCTGGAAGGCAAAAGAGATAAGAGTACAACCAAGAATTGCATGACAAACAAAAATAAGTACAATTCTTCAGAGAGGGAATGAATAAATAATGAAATTGAGAACTTCCAAAAATTCCTAATGAAAAGACCAGAACTACAAAAATATCTTGACATTCAAACAGATGATTCAAGAGAAATACAAGAAAGTAAAAAGGAAGGAAAAATTATAAGGGATTCAATAAGTCTGAACTATTTCTATTCTTACAAGGAAAGGGAAGATAATACTTCTAATTGTTGGGAATTTTATCAATATTAAGGCAAATAGATGGAATATACATAGAGATAGGATATAAATTTGAATTAACTATAATGGAATGTCATCCAAAAAGACAAAACTAAGAGATGAGAAAGAGGACAGCAATGGGAGAAGAGGGAAGAGAGATAATAAGTAGAGTAAATTACCTCAAATAAAAAATGTGTGAAAGACTTATTATAATGGAGGGGAAGATGGGAGGGTGTGGCAAGCAACATTTTGACCTTTCTCTTCAAATTTGGCTCAAGGAGGGAATAATAAACACACTCAGTTGGATATATAAATAAATTTTACTCCATAGGGAAGAAAAAAAAAAGGGACAGGGCTAAGAGAAGAGCAAAGTGGGACTGAAAAAAGGGAATCTCGGTTTAAAGAGATGGTACTCAGAAGAAATCACTTATTAGGAGGACCAGAATGAAAGGAGAGAGAAAGAAAGGAAAAACAGGGCAATTATAAGATAAAGTGAAATACAAAGTTAATTATCATAATAGTAAACGTGAATGAGATTAACTTATCCATAAAAAGGAACCTAAAAGCAGAATGACTCAAAAACCAGAATCCTACAATATGTTTGTGTATAAGAAACATTTAAAGCAGAGACACACACAAAGTAATGTATTATGCTTTAGCTAAAGTAAAAACAAAACAAAACAAAAACAGGAGTAGCAATCGTGATCTCACATAAATCTAAAGGAAAATAGATCTAATTAAAAGAGGAAAAAGAAGATTGTCTTGCTAAAAGATAGCAAAGACAATTGAGTTTTATATCAATATCAATACTAAACATATATATACATATATATACACAAAATGCTACAGCATCTAAAATTTTAAAGTAAAATGACTTACAAGAGAAAATAGACAATAAAACTATACTATTTGGGAACCTCAACTTGTCCCTTTCAAATTTAGATAAATCTAACCAAAAAATAAACATGAAAGATGTTAAAGAAACAGATAAATTTTTAGGAAAGTTAAATCTGACAAATATCTCAAGAAAACCAAATAAAAATAGAAAAGAATATGTTTTTCTCAGTACATGGAACCCACACTTAATTGGCCATTGTAAGAATTTAAATAATATTCATACCCAGATATATATTTTATAAAGTTTATTGGAAAGGGTGGACAATCATTCCTATAAGTAAACTGACCACGTGGTCCCTAGCCTCCATGTTTCTTTCTCCTTCCCTCTCACCTGCCTGCTCTGTTCCTGACCTCTTCCTTCTTTGTTCTCTTCTTGGTTCTCCTCCCTTCACAAGCCCAAATTCTTGACTTTTATTGACGTACAGCACATAGAGGGAAGCAAACCTGGCGCAACTGTGTTATGTCAGGAATATTTGACAGACAGATCAAGCTACTCAGGAAGGGAAGGGGATGAACTTCCTTGACACAATACCCCTGTGATCCTTTGGGAGACCTGTCTCCCCAATGGATCATTTAAATATATCTTACAACTAAATATCTTCTAACTAAAAGTACATACAATATTGCATTTTTCTAAAAGTAAGTTACATTAGTTAGAAATGAGAGTAAAATACAAAAACTGATTGATAGACACATTGACAAAATGCCAATTAGGGGTCAATCCTCTTTGGCAGTAGAGTTTGCATTCAGAATAAGTATGTTCAACCCCCTTCAATTCAATTCATTATATCCCAAAGTTAATTCTGGATCTTTTGATGCAGTTGTGGCTTCTTCAGGCATGTTTATAGCACCTTCTCCAAAAGGATCCACTTTCTTGATTCAGGATGTTGACAAGTTTCTTTTCTGAAATTCCTCCAAATATTTTAAACCTTGAATTTTAGAATAATTGCACACCATATATTAGGGCATTAAAACCTCAAACAAATGCAGAAAAGAAATAGTAAATGCTTCTTTTTCAGTTCAATATGCAATTAAAATTACATTAAATAAAGTAAAGATAAATTCAAACTTCATTGGAAATTAAATAAACTCTAGAGAATAAGTTGAATTAGATAAACAATCACTAATTTAATTAAGATAATTATGCAATACTAAAACAACATACTGAGACAACATACCAAAATTTATGGAATGCAACCAAAGCTATACTTAGGGGGAAATTTATATCTCTGAATATTTACATCAATAAATTAGAGGGGGGGGGAAACAAACCAATGAATCTGACAAGAAATTTAAAAGTTACAAAAAAGAAAAAATGTCATTGTGATCTCAGATCATTCCACCCCTCAGTTCTTTTCCCTAATATCATCTCTCTACAGCTTTTATTTTCCACCATTATCCATGTCCATTCTCTAATGAACAAATTCAACTCTTCATTATCCTCTACAGTCAAGGCCTTCTCCTTTGATCTCCATTGATTCTCCATTGATCAGTCATGTATTTACAAGGTCTAAGATTTGATAACTCTCATAAAACCAAGTTGACTGAATCCACTACAAAGTTACATAATCTCAACTGGCTCCTCAAGGAAGCAATACAATTCTTTTATAGTTCCCTAATTGATTCATTAAATGAGTAACTACAGAAAAAAGTGTGAAGATTTTTTTCTATCCTCTTCAAACTTTCTGTGGTTCTCTTTCTAACAAAATTCTGAGCTGAGGATTTTGCCTCATATTTGCCTCAATTTGAAAAAATTGAGGCTCCTCATCCAAGGACTTCCATTCTCCCCTCCTCTTTCTCCTTTCCTCCTTACCTCACCCTCACTCAGAAACCTTCTACAAATATCTCTTCTTTCAACCCTCTCTCTCATGAAAAAGTATCCCCTCTCTTTATGTAGGCTAACCACTTCTATACAGATATCCTTGATGCTATTCTTTCTTGTCTCCTGCATAAGATTGCCTTCTCTATTATTTCCACTCTAACTAATTTTCATTATCTTCCTATATACTGACTGCTTTCTTTCTGCTTATATAATGACAGTCTTCCACTTTCCTAAAAAATCTTCTCTTGATCCATCCATTACTGTTCTATATACCATAAAAAGTCCTACATTGTTCAATTTCTATATACTTCACAATAGTTGAGCATTTATTCTCCATTTCACTTCTTGTAACAAGAGAATAAATGCTCACTTCAACTCACTAGAGTCAGGAGACGAGATATGTCTAGCCAAAGTGATATCAAATATATACTTGAAGAGCTACTGTCTGATATTACCAAAGCTTCAAAGAGTTTTAACCACAAGGAAATGATAGGCAAAAGGCGAGTAACATGACTTATTTATTCCTGTAACAATTTCCTTTTTGTGACCATTTTTCCTTTTTGAATGTATTATTTGAATTGTTTCTTATTGTTTTGATGTGCTGAGTAGTAGCTAAGCCTAATAGCAACTCATTTCTTACCTCTCTATCTTGTTGAATTCTCCTTTATTTTACCTTTTAGGAAATGGGTATGATAATAGGATAAATCACCTGTTCAAGGTTATCACTTGTGGAAGAAGCAAGATTAGAACACGTTACCTCACTATCACTACATTCTTTCTTCTATGATTCAGCCTTTAATAAATTAACATAAATTAGAAACCTTTTTATTATACTTTATGTCTTTTTCCCTACTTTAATACAACTGAAGAACAATAAGTATGGGGACAGGAGTTGTGGAGAGAGGGAGAGGCTGCTATTGATCACTTTATCCTCAGTTTCCACCTAAGAAAGGGACCTAACCAAAGGTTAGTACCTTTAATTCAACATCACATTGAAAAAATACAGAGAAGTTAGAATTTATAGCCAACTTTTTAAGCTCCAAAAATTCCCTCTCTCCCACAAAACAAGTGATCACTTCTATTAGTGTTGTGAGCTGTTATGCAAGGTGGTTTC
The DNA here is from genome assembly GCF_027887165.1 of Monodelphis domestica. Classification (NCBI taxonomy): domain Eukaryota; kingdom Metazoa; phylum Chordata; class Mammalia; order Didelphimorphia; family Didelphidae; genus Monodelphis; species Monodelphis domestica. The sequence goes on along the minus strand of NC_077228.1, from coordinate 123,764,661 downwards.
TATAACCTTTCCTAACCTTAAGGTAAAGTGTCAATTTCAGAACCAAAAGAAGCATTTCTCTTTTTATTTTAAGAAAAGCTATTTTAAAAGTACTTTCCCTCCTAATCTTATTTACTGGAAACCCCCAAAGCAATAATTAAATGGACCTTGACGGCCCATAGAAGATTTGGCATTAGGTGGTTAGTTACACAAACCTCTTTGCAAGTAATTTTCAGGTCAAGAGCTAAAGAAACTGCATTGCCCATGGGTTGGCACATACTCCCTCTGCTCTGAAGTCTTTGAATTTCTGCCAAACCATTCAGCATACCCCAAGTTCCAATTCCTTTGCAAAGTAATTCATATATCACAATATTAGAATGCCTAGCATGATGTCATCAGAAAAATGCCATCACATGAAAGAATCAGAGAAAGTGTTTTGCCAGTCTCATTAATCTCAATGTACTGAAATGATGAGATTATATTCTTTGACCTCTATCTTCATCCAATATCTATGTTAACTAGTTTAACATTGTTTACACCAGAAAAGAAAGCATGGTGACCCTAAACCATCTCTTATCTGAAAGCCATTCAGATCAGGGTTCTGCCTATTTGAGACTGAGAACTGGATAGGCATTTTGATATATGTGGATTAATCAGTAACTTGCTCAATAATATTTATTTCAGTCTGTTCTACTCCTGCATTTTCTACCTCCCCTTTTCCTTAGTTTCTTCACACGCGCGTGCACATACACACACACACACACACACACACACACACACACACACACACACACCACCTTATACTAGAGGATACCAGCATGAACAATACTGGTCATTTTTTCCCTTTTTTGAATAAATATGCTAATAACCCCAAGCTAAATGTTAATGTGGGTCATTCTTTGATAAGGATAACAATTAACTGGTAAGAATGCATGGTAGCTTTCAGAGAGAAAACATTTTCAAGCCTGGCTTGGAATGGATCCCATTTTGAGAGGTTAATGAGAAGGTGAATGATCCTTTGTATCTTATGTCTAATAGCCCTTTTAAAAAAATCAGTTTTAGTTCCCATTGATGTAACCCACATTCCCTGTTATTAAGGCCTTTCTTCCATCAGTAACTAAATTAGATTCTGAGGAAGTCAGGGAAATATTGCTCAAGTATCTAAACTGATGAATATCTTTTTTGAATTCTTCTTGCCTTTTTGATTGCTGCTTCACCTGATAAAGTTATTTTTACATGTTATGTTCATTGTTTTATAGAATTGCTAATACTCACACTGTCCCATACAATGCCAAAGACAAAGATTGCTAGTCTAGAAGTTAGTTTCCTTTGCTACTAAAATTCAAGTAAACTGATAGTTGCAACTAAACTCTCCAATAGAACATGCAAATTTAGAAATGTATATTGCATTGAACTTACACATTTCAACTCCATCATCTTCAAGAGCATTTATTATAAAAGTATATTTTTCAAATTACAGGCTTGTGTTTGGTTCCTTGTGCTTTCTCGATAATGTTCAAATAATTTTACCAATTATTTACCCAGCATTCTAGGCCTGGTACAACCTTGTTGCCTTATTTTATACCACCCAAAGTACTCTATGCTTCAAATACTGCATATTTACAAATGCAATGACCCCCAGTCAATTCATTACACTCCCTTGATTTGATTTCATCATCTCCTCAAGCTATGAAATTTTATCTTTTCTCTCTTTCATAAGAAAACTCTTAGAAAAAGTTTTGTGCCCAAGTAGTCTACATTTCTTCTTGATTCCAGCCTCAGGGCTCAACTAAAACTATTATTTCCAAAGATGGCACAGATCTCTCAGTTCCTAAATCCAAATGCCTATTTGCCTAAACCCAATTGCCTCACACTTCTTGACTTTTCTGTTGCTTTTGAAAAGTGTTTGTGCCCCCCTCCTGGTTAATTTCTCATTGAATTTGTGGATTTTCATGTGTCTTCTTTCTATTGATGTTCTCAGCCTCCTTTGTAGAATCATCAAATATATCCTGCCCAAGACTTTTTCCTAGCTTCCTTCTTGGTACTTTTATCAGCTCATTCAGTTCAATTATTATCTCCTTACAGATACATTATAACACATTGCCTCTCATAGATTTCAAAAAACATTTTATCCTATAACTATCTAGTTCACTTATTCTGTAATACTATGTATTATATTTATCTGTGTTATAATTATATCCCCTTTCTAACCTATATATTACATAATGAAAGTATGGTCCAAAGATTGTGTCTTCTACATTGTCCAGCATAATGTCCTACAAACAGTAGAAAGTTGATAAATATTGGAACTTATTTTCTTTAACTGCAATTCAATAATTAAGCTTTGATAATATAGCCCCAGTAGAATGAAGCTATTTCTTTTTATTATAATTTCTGCAAGATAATAACCTTTTCTGTAAGCAAAAATTTAGATGTCTTTATTAGTTTCAGGTTAATATCATGACATCAAAAAGACAGATTTCTCTAATCCTTATTATCTTTGGTTTTATCCTAAATCAACAGGTGAAATATGCTGCCTAGATGATGAATACAAAAGGGTTTCAGTTGGCATTGGGGATACTTGCTGCAAGAATATCCCATATTCTACTTCTGGAAACCAGATCTGCTGTGCTGGGGTATTGCATGATGGTTATAAGCAACAGTGTTGTGGTGGAAAGGTGGTGAGCAAAGAATTAGTCTGCTGTGGTGGTGAAGAAGAGGGCAGCGTACATATCAGCCTTCCAGGTAATGTGGTCCTTTAATATGTATTTGTAACATCATAGTGTTGTGGGGGGAGGGGGCTTGAGGTGAACCCCTGGGGTTGTATAATTATTCTAAAATCCAAAGTTTAAATTCTTTTGAGAGTAATTTGTGAATAAGAAACATGCAAATCCAAAAAGTGAACTGTCTGGAGAAGGCACTATGAAGATGCCTCCACAGACCACACACTGCATCAGAAGATTCAGGGTAAACTTTGGGATGTGGTGATTTGAACTGTGTGAATGCATTTGTTTTGTATGTATACTCTTATGCCAAAGGGGACTGCCTCCTAACTGGCTTTTTGTAAATGAGCCTAGCAATTATGGGTTTGTTCTTTTCCCTTTTATCCCCCAAATTATTGTAATTTAAAAGTTGGTTATGTTTACAAGCTCCATTGGAGAGACTAGTCTTCCATGGATCTCAGGGGTGAATGTATAATTGAAAATCTGTTACCCTACAAAAGAACTACATTTCCCTTGATCCCACTGACTTCCTGTCATTACATACTTCCTATAAACAGGGGATATTAGGCAGGGACATGGAGGGTCCCTTGCTCTTTGGCTTGATGATAGTGAGCTTGGTAATGGTAAGGAAGCCCTCTGAACTGATTGATCAGCCATGGCCACATGGTCTTTTTATTTGTTACCTTTTTATTTCTTTATTTCTAATGATCCCTAACAAATCTCCTAAAATATAACATTTTATTATTGAGATTTAATTTTAATTCTTACAGGGCTTGAGATGAATACCCTTTGCAAGAATGCAAGATTCCAAAACTTAGCTTAAAAATAAAAAGATAAATTTATTCATTTAGAAGATAATGTTGAATTTGGCTGGGAAGACAGCATTGATGGAAAGCTGCCTCCTCAAAGGGATCGATTCTGGGTTTTTTTATACTCTTTACAGCAGGTGATAAGTGACTTGAGGAGGGAATGAATTCAGGCAAAAGTGGAGGAGGGTGTCATCTGACCAATGTCAGAGTAGTGTCTTATGTCCTGAAGACATAGGGTATAGCTTAGGTAGATGTACTAGATTTCAACCCAATAATAATTGGGGAATAACTAGAATATGGATATCTATGTCCATTTCCAAACCCAGGGGAGAATACAATGGGGATTATACTCTCAAGGGTCTTTCACTTTTATGTCCAGGGTCTTATCAGGATTTCTTCAATGTTTTAGGGTTAATATTCACAAGAATGCAAAGAAGCAAAGGAATTTCCCAGCTTACAGTTTGTCCTGAAGTACTTCTATAATTTGGGGTACAGTTTCCCATACTAATAGAATTGAAAGCCTTAGAACTTGACTCTAATTCCATAACCCCACTCCATCCCCTGCCTCTTTACAATTAAAAGACTTAAGGATATTAGATGACAACCAAAAAGAAACAGAGCTAAAGCCAACTTGTCATAGGTCCCACAATAAAATGGTAGCAGATCTGAGATTAGAATTCATAACCATGACTTTTTATTGTGCTTTGTTATAAAAATACTACCATCAGGGCAGTTTGGATGGTATGGATTTTTAGTTTTCCCTTATATAGGTAGACAGCATGTTATAGTAAAAAAGAGATGCATTTGGAATCAGAACAGTAGATTTGAGACCTCACTCCTACTTGTTCTATAACCTTGGCTAATTTGCCTAACCTTTTTGAACTCTTTTTTAATCTGTGAAATGATGAAATTGATAGCAACTCTGCCTATATCAGAGAATCATTCTGCAGTTCAAAAGTGATAACATATGATATAATATGAGATGTGTATATATATATATATGTGGGTGTGTATATATATATAAATACATTTGCTTTTAACTTAAAGACTCCATATATGTGTGGATTCCTTTTTATATAGTCAAATTCCAGGTCTCCATGCTATCTGTAGAATATTGTTTTCTCCACTGATTATTATCATTGAAATGATAAGAACTGTGCTATCTCAGAGCTACCCACATCAATGAAGTTTTTATACACTCACAGAATCTTGGGATTGGTCAGGAATGATTTCAGATGCTTACATTCTCTACTTCTGGGGACTGAGAGTTTGCTGGCATTCAGGAGTCCTGAGCTTCAGTATGGCTAAGTCAATAGGGTATGCACACTAAGGTTGACACAAACATGGTGATCCTACAGAAGCGGAGGGCTAGTAGGCTGCTTAAGGAGGTGCATACTGATCAAGTTGCAAAAACAGATCAAGTTAAATCTTCTGTGTTGATCAGTATTGAGACTGGACTGTGAGTAGTAAAATCAAGACTCCAGAAAAAGGCCAGGGTAGGGGGGGCTGGGATTTGAATATTCAAAGGTACTTTCCAATGCAATCTGTACCTAATCAAGAATTACCTTTTAAACATCCCCATCATGTAGAAATCTAGCCTTTGCTTAAAGAACTCTAATCATGGGAAACCTACTAGCTCCTTTTGCACCCTTTTCCACTTTTTATCAACTATACTTTTTAGGAAATCCATTCTTTCTTCTAACCTAAATTTGTCTCTTTTTAACCTACTCTTTGTTCTTCATTCTGTCTTTAGATCCCAAGCAGAATTCATTTAATTCCCCTATCACATATTTAAAAACTGGTATAATGTCCATACTAAATATTTTCTCCAGATAACCTATTCACTATATCTTCAATTTACCCTCATTTGACATGCTCTTTCATCCTCTCATTGGTGGCCTGGTCTCCCCATTCTGGAAATACTTTATTTTGTAGATATTTCTCTGTTGCCAAGAAATAAACCCAGAACTCCAGTATGGCCTTATCAGAAGAGTGGAGAGTCCTGTTTCGTCAGTGTAACCTTGGAGAGCAATTTATTTGGGAGAAGGAGGAGAAGGATGCTTGATTTTTTTTAAATGAGTTTTTATTGATGTTTTATTTCTTTTGTCACCATAGTATATCATGTTATCTGTGTTCTTCCCCCTTTTAGAGAGCCATTCCATATGACAAATAGTATTTTTTAGAGAAAGAAAAAAAAAAACAACAGTCAACACTACTGATTGATTCATCAGTTGACTAAAGTCTTCTAGAATTTTTCCAGCATTAGAAATAAGTCTCTCTCTTATAGTTTACAGTCTCCATTTTTCCCTTTAAAAATATGAAAAAATGTGCAAAGTGTAACACCTATGGACATCCCACCTCCATGAAAGGGCAAATTTAGGGTATCTTCTTTTTTCTTCACATTCAACTCCCACTTAGTCTTTATAGTTTTCTTACATTTGCTTTTGATTTTTTGGTGTGTCCTTTCCATTAAATTGTTGTAGTTACAGTATATATTGCTTTCCTGGCCCTGCTTACTGCCCTCTGCATCACTTTATATAGATCTTTCCAGGCTTCTTTGTATTTATCAAACACATCATTTCTTATAGCATGGAAATATTCTTTTATATTCATACACCACAGTTTGTTTAGCCATCCCCCAATTCATAGGCATCTACTTTGTTGGCTTGTTTGTTTTTTAATATTATCTCACATTGTTGACTCATATGGAGGTCAAAGTCCACTAAACTCTTTACAAAAATTGTTGGCTTATCATTATTGCCTCCTTTCTATATTTGTCCAAGTTTTTTTGGAACACAAATATAAAACTTTAGATTTATCTATATAAATTTTCAACCCATCATTCCAGCCTGTTGTGGTCATTTAGAATCCTGAATGATATCAAACATGTTAGCTAACTGTCCAAGCTTCATATCATTTGCATATTTTACAGGCATACCATCTGTGCCTTCATCGAAACCATTGATAAAATGTTTGAGAGGAAAAAGCTAAGGATAGTTCTCTAGGGAACTTTGCTGTAGACCTCCTTCCAAGTTGACATTGAATATAACTAACTGAAACCAGTTTGTTCATGTATTGTCTTGCTCACTAATGCATATTGATTTATTGTATATAAAAGTATAATAGGGGATAGTTTGTTACTTTGTTAAAATTTAAATATGATATGTCTATAGCATTATCCTGGTCTACTCTTCTAGTTATATGTAAGAAATAAATAAGATTTTGCCTGGGAAAACTTTTGTTTTGTTTTGTTTTCATAAAATGAAGCCATGCTGGCTTTTAATGATCACTACTTCTCTTCCTAAGGGATTACAAACCACCCTTTACTACAGCCTTCTAGAATTTTTCAAAGAGTAAATGTCAAATTCACTTATAGTTTGCAGACTCCACTATTTTCCTTTAAGAAAAAAAGATAGATTTCCCTTTTTCAGACATATGCTGCCCCTTCCATTCCCTAAAGTCTTATAAAAATATAGTCAATAACTAGTTATTTCTGGAAATGCTTTTAATATCATAGACTACATACTTCTAGGCCTGGTAACTTGAATTTATTGAGATAAGCTTAACTGACCATCTTCTCATTTTGCCAGGATCCCATTGCTTTCTAATCATTTTTGTTCTTTCCTTATTAGTCCAAAGGTTATTCTCCTTAGAAAGGAAAACTAAACTAAAGTAAGAGTTAAGAAGTTAACCATTATTCTCATTCAATATCATCACTCTATACACCAGAAATAGTTAACCTATCTTTTCTTTATTGTCCTTAGCATTGGTCAGCAACTGAAGCTTATTTTAGGCATTTGGAATACCGATACAATTCTTTTTTTTTTTTTTAAACCCTTACCTTACGTCTTGGAGTCAATACACAGCTCAGAAGAGTGGTAAGGGCTAGGCAATGGGGGTCAAGTGACTTGCCCAGGGTCACATAGCTGGGAAGTGTCTGAGGCCAGATTTGAACCTAGGACTTCCCATCTCTAGGCCCCGATACAATTCTTGTAGAATTTTGCTATCCTTTTCTACCCATCTTTAATTAATGGATATTGCTTGTTTTTACTTTTTTAAATCTGAGCTACACAATGAAATAAATTTCCCTCCACCATTTCCCTTTTATTCTTTCTTAGAATTATTTCTCCAAATGCCATCAGAATATTTTTTTGAGAATTTCCTAGCCTACTTTCTCTGTCCAAATTCTGCCAAAAAAAAATAGAACATTGGAATTTACATATCTTTTCTTTTAAATGTTTGAAATCCAGTCTCTCTAAATCTAGATTGCCAAACAAATCATACTCAGATTTCTTCTACATATCTTTCAGGTATCATATGGTAGAATGCTAATTTGCCTTTAAGTTTCATATCTTTTTTGTATCAACAGCCAGTTCTTCCTTGTTGATAATTAGATTTGAACCCAGAATAGCAGTTTCTCTTATTATTTCCATAAATGTTCCAAGAGTCAAATTAGCATTAATTCATATTTTATCCGCTCCTTTGCTTTTGGTGAGAGAGTTCCACCATTTATCTCGATAGTTAAATTCTCCTAATCCAGTCAATAGTCAATAAACATTTATTAAGTGCCTATCATGAGTCAGATGCTGTGCTGAGTCTTGAGGAAACAAATATGAAAAAAAAATTGTCCCTTTCCTCAAGAATCTTACAATCTAAAAGAGGAAGACGATACAAAAACAAATCTTTATAATATTTAACTTCTATGCCATATTTGTGATCCATTTTTATGATTATTTTATTTTTCATTCTAAATAGTCTGCAATATACAAGCATAACAATTTGCTTCTCTTTTCCTCTCTATTAGTACTCCTCTAAATGTTCTTTGTCATAATTAAATATTTGTTTTCCTGAATTACTTCATCTGAGAGAAAGGCAGTTATAGTAGTTCAGTGGATTGACAGCCAAGCCTATAGATAGGAGGTCCTGGGTTCAAATGTGACCTCAGATACTTCCTAGCTGTGTGACCCTGAGAAAGTCACTTAACTCCAATTGCCTAGCCCTTTCTGCTCTTCTCCCTTAGAACCAAAACAGAGTTCTGGTTTTTGCAAAAAGGCAAAGGTAATAAGGAGGAAAACACATTTTGAAGCAAACGTATAGTATAACTAGAGAATCTGAAAAATAAGCTCAGAATTATCTTACAGAGTATTGGTTCTAAGGCAGAAGTTAAGGGTTTTAATTTAAAGTGAATAAATAAATTATCCCATATTGTAATAGGTAATCCTGTTCTTCCCTTTTGTAGCCTGTGTTCCTTTTGAATAAGGTATGCACATAGCAAGATTAAGAGTATTTTAATTAGAGGCAGCTGGGTAGCTCAGTGGATTGAAATCCAGGCCTAGAGATGGGAAGTTCTAGGTTCAAATTTGGCCTCAGACACTTCCCAGCTGTGTGACCCTGGGCAAGTCACTTAACCCCCATTGCCTAGCCCTTACCACTCTTCTGCCTTGGAACCAATACACAGTATTTATTCCAAGATTGAAGATACGGATTAAAAAAAAAGAATATTTTAATCATGAGGCTTAAACTATCATGTCATAGTAATTAATGTTTATGGAGTCTATGACTGAGAAGTTCATCATCCTTACCCTCCTCTTCCTATGATTCTCCAGAACTAGGTCATGGTTATGACATTTGATTTCCCTCAAGAATCTTTCCATTATAGCCTGAAAGTTCAGGCAATCTTGTTGCTTGTGTCAGATTGGTAAATTGTCAGTCTCCCTCATTAGAGAGTCACAAAACACTGCTATTTGGCTCTTCTTCCTCTGACCATTACTTTACTGAATGATCTCTCACTTGATGATATATTTTTTCTCTTTTTGCAGCTCAACTCTTTCCTATAGCGTCCAGCTCTCCCCCATGTTCCCACCTTGATTCTTATGCCTCCTACATAGCTCCAGAAGTCTGCTTTCTTCTTTTCTTTCTCTGTGACATATTATTCCATTGTCTAACTTCCTGTAGGGAAGAAACTTCCCCCTCTACTTCCCGTCTTCTTTATTCCTTGGAGCTTAACTTCCACTTTGCCAAGGGACACTTCATTTGCCCTCATAAATTGTGAAATAAGAGAGGTTTCCTCCACCTCTTTCTCTTTTTCCTTGTTTGCACTCCAGAAGTTAAATGGAGAATTTAGGGGTGCATTCTGGAAATGATTTCTTTTCAATTAAAAGAAATTTTTAATAAGAAATACTGTTAATGTGGATACTCATACCCCAGAAGTCAATACAGAAATTTCCCTTTAGCTGCCTCTTGGATGCTTGAATTCAGGCTGATGTCACCAAGAATGCCTAAAGGGCAATCACAGAATGAATGGCCATAAAATTACTTAATTTCTAAAACTGGCTTATGCCAACACAGTAATATTTTTCTTTAATAAGATCCTCCTTCTGGTTATTGCAAAAAGACAAAGATAATAAAGAGGAAAAATCATTTTGAAGCAAACATATAGTATAACTAGAGAATCTGAAAATAAACATAGGTTTAGTTAAATCAAATCATCTTATCATCTGCATGTTTCATACACACACAAAGTTCAGAATTATCTTCTGTATTTCCTTTTCATTAGGGATGTTTAATTTGTTTTGAGTTATGGGCCCCTTTGACAACCTGGAGAAAACTATAAGTACCTTCTCAGAACCATTTTTAGAATTTTTTTAGAGCCAGTTTTTTAACATGCATGTGTAATTGGAAATCTATTACCCTAAAAACTGCATTTCCCAGGAGCTCACTGACTTCCTGTCATTACATACTTCCTGTAGACAGAGGGATAAATTCAGTGGGAGTACCTGGTCTCATTCTCTTTGCTTCCTGGGTTGCCACTGTGGTGGTCAGTAGGGCTTTTGAACAGGTTGCTTAGCCATTAGGCACGTGGTTTTTATTTTGTTGCCTTTTTATTTCTTTCTTTCTAATGATCATTAATAAATCTCTTAAAACATTTTAATTATTGAGATTAATTTTAATTTTTATAAAATTAAGCATAGGATTACAAAGGAAATATATTTTATTGAAATGCTATTTTATTCACACACAGATATATATATATGTATATATATATATATATACATAATTCTGACTTTTGTCTTTCCATTGGACTTTAATGAATCACAAAGGAAGAACAAGACTTATGACTTTGTATAACTCTGCTCCATTTAAATACAATTCACCCACAAGTCAAGACATTATCCCATGATGTCAATGGTCCTCTTTGAAAATAAAGGACAAAGCTGAGTGACCCTAAACAAGTCACTTAACCCTGCTACCTAGCCTTTAGCACCCTTCTGCCTTGGAACCAATACATAGTATTGATTCTAAGAAAGAAGATAAGGATTTTTAAAAAAAAGAAGATGAAGGACAAATATGTCTGTCTACATATATATGTGTGTGTATATATATATATATACATATAATAATATCTACACTCATACAATACAAACACATCTAAATTCATGGACTGCAAAGACCTCCCTGAATTAGATGATGGTTAGCAAAAGTATTTTGTAGATCTCTTCCCACCCCTCAGCCTGTGCATATGAGGGTCCTTACTGAATCTCTGGTTTTCCTGGTATTACTGGGGTGATATTTTTAAAATAGAGCATTAGTGATCATTTTATCTCATTAATCCACCCATAGGACTCCCTGCATTTCTATTTCCTTCTCTTCATTTCCCTCCCTGCCCCCCCATCTCTCTGTGACCCTCTTTCTCCTGACCATCCCCAGGCTGCATCTTCTGCATGGAAATGTGCATCCAGCACTGGTGCTCCTGAGCCAGGCCCTCTCTCACTGCATGGCATTGTGTGCCTGCCATGAGACCAGGCTGGCTCATAAAACATCTCTTTATGTACTTTATTACTTAAACTCTTTTATTTGCCTGCAGGAGCCCTTTAACAAAATCACATTGAATTGACTTTCTCACACCAAATCAAATCTCCCTGGTCCCAGTTCAGTTGTCTTTGTCAATATGTATTTTATAAATGGAGTGAATTAACAGATGCTGTTGGAACAGAAGTGCTGGGGTAGCGTTTATGTTTTTAGTACTCTCTCTGGGCAGATGAGTTGTGTAGGAGTGTAATACAGGTATCTGGGGATGAAAGTCGTGTTCTTCATTTCAGTGTATATGTATTCTTAACCATTTTCTTTGAATATATATTTTAAGATGCTTTATTGTTCTTTTCTTTGAACATTTGTTTATATGGCACTACCATTTATGCCCTTAGTCTTGGGATGGACTTGACTACATCTCTTGGTATTAAAGACTCAAAATTATGGCCTGTCTGTCATTCAGAGTTGTTGGCAAAGAAGAGAGATTTTTTTTTAAAGGTAGCTTATGTGAAACCAGACATGGTGTATATTTAGAATATGTTACCTCCTCATTTCTGTGGAGAATTTTGAAAATACTGTGACTTGGACTTCTTTATTGCCATATCATCTTGGATTTAACTTCTTACCTTATCTAGTGGTGCCTTCAGGATAAATAGTTTCTATTGTTTAACAGAAGTATAGGATACAATAAGAGAGTGCCTGGGGATTTTGCAGGCTGGGATTTGTTGCTAACTGAGCTCTCCTTGTGTAAAAAGTCATATTGAAAGAATATTTTCTGGGAATATTTTCATGTTAGGAAATGAGTTTTTGAAAACTGTAATGGATAACTATTTTTTAAAGGTTATAATATTTCTTTTTGGCATTTTTACTATCCATACCCTACTGCCCCAGTACCATGGTGGTGACCAGAGAGATAGCTACCGGTGTAGACAAGTGTGAATATCACCCCATACTTCCTTGGGACCATTTTCAAGAGAAGAAAGACTCGAAGCCTCAACTACTTTTCTTTCTTCCTTTTCTCCCTAAGAAATAATGAATCTGTTGATAGACTTTGATGTTATGGGTGCTTTCTTGTCCCCAGATGTTTAAACTGTCATAGTTACAGCTCCTATGGCCATACCTAAAGCTCCCCAAGGGGCTACTTGTCTGGGATCCCAGTTTTTTCTTTTTTTTAATTGCTTTTTTGTTTTGATTTGGTAGTGGAGGCTTTATAATTCTCATTCTTCCTTAAAGTATATATACATAAATGTTTTTTTTTCCTTTCAGATTTACTAAATTAGTAATCATTAGCCAGCTGTGTTTGTAAATTCCTTTTCAGAGCTGGACATTAAATAATTGTTTGTGAGGGAGAGCACAGAGCCCATGTTGTGAGTCATAAATCCTTCCCTATGCTGTTTTCTCATTGGTGTCCAAGGTACAGCAAGCTTCCCAAAGAAAGACAATATATTTTGGTTGATCTGAAAATGAAATAGTAATTCAATGAATACTTAACACTAAAATAAAATCTACATCTTGTTCTGAGATATTCTCTATCTGTGCAAATTTAATGAAGATACTTTGGAAGGATGGATCAATCTATCAATAATACATGACCTATTTTGTTTGTCTTCGGGCACATTTACATTTGTGCATTCTCAGTGTCAAAGTTCAAGAGTCAAGTGCTACATGTGATAAATTAGGTAGGGGTCAAAAGTTATTGCAATGCAGTTTCGAAAGATTGTCTGTCTCTGAATTTGCAGCTCATTCATGCTGAAGTGATGCACTATGGGAATTACTACCAAACTCTGCTCTGCAACATCTGCTCTCCCTAAGTGAGTTAGTGCACGTCAGACATCTTTATGTCAGAATATTGCAGTGATGGATGCAGTCCTCAGAAAATGCTGCATAAAAATCTGGTGTGCCGTTCTGGCCATTAAGTGAAATTACTATTTAAATTAATGGCACTGTCACAGTTTATCTGTGCAAAGAATGAACGCTGATTAGGGTATTAAGTAATTAGCAATTTATCACACTGGAACAAGGTTGATAATAATTAAAGAAGTAATGGTTTACCAAAGAAACTAGAAAGAGAGTCACTTCTTGTTATGTGAGTGAAATCTTGGCTAAAAAATTAAATTCCCTTAAACAAAGATGAAGCCTTTTGTGGAAGAAAGCATTTCGTTCCAGTGTAAAAACAGTTCATTATCAAAATTTTAGTTGGCCTGTCAAAAGTCCCTCAGAGCTATCAGATGGTTGGTTATGAGTTTCAAATTAGGTCAGTGTCTGCATTTTGATTTTATACTTAAAACATGTTGAAACTATAGAGTAATTTAGGAGAAAAATGTATTCTATTCTCTGAAAGGCCAGTTTTCACATTTTGATTGCTGTTTAAAATAGTAACATGTATTGTTATAAGAAAACCGTTGGAGAAAATGACAGTTACTGAATCCAAGGTTGTATTTGAATGTCTGATCAGTGGATAGCCGAGAATTGTCTAAAGAAGAAAAAATAGGGCTGTGGATTTTTCTTTCTTATTTTCCACTGTAATCAAAGCTCAGGCAGCAGAAATAATCCTGCTATGTATGTTTGTTAAAGTAGTCTTATTTATTTATTAAAATAGCCAAAATTATTACCTAAAATCCTGAGGGAAAACAGCCAAACTTTAAAAACATTGATTCTATGAGTGGTTAATAATCAAAAAGTCATGTGTGTGTGCGTTTAAAGTTGTATGTGATATAAACTTTCAGAAACCTTTCCACTGAACTTAATCCAAGTCAGATGCAATGCAAAGAGATCCTGCGGATGTATTTCTTCTTAAATGAAAGCATGGAAAGATATGAAATGCTTAACTTTTAAATTAATAGATATAAAAAGTTTTTTCTTAGGAACACTTGAAGAATTTCCTTCTTAATAAATAATAAACCAGCCAGATCCTCCCTGTGATGAGAGAAAATATGCTTCCCAAGTGATAGAATGCAACCTCTCTAGGCCTATTTATACTGAGTGATTCTTGTCCATGAATTTCCATGAAATCCACCATAGTTTGGACCAAACATGATGGAGGTTTCTTCCACAGTTTGTATTATCAGGATTATTATTAACAAATGATAATATTTTCAATTAAATGTAGGCTAAATTTATCAAATTTAATATATTTATATTCTAATGCAGTACAGCTATAAATCATGTCAGATGTTATGTCAGAAAGTCACCTACTTATGTTCTAAGACACAAACCTCTTATTTCTTGCTTCATCTAGTCCTCTATTGATATGTTTCTATTATGTCTGTTCTTATTTAGTTAAATATTTAATCTTGCTTAAGTGACACATAAACAACCAGTTGATTTGGTCAGGTCAAAGTTTAGTCAACAGAGGGAAAAGAATATCCAAGTTATTTTGTTGACTGAATTATCTGACTTATTCTGTCAAATGGTCAGTCTAGTAAATCTCATATGAACACAGATTTTTCATATAGATAGATAGATAGATGATAGATAAATAAGGAGAAAGAGAGAGATGGATAGAGAGAGATAGATCAGACAGGCAGATAGATAGATAGATAGATAGATAGATAGATAGATAGACAGACAGACAGACAGACAGGGAGAGAGAGTGAGTGAGAGAGAGAGAGAGAGAGAGAGAGAGAGAGTTGGCCCATATTTCTCTCTAGACTAGAAGCTACTCGAGCACAAGAGTTATGTTATCTCTAGTTTCCTCTGTATCACTGGTCCCCAGTGCTAGGTTTATCTTAATCTATTCCTCTATGTATTCCTTCTGCCTAGTCTAAGAGCAAATCCCTGTATATTCAGATGGCTGTTTCCATCTCTCCATTCTACTACTCATACCACTGATTTTTATACTTTTTCTCTGTAGTCTAGAAAGCCTTTAGGTATAAGCCATTTTGAATTGTGACATTCCATTAAAGGTAGTTTCCTTGATAGATATTCAGTCTTTTATTTATGCAATATTGGAGAAGTTTGAATGAGCTAAAGATTTCACCAGACTTCTGTATTCCTGAGTTAATTTTTACCCTGTGTATTTCATAAGAAGGGTCCTTTCACCTTTGAGCACATTTGTGGCTGAATGCTACTTTTAGCATTGCACCATTTCAGCAACTGCCCGACTTTGACATTTTTATGCTAAACTTTATTACAGTCTCAGTTTTCTTCTTTTTTTATTTCATATTCATATATAATGTTTTATTGTTGCAGAGATGTTCTGTTGTGGGCAGGATTATGTGAATATGTCAGATACCATATGCTGCTCAGCTTCCAGTGGCGAGTCTAAAGCACATGTTAAAAAGAATGACCCAGTGCCAATAAAATGCTGTGAGACTGAACTTATTCCAGAGACCCAGGAATGCTGTAATGGAGTTGGATATAATCCTTTGAAATATGTTTGCTCTGACAAGATTTCAGCTGGAATGATGATGAAGGTAATTGATAGAAAACCTCTCAGAGGCACTGGTTTGACAATGGAAAGAGAAATACATTGTTCATAACTATTTTTCTAAAATAGGAATATAAAAACTCCTGTGTGCATTATTCATTTTCACATTACATCCATATTAATACCAAATGAGTTCACCATGATTGATGTTATTGCAATGAATTCTAAAGGAATTAATAATGATTAGCTGTGTCTCTGAAGCTTTTCCCAGCACTTCAGATTAGCACAGAAGCTAAAACTCTGCATGCCGAAAGGGCCAGCATAAATAGCCTGCTGCCATTGTGTGACTACTGTTTAATTCCCCATGGGGCATCTGAAGGGGGATGGAAGATGCTATGCCATTGGTTTGCTATAAAAAGACGTCCTTCCACCAACACCTTCTTAACCCCCACCCACACCAATTTGTTCCACCTCCTCATATTGATAGAGACCTTTCAATCCAATAAATTCACTTAGTTACATTTATATTAAATTCCTTAAGACAGAGACAGAATGAACCAGTGTCTCTGTCATCTGAAAGAGTGAAAGGTGCTATTGGTATAATCATTTATTTTTATGTGCTGTGATGCTCCACATACTCCCATGTCTTGTTCGTTAGCATTAAAACTGACCCAGCACTCCAGTAACATAATGTATAAAGGAAGGGATCATAGATATGAAAAGACTGTCATGCTCCCCACTAATTTATGATCACTACTACTAAAACGCCTGCCTTGGTCAACGACAGTAGGAGAGATCTTGCTGAATGAGTAAGCTACAGACCCCTTGGGTCAGTGGCATGTGCTTTATGATGGGAATTAACACTTTCATACAACTATGACACCAGGGAACACCCTCAGGGAATGAATTCCTGGGCTAAGACCCCAGAATGTACTCAAGAGATAATATGATTTCATTTCTATTCAACAAACTCCCATGAAGCCCTGTGTTTGATAGGGGGAAAGGGAAAGGTACAAAGATGACCAAGTCATATCTACCATGGAGTTCACAATACAATAAAGAAGTAACTAATTTATATTGAAGAAACCCACAAGAATGAACACTGAATTGCAAGGGTTGAATTTGAATTTGGCATTGCTGGAATTAAGTTTAAATCTCAGGTCTGCCACCTCTGTGACCTTGGCAAAATTATTTCACCTCCCTGGGCTCAGTTTCCTCATCTGTTAAGCTTTGGATTAAATGGTCTCAAGATCCCTTCTACTCTAGTTTTATGACCCTATAGATTTTGAATTGGCAACTAGGTGGCATAGTAGCCAGAGTGCTGGGGTTGGGAAAGGGATGATCAGAATTGGAATTCTGCCCCAGACACAAGCTGTGTGACCTTGATCAAGATCCTTAAACTCTCTGAACCTGTTTCTTCTATAAAAAGGGAATAATAGTAACAGCTACTTCACAGGGCTGTAGTGAGGCTCAATCTCAAACATATATGTAAAGTGCCTTGAATACCTCAAAGCACTATATTCATGAGAGTTATTGTTATGGTTGACTTGACTTGATTATAGGTCTGAATAAAAATAAGCAACATACTAGATTTAGCCCCAGAGAATAGGATTAGACAAAACCATTTTCCCCACTAATATTTGACCCAGAACATTTTTCTTGCCACCCAGTGTTGCTTGTCTTCAAGGGGCTAAAAAGTGTTAATTCTTCTGACTTACTGACAGTTAATCAGGAGATTTTTATAGGGAAACTTCCCTTAAAATGACAGATACTTGAAAAAACAAGGTTAAGAAATCATAGTTTGGTACATAAGATACTGTCACCCATATCTATTTTTACTATTGTATTTCCTACTCACATTCCTGTATGAGTTCTAGGAGCTAAGCTCCTGGTTTTAATTTTAGTTTAGTACAACTCTCTCCCTTCTTCAAATATCACCATAAGTTTAGAACATTTGAGTGTAATCAATTAATTTTTAAAAGTTTATTATCATGGAAGAAAATCGTAACCCTCTCCACATTTTCCAAAATACGTTTTTTAAAGATAGAATGCTAAATAAGATGGATGAAAAATCTGACCCAGTAAAGTAGTGCATAAGTTCTCACAGCAGTCCAGTAGAATTTCTGTGCCAATCTCACAATCCCTTTTTAAGATATGGTTTTGTTTTGTTCCCTCCTGAAAGATACTTATGAACTGGTAAAAACTAGTTTGATAGGTATGGCCCAACTCTCCAGAATCAAGTATGGTAAGGTTTCACTGATCCAGAGACTGGACATTGACCCCCAGACCAGCCCCCCACCAAATCATTTTCTTGCTGTGGAAAAGCTAGGATTAAGGTTCCTGAGCCTCCTTCTCCCCTCATTCCTTATTCTTTACTAAGTAATTCAAAAAATATGCTAGTTTCAGGGATTTGGGCCGGAGGCATCCAAATCTCAGTCACAAAACTCCTGATTTTATTTGAATCAGATTGAAATGTAATTGGGAAATGTTTAACAAAATAAATAAAAAATGAATACATCACAAATAATGTTAATTTGTAGTTTTCTAAGTCAATAAGTAGCCTACAGGGATCTATTTCTATTTGAGTTGGACAACACTGGTCCATTCTGCTTGGTTCATTTTCCCATTGACAGGGCAGGTTCAATCAGTGCCACATCAGCTCTTTGTCCAAAACTCTAAAACTTCGTCTAAACTATACAAGTTTAATCTCTGAGTGTCTTTGGGGCCTGAGATCAGAGTGTGCAGCTTGTTAAATGTTTGAGCCGTGATCTTGCCAGTGTGTAAGGAGAGGGGAAATGGACTGGTTTCTCTCTCTGCTCTTCCCTGTTGTCATCTGTCCCCCTCTCACAGCTGCCATCTCTGTGTGGCACTGTCCCTCTTTGACAACAGTTCCCTCCCCTTTAGCCCTGCAATCCCTGGGCTGGACAGATAAACAGTATTTTGTGAAATAAAGATCTTCCAGAGAAAATGAACATAAGTCAATTTTTAATCAAATGATAGCTTAAATATACAAAGCTAGTTTATTATTTAAGTGAGAATGGCTGGACTTCATTTTATATATCTTTAGAAAGAAGAGGTTTTAGTAGGTTGTCTCTAGTTCTAAATCTGTGATCCTATAACAGAAAAATTGAGTTTAGTCTCTTTGTAATATAATCATTCCTAGGCAATAAATTCAGATTATCCTATATTGAAATTTCTTAAGATAAGGCCAATTTATATCTCTTCTAGTCAAAGGATCTTGGACTAAGCTGAAGTTGAGGCCTTTCCTGATTCTCCCAGATATTCATGCCCCTAACCCAGACAATTTTAAAATGAAAGAAACTTATTCATATGCATCACAGTAATTAACTCTTTAAGTTAAAAGTTTAATTGCCATTATTGTTACCTATATATAATTGATGAATTAGTAGCAATCCTTTCATAATAGTATTCACATATTACATATATATACATTTATGTGCATGTCTGTAATATTTTAGCATTCTTTCCCCTAATACAATGCATGTACTTTGAGGAAAGTGACTCTAAATTTCATCTTTATATTCACCATCCTTAGCATACATGCATGCTCTATAAAAGCTTATTGACTGAATGATTAATTGGAAAAGATCCTATTGCTCATCAGGTACAACGTCCTAATTTTATAAAAAGGGGGATTGAAGCTCAGAGAAGTTAATGACTTTCCTAAGGTCACACAACTAGTTGATGAAAGAAAGATAAAGCCCAAACCAATATCCTCGAAATTAAAATTTATCACTTTTTCTTCTATGCCACACTTTTCAGGTAAATGATTATAAGTAATTATTATTAGAGCATTAGCTAATGAAACATTTAAATTCTCTAAAGATCATATGTTATAATTAACATGAGAGGCTGAAACAAAATTACTATGCATCAAGTGAATAAAGAAGCAGGAGTTACAATCATGCTATCAAAGAAAGCAAAAATAGAATTCATGATATTCATAGAAGAAAATAAGAAAATTATGTTATGCTTAAAGGAGCCATAGGCAATAAACTCAGTATAAATATTAAGCATATATATTTAATGAATAACATCCAAATTCATAAAGTAGAAATTGTCTGAATGTCACCAAATAAAACTAATATAAATAATAGTAGAAGACTTTCATATTTCCTAGAATTAGAGAAATCTAACAGAAAGAAAAATAAAGAGGAAAAATATGAAATAGAACAAACTTTTGGAGAATTTAGAGCTAAAATATTTATAGTATCTTCTGAATGTGAACATTAATTAACATACCTATTTCTCAGTATGATATGACATATTCACAAATATCCATCAGGAAAGAGAGAAATCTCAAATAAATGTTAAAAATTAAAAACACCAAATATCCTTTTACAGAAAAAAATAATAAAATTAGTAATTAGTGCATGGATCTTAGGAAAAAGTAAGAGACTTAAATTGCCACAATCCTAAATGAGTGAATCAAAGAACAAATCATAGAAATAATTGATAACTATGAGGTCACTGATAATTGTGGGAAAATAAACCAAAAGTTTCTGGGAAGCATCTAAAGGAGTTCTTGAAGGAAAAATTCATAAAAGAAATTAGAAATAGAAAAAGAGGGGACTGGTGAACTATATATGTGGTTAAAATTTTCAAAAACAAAAAAAAAACAGCTAGAAAAGAAAATCCTATAAATTAGGGTATAAATATATTTTAGCTATTTTTAGAACTACAGAACTTAAAACAAAATTAAAAACTGGTTCTTAGAAAAGACTAACAAAATGGACAGCTCCATCTATCTTAATTAGAAGAGAGAATAATCAAATCAGGAGAAAAAAGAATAAGATTGAAATCAAAGCCAAAGGAGCTAAAATAAAAGTTAACAGAACCTACTATGCACAGTTATTTGTTAAAAAAAAAAGGATTATCTACAAAAAAGTATGAAATGCCCAATTAACAAAACACATCATCAATTAGAGATGTTAAATAACCTGACCTCAGCACAGGTAGGTGGCACAGCAGATAGAGCACCATGCCTAGAGTCTAGAGAATATGGGTTCAAATCTACTTGCAGGTGCTTTCTGGCTGTTTGACCCTAGACAAGTCACTTAATGCTGTTTATACAAACAAATAAAAAAATGAATAATCTGACTCCAGAAAAGGAAATTGAATTATATAGTCAGTAATATTTTTTTAATTTAGGCAACAATACAAAGATGATTTTAAAAAGAATCTTATCAAACTTTCAAAGAACAGTAGCAATAATAGGATTAAAAGCCAAAATAATATCCAATGTCTGCACTAAGTTTCACATGTGAGGGGCTAGAGGCCACCAGATTGCTGAAGATTGGAAATAGAATGGGTTAAAGTTTCCATCTGCTCAGGAAGACCCAGGAATATATAGTATGTGTGTATAGAGACATATATACACATAAAGACATATGAATATATATTAATAATTCATTATACATATAAATTTGGGGATAAATTGGTGAAAATGTGGACTTTTTGACTCAATGAGATAGTGGTAGTTATAAGGGATGAAATAGATAATTTTGATTATGTAAAATTGATGAGATTTTTGTATGAACAAAATTTAATAAAACCAACATAAAAAAGCAAGTAGTCTATTAGGAAAGAAAATCTTTGTTTCTAGTATCTCCATTATGTATAAGAGGTCTGATATCCAAGATAATATTGATAACTATAGAAATAATATAAAACTAAAAATCATTATCCAACAGGTAAATGGTAAAACAATATGAACAAATAGTTCTGAAAGTTGTACTCTTGGCAGCCACATCCATTAGAGCATTTTGCTCCAAATCACTAATATCAAAAGAAATGTAAATCAAAACAACCATGTGCTTTCACTTCACACTAAGAAAAATGGCCAAGAAAAGACAACTGAGAGTAGTTTGAAAGTATTTGAAAGGTTGTTGAAAGACAGGCATGCTAAAGAATTATTGGTGAAACTATGAATTGATTCAACCACTCTGAAAATAAATTTGAATTTATTTGAAAAAAGGTGGTGAAAATGCTAATCTATACCTTTTGGTCCAGCATATCCATTGCAAGGCATATAACCAAAGGAAAAAGATTTATATACAACCAACATATTTGTAGTGGCACTATTTGTAGTAACAAAGGATTGAAAACAAAATTACATGACTACCAATAGGGGAGGGGCTAAACAAATTGTATAACATAAATGTGATGAAATATTACTATGCTATATGAAATTAAGAATGTGATGAATATTTCATGGAAGCATGGAAAAACTTGAAAAACTCAAAAATAGTCTACAGAATGACAACAATATGATTTGAAGAAAAAACAACAATGTTGTAAAATTATAATGGCCAAGCTTGAACATAAAGAAGAGATATGAAAAGGATCTTGACACTGCTTCTTTGCAGGGCAGGGGTTTGCACATACAGGATACTTCATACAATTTTCCATAATGATATCATCATAATTTTCAATATGAATGTTGGTTTTCATGAGTCTCCCCTTCCCCTTTTTATTTCTTATTTAGGAACATATATAATAAATAACATAATTTTAGAAAATAATTATTAATAAACATAATAATTTGGAAATTCATAATTTATAAAGCATAGATGACTAAAAACAAATGATTGATAAAGAATACATTTTAAAAGTTTATATGATGAATAACTTTTAGTTTCTTTCATCATTGGAGAGCAGAATTTTCCAAAAGGATATTATTTCCTTCCAAACTGGATTGGCAAAATGGTATACTCTTTCTCAATTTAAAAAATAATTTAGTGTTGATAATTCAAAATTTTGATGTACAGTGTTCTATTTGGAGCTAATACCTATGTATATCCAGATAAAGTTTCATAATCTTTTCTCCATCACCTCTTTTTTTGGCCTTAGGAAATCAAAGAATGCAGACCTGCTTCCCTCTGCCCCATTTCCAAGAAAGATGCAGCATATTGTGGGAGGTGTGACTTCAATCTCACCAGCCATGTTTGTGCTTTGATAAGAAATCCTCAACAGTCTCCCCAGAAACTGTCATATGAAGATACTTGTCCATCAGCTGAAGAAACTGTCTACACTGGGAACACAAGCACCTATTCCTTCACAGGTAAAAAAAAATATATATATTTAAAATACATAAAAATTTTCTTAAATGAATACAATTCTTTGATAGTTTCACCCAAGTCAACTATGTTTAAAAAATTCAAGTCAACAAATATTTATTTTAAAAATAACTCATGAATATAACACTATTATATTTGCAAAATGCTTTTTTTCACCATAGCCTCAGGAGCTAGGTCATAGAAATATGATTATTTCTATTTCATAGATGAGGAAATTGAGATTTATTATGATTAAATGACTCACCCATGGTCACAGAGACACCTTCCTTCATGGCATAATTACCAGAATCCTGTTTGCTGAGCTAGCTACTGGGGATATTGTGGGGGAGATGAAACAAAATTTAATTAAGAGAAGATTTCTTCCTTCTCTAGAAGGGCGTAGGAGATTTGACTTGTATAAAACAATACAAAGTAGTACATGATGCATGCCTTACAGAGGTGAATATAGGATACCTTATAAAGTCAGAAGGAAGAAAAGTCTTGACTGGGGTGATCAAGGAAACCTTGAAGCAGGTGATGTTTGAATTGGGCTTTATGGAATGAGTGGGAATTCAATTAATACAGAAGATATTCTGGGTCTAGGGAATAATGTGGGAAAAGGCATAGAGACAGAAAAAGGACCAATTTGACTTTGGCTTAGAGCAAGAGAAAGATGGTAGGTAGGTGAGTCAGAGTGTGGATGAGTAAGTAGGTAGCAAGCATTTAGTAAGTTTTTATTATGTGTCTAAGTGCTAAGTGGCTGAAATACAAATACAAGTAAAAAAGAAAGACAATCTCTGCCCTCAAGGAGCTTACATTCTTATAAGGGAAGACAACATATTAACAGGAACTTGAAAATGGTGACAGGGCAGAAGCATAGTATTGAAGTATAGAAAGTCAGAAGCATATCTAGGAGGAGAATGAAGGGAAGGCAACCTAGACCCTTCTCCTTGAAGGAAGCCTTGAAATTGGGACCCTGGAAAGAACCCAAAATTGGGAGAAAGGGCTGGCATTTTGGATGGATTCTTCAGAATAAGGAATCTTTCAGCTGAAGGAAATTCCAAGATAAAAATGCAACAACATGATGAAGTCTGGAGAGTCAGCACAGCTAAGAGGGGAATGAAGGTTGGCTACATTTCATACAGTAGAGTGAAATAGGAATGGAAAGTTTTAATAGAAGACTGTGGAGGCATTTCATCCATTGCTACTAGCTGAAAGATAACTAGTTAATCATTCAGTGATATAGATAATGTTGTTCTTGGTAGTTGTGTCATATTTTTTTTAAATAGAACTGATGTCTCAGTGTAAAAGAACAACTTTGATTGAATTGTCCTAAGGGGACTATGCCCCAAAATGAGAATAGAGGCAAAATTTCCTGGTTTTTTGTTATTTATGTGATTTGTTTATTTATTCATGTGATGAAATCCTTTTCATAGTCAGATGCATGTGACTCATCAGATTTTAAAGCCTTAACAAAAGCATTTGAAATGACATTCTAACAAGTTAAAACTTGGAAAGGAATCCATTCTATTCTACCCTGACTCTCCCACTTGCCTTATGATAAAAAAAGATGGTGGGTGTTTTTGACAAGACTCCAGTAATGCAATGGTTAGAAGAGGAAACTAAGAATTACATAAAATGGAATCTTCATTGAGATAATTTCATCCCCATTCCTCCCAACTATAAAAAATGACTAGATTGCTGGATGGGGAAAGGGCCCATCAGTGACTATTTAGATTCTACGCCTTCAAGAAAATTACAGAAATGACCACCTTATACCTTATTAATTGAAAAATGGGCAAACTTCAAAGAGATTCCTTTTCTACATCTCCCTGAATTCAGGACAGAATTAACAGACACTTTCATTTACCTGGCTAAAAATAATGGTTGATATTTTTAAATCTCCATTTTTCTTGGATAAAGATCATTCTTGATATAAAAAAAATATGACTGATTCTCAATTATTTTATTATCAGAAAAAATGCAGTATTTGGATTGGGAAAAAATGTACATCATTGAAAAATCTTTAATTTTTAAGCATCTATCACAATGTACTGTTAAACTGATTCTACATGGAACCATGTAGATAGATTTAATATTTTTTCAAAGAACTTACAATCCCACATCAGCATTTCCAACTTAAATGCAACTAAATGCAAACATTGAATGAACACATTCAATAAAGCATCAGTTATCACAAGAGCCTTCTGCTAATGTGACTGAATTAAGAAAAGCTATCAAAGATAAACAAGGACCACATGGAATATGGGTCCTAGGAAAAAGCAGCTAGCTTCCACAAAAATCCAAAGTTGGGAGATGAGTTGAATTAGACAAATGGTTACATTCTTTCACAATGTTCTTTATGTTGCCTCCTAGTCCAATGTTTTTATCCTGGCCTGAATCCCTATTCCAGCAATTTGTTTTCCTATTTAATTCAACTTCTTAAATTTCTACCATTTCAATGCTTATGTGTCTACACTAGGTTGGCCTTTGGTTTAAATTTATATTGGTCTCAACTTGGAACCTGTTGTTTCTAGTATCAGATATGGATTTTCTTTTTCGTTCTTTCCACAGTCTTATCATAATTACTAGAACATGTTAGCCCTATTGTGATGAAAAGTAATAGTATTCTCTATGCCTTTAAAATTTAAATCAAAATACCCCCTTATTACAAATATCCCAAATAGTATCTCCATAGACTTTGAAGCTACCACAATAGTTCTTAGAATACTTGGAAAGTATTCTAGAAAGTGCTACTGTTACTCTGAAAAAAAGTAGCCTTTTTCAGAGAGTGAGTAGAGACAAAATTTCTGACCCTAGATAGCAAGAGCCCCAAGGGTTGTTTTTAAGGAGATTAAGGATTTCCCAGGACTCATGGTCCAATGTTCCTAGACTTCTACCTTCTGGATTTTCCTCAAGTAGCCTTTGTTATATTCATAGGAGCAGAGCAGATTAAGTTAGTCCATTGGGTCATTTTTTATTTAGTTTACTAAAAATAACCACACTCCATTCTGTAAAATGTGGAAGGGTTTAATTCAGAAACTTTTGATACCACTGATAGAATTGAAGTTGCTAATCCTCCCTCACTTCCAATTAGTGGCAAGGAAACATGGGGGGAATTTCTATTTCTTTTTTAAAAATATTCATTTATTTTTAATATTCTTTTCTTTTTCAATTTTGAGTCACAATTTCTCTCCCTCCCAACCCTCCTCCATCCCCTGAGAAGGCAAGCAATATAGTATCAGTTATACTTATGAAATAATGTAACTCATATTTCAATAATAGTTATATTTTTAAAAGCAAGAAAATTTTTAAAAGTGGGGAAATTATACTTCAGTTTCCACTGATAGTTCATCAGTTCTCTTTCTGGAAATGGAGAGCATTTTTTTCATCATGGGTCCTTTAGAATTATCTTGGATGATTGTATTAATCAGAATAGCCAAATTTTCACATCATTAGAACATTTTTTGCTGTGCCTAATGATCTTGTGATTCTTCTAATTTTACTTTGCATCAGTTCAGTTCATTAGCTCTTGCCATATTTTTTCTTGCTATTTCTTTAAACATTATAAGTTAAAACTTGGGGGATTCCTTTCTGGTAAAGCAGTTTCTGGAAGAGTACACCATACTCATCTTCATTGAATTATTTGGAATAGCTAATAAAGATTTCTGTATAGTCTTATCTTTATCATACTCAGTGTTGTGGTGGTCTCGTCTAGCACTGTCTAGTCCATATTGTAGAACCTGCTTATATAGCAAGCAGGTTCTGGTGCAGCTTCTCAGGTGATAACAAATCTAGCTCATCATGCACAAAATGTCACCAGACAAGGAATTATCCACCAGCCAATGATTAGTTGAACTTTTTCTGCCTCTTTTTCTATGTTTCTATCTCTGTCTATCTGTCTTTCCTCTCTGTATGTCTCTCTTTACCCCCTCCTATCTTCCTCTCTTTCCCCTCTTCCTCTTATCTCCCTTTTTTCTTTCCCATTCTTTTCACTCTTCTCTCTCTCATTTCTCTCCCCTCTCCTTTCCCTTCTCTCTTCTCTCCCCTCACTTACCCAGGTTCACAAATTTAGTATTAATCTTCAATCTCTCTTTTTCAACTTGCTCATTCCCTTTGGCCTATACATAAACACAGGTTTCCCTATTTGTCCTTATTGTCCCCCATGATATAATTCTAAATATCTCCTCTTTTACCAGCCAAACTCCTAGATAAAGCTGGGTGCTTTCATTTCTTACACTTCCTATCTTTTCATCTTCTTCTTTTCATCTTTTATTGCTTTTGTTCCACCCTCCAAACCAGATGGAAAGAGGCTATGCCTATGATTTTCTGGGTCATAGCTCCTGGCCACTCTGCCCCTAAATGGTTTGCCTGTACCATTAGAATGTAGGATTCTTTAAAGAACCACTCAGTCCATAAGCATTTGTTAAGCATCTACTTAAGCATGTACCAGGTACTGCACTGATCACTGAGAATATGAAGAAAAAGAAAAGAATGGTCCTTACCCTTAAGGAGTTCTTATCCTGATGGGGAAGAGAAAATGCAGCCTATGTAAAAGGGACATTTAGAGGAAATTGGAAGTGGTCTTATAGGAACTTCTCCTAAAAGGTGAAATCTTAGTTTGTATTTGAAGGAAGCCATGGAAACCAGGAGGCAGAGTAAATAAGGGGGGGGGGGATTACAATTATGGGAACAGCCTGTAAGAGGCATAGGAGTTGGAAGACATTGGAAGTATCTTGTACAAGGAACACCAACGACATCAGTGTCATTATATTAATATGATATTTGGAGAGGAGTAAAATTTAAGAAAGCCAGAAAGGTAGGAAAGGGTCAAGATATTTAGGGTTTTAAAAGCCAAATACAGGATTTTATATTTAAATCTTGTAGTAATATGGAGCTATTGGAATTTATTGATCCAGGGTTGGGGAGGTAGCATGGTCAGCCTTTTACTTTAAGAAAGATCATTGGCAGCATAGTGATAGATTGACTGGTGGGGGAAAGGCAAGTAGACCAACTAGGTGTCACTTGAAAAAGACTAGGTATGAAGTAATGAGAACCTATTCCGGGGTAGTGCCAATGTCAGAGGAGAGAGGGGGATGGATATGAGAGATGCCTGTGAAGTTACAATCAGCTGGTCTTGGCTACAGATTGGATATAGGAAATTAAAAAGGTTAAGGAGTCAAGGATTACACTCCCACTTCAAGTCTGGGTGACTTGAAGGATGATAATGCTTTTAACAATAATAAAAAGAAAAAAAGAAAAAGTGGAGAGATTAAAGGAGGAAAGATAAAGAGTTCATTCAGGGGCTTATTGGAGTCTTCAACATCTATTGGACATCCAGTGAAATATGACCACCCCATTAGAATTATACCATTTTTTAAATTTATATCTCCATCACTTAGCATTTAGTTCAGCATACAGTGGTTATTTAATAAATTCTTTATCTTGTCACTCCTCTGCCTCCATTCTCTCCTTCTTTAATCTATCCTCCACTCAGCTGCCAATTTAAGATCCCTAAACATACTTCTGAATGTGGTATCTCACTACTCAAAAGTTTTTGATGACAACCTATGGTTTCTAGGATACAAAATGCATTCCTGTGTTTGGCACCTACCTCCCCAATCTTATTTTATCCAATTCTTCTTCATACCTTTTCTGTTCCAGAACCAGCTAGGTAGCACAATGGATAGAGCTGTAGGTTTAGAGTCAGGAAGACCTGAGTTCAAATCTTGCCTCAGACACTTAAAGGCTGTGTGACCCTGGGCTTAATCTCTGTTTGCCTCAATTTTTTCATTGTAAAATAGGTATAATAATAGCACCTATCTCCCAGAGTTATTGTAAAAATCAAATGAGATAATATTTGTAAAGTGCTTGGCATAAAATATGTTTTTAATAAATGATTCTTAAATTCCTTTCTACTAAAACTAGTCTACTATCTATTTCCTATACATTACATTTCATCTTTATTTTTACCCTCTGTACTTTTTTCACCTACATCTAGAATACCACTGGTCACACAAGCAGAAAATAGCAAAGGCAGGATTCACACATGAGTCCTCTGAATTCAAATCCAGCATGCATTCTATTGTATCAATTAAGTTGAAGTGAGAATATATTTCTTTTCTTTTTACATCATAAAAGAGCAAAGATCATGTTACAGTTTAATTTGGACAAAATAAGATTAAGAGAAATATATTTTAGAAAAAAATTTTAGCATTTAGTTTTCACTTAATAGTAAGAGAAAAATGAATACTATATCCAATTTCTGTCTTTCTAGATGTTAACCTTGAGCCCTATACAATGTATGAGTACAGAATTGCTGCATGGAATAGTCACGGGCAAGGTTTCAGCAAAGTTGCCAAGACCAGCACAAAACAAGATGTGCCTCAAGGAGTGAGTCCTCCTACCTGGACCAAAATGGATAATCGTGAAGATGTAATTGTTTTAAACTGGAAGAAACCTATTCAACCAAATGGTATCATTTTCCTTTTTAAATAAAGAGTTATCTTGTAATGTCCATAAAGAAGTTATTGTTCTTGTTAAGTATATCTAATTGACAAGTGAATGGCTATAATCCTATCCAATAAATATTTATTAAGTCCCAATTATGTGCTCTTTGGGGGGCATCTTGTTCCTTGGAGTTGAAACAAAGAACTTTTGATAGAAAATGAAGAGCAAGCCCAGAAGGTTCAAATTCTTCCTTCTATAAAGGAAAGCTTGGGGAATTTAGTGCTTAGTGGATAGAGAGCCAGTCCTGGAGATGGAACATTCTGGATTCAAATCTCCATATTGCCAATCAGAAAAGAAAGGAAACTGGAAACGTGAGAAGATGTTGTGAATCCACAACTGAATTAAAAGTCATATAATGGCATCTGTTGATGTAGTCATCCTCTATGCTTCTTCTGCCAAAATGATATTCCTGAAGTACAGATCTGATCATGATCATTCTCTACTTAAAAAAAAAATCCAGTGGCAATTTTTTGACTTTAGAATAATATTAAAATGTCCTCTGTTTGATTTTTTAATCCCTTGACAATCTGACTTCAGCCTACCAGGCTACATGTTCCTTTCCTTTGCATCTTCTGAGGTCCATACAAACTAACTTGCTTGTTATTTCCAGGCATAATATAACATCTGGGAAGGCCTGCTTATACAGTGATGACCTTTCCTCACTTTGTGATCTCCCCTTACTTTCTCACTTTCTGTCAGTAATTAAATTAAAGGAAAATAGCACTATTAGGGGTACCCTCCTCTTTACTTTGCTTTCAAATAGTCCTGGGAAAGAAAAATGTATTAGTAAATATGTAACAACTGGATTTCTGGGGTGAAAACACATACCCACATTATACTTTTCAATTTAATCTGCATTATTAACATTTTCTCTATCACTTTCTTAAATCTCAACATTCATACAATAAGTCAAGCCTAGGTTTGTAGTATTTTGTAAGGTGTAGATAATCTGAAATTTTCACAATTGTGAACCTATTCAAGTTGACTCTAGTATATCCTCAGCCCCATACTCATCAGAGCTGTTTGACTGTTCAATTGACTTGAATGAGATGGAATTCACTGATGAATTCTTCCATTGATGTAAAAGACCATTATGCTTTAGGCGTGGCACTGCTTTTTAAGTTTTTTCAGACCTAACCATATGCCTTGCCTCTAGGTTCTCCAGGGTCATGGTATTGTAATCTGGTCTACTGATGCAACCTAAGAATCCTTTGGCCTTTCCATCTACCTTGAAACTGATTTTTTGCTTGTATATTGTTTCTATTAATTAGAGTGAGAGCTCCTTGGCAAGAATTTTCTTGGTTTTTAAAAATTTGTATCCCCAATAATTAGCAGCTTAATTTTTAAAGAATTTCAAGAAACAAAATTTCCCCCCCTCTCTGTTAGTAGGTTATAGTATTTTTTATGAAAGGTCCTCTAGAATCATGGTTATTGCATTTATCAGAGTTCTCAAGTCTTTCAAGGTGATTGTTTTTATATTGTTATTTTATTAATTATTTTCCTGGTTCTGCTCACTTCCTTTTTTATTAGTTCCTATAACTTTTCCCAATTTCTCTAAAATTGTCATTTTAACAATTTCTCAAAACAAAAGAGAACTCAATTACATTTATATAGCTTAATTGTTAGTCTCTCTCAATTAGATAACTACTTCCTATTTTTAAGTTCTTTTACATCATAAAAAAAACTACTATAAATATCCTTTTTCTTCACCTGGAATCTTGAGTCAGTATAGATTTTCCCTGTGATGGCAAATACTCCAGCCTTTCTATATATATAACTTAATAGATAGTGTTAATGCCTAAAAGATTTAATGCAAAAAAAAAATTCCATTAATGATGACTCTTCTATCTAATGAATTTCTTGGATGATAGGTAGACAATCCATATCTGGGCTTCTACACAAAGCCTTTTGGGCTTTCTAGTAGAACCTGCCAGTCTCCATTCTCTGATGATTTTGTCTTCAAGAAGTCAGAGTCACATTCATATCAAAGTTGGCCTCAGAATAAGACATTACTAGACTATTATAATAATCATGAAAAGTATAATAATATAAGCTTTCCTTTGGTAAAATAATTCCTTCACTAACAAATGTTGACTTTTTTCACTAACAAAATTGTTAAATTTGTAAATTGACTAAATGCTTTTGAAAGTAAATGATGTTTGAAGAAGGTACAATTTTTTCCTCTTTCATTTAGGTGTGATCATTCATTATATTGTTCTCCGAAATGGGATTGAACGTTTTCGAGGGACAGAAATGAGCTTTGTGGATACCAATGGAGTCCACCCTTACCAAGAATATTCATACCAGCTGAGGGTCTGCACAGTTTCAGGCTGTACTGATAGTTACCAGGTAAAGTGGGTCTCTGAGTCCAGAGTCATAGGAAGATATAAAATGTGAAAAATAGCTAATGTCTAGAATATTATTAAAGCTTATCTTGACAGCAGGAAAGGAAAGTTATCCTCCACTAACTGGTAATA
Source organism: Monodelphis domestica (assembly GCF_027887165.1). Taxonomy (NCBI): domain Eukaryota; kingdom Metazoa; phylum Chordata; class Mammalia; order Didelphimorphia; family Didelphidae; genus Monodelphis; species Monodelphis domestica. The sequence goes on along the minus strand of NC_077228.1, from coordinate 123,732,906 downwards.
AGGTATCATTACCAAAGTCTGGATCTATATGACTGGAAAAAGGTAACAGGAAGAGGCTGTTATAATATATAATTACGCTAGTGGTCATACTTTTCACCAAAGCTTCACTGGTATAAAAACCAAATTCTAGCTTATTTTTGATGTATACCAATGTATACCAATACCAATTTATGTATACCAGTGTATATATGTTCTACATACACATATATCTAAAAATTATATGTTTATATTTTTCCTGGCAAAAAGTATAATTTTATAGACAATGGCCTATGTTCAAGGGTAGCTTATATTAGGATTACTATGGTAAATATTTAATGAATAAAACATCCAAGTATACTATCTACCTATAACAAACTTATATACAACAATCTCTCAGCACTGCTCACAAATCTCAACCTTACAATACAATAATTGCCTAGACCTTCCATGCCATTTCCCACTTGGACTTTGATTGAATCTCACATTTTACTGGTTTCCCTGTTCATCCAGGGACTCCTGCAAAATCATCAAAACTGACATGCTGAATATCCTTCCCCAATCCCAAGATTCCTATAACTATAAAAATCTGTAAGTATTTTTTCCAAACAAAAAATGTTTCAGATAGCTTACCTATTTTCTCTTCAAAGCCTGCTTCTGCCGCTAACTAGCTATGGGACCTAGGGTAAATCATTTGACTTTCTTGGACCTCATTTTCTTCATCCACAAAATGAGGATGTGGGAAAGGTAGATCATATACTCTCTAGGGAACTCACTAGATCTAGAATGTTGATTTAATAGAAGGTGCCCCTTCTTAAAATCTTTCATTTCTTCTGATTACATCAGGGAGAAATTTTCAATCGATTGTTAATAGCCTTTAGCTTCTTCAATTAAAGGAAAAAAATACCCATCACCAAGAGTATTCAATAAGCTGATGAAAACTAATCCATCCATTATATGGTAAGAGACTCCATGAGTTACTAAAATACAAAAATAATCTGGTGGCCATTCTTTTAGTAATCTTTATAGGAGTGCCGATAAATAGAATTTAGAACTAGAATGGACCTGGGAGATGATTTAATACTTAACTAGACCTGTCTTCAAATGACAAGCATAGAACCTCACATTGGGGTTATACTTCAAACCAGTCTTACCTTTATTAAAGCTGTCAGAACTTCTGTCTCTAATACCACAACCTCTAGAAATTCAGGTTACCTCTATGTGATAATGAATCATTTTTAGTGGAGAATATTATAAAAAGAAAATCAAGTTTTTAGGTTTAGACCTAAAATTTTGTTAGTTTATAGAACTTCCATAATAGAAAGTCCCCACATCAATACACATCAAAAGGTTATTCTTTGTTTTTAGCCTTAGTGACTTTCTCAAGGTATTATAAAATTAAATGGTTTGTTGGTTTGTTTTTTGTTTTTTTGTTTTGTTTTTTTTTGTAGTCCTATACAGTTCGTATGTGTCAGAGGCAGGACTTTTACGTTGATCTGCTTGATCTTAAGACTAGATCGCTTTCCACTACACTGTGCCACCTTTCTATTGTAAAGTATTCATGTTACTTAAATTGTAACTTTATTCATTAACTTCATTTCACAAATTGTCAGGTTCTTGAAACACAAGTAGGAAAAATGTCACTAAGGAATTGTATGATAGAGGGGATGAGCTAGTTACTAGTGAGTGATGATAGTAGTCAGAATTTTACATCAGGAGCCTCAGTGTCAGTATGAAAAGTAAAAGGCTTCTAGAAGGTTATCCCTGCCCAGATCCTCACCACCTGGTCAAACTTATGGGACAACACTGGCAATAATAACAAAGGATGGGAAGGCTTGGATATGAATTGCTGGATATGCATCAGCTGAGAGACTTTGCAAATCATTGTGATCACAGATTCACTTAAAGATTTACTGACTAATTATTCATTATAAATGTTAACATAGATTTAAGTGACCATTCATATTTTAAAATTATAAAAAGAAGCAACATTGGGCAATAATCACGATCTTAACAGCTAACATTAATGAAGTCCAGTAAGGTTTGAAATTGTGCTTTCTCATTGGATCTTTTCAGCAACCTTTTGGCATGGATGTTATAATTACCTGAGACTGAGAGATGTCAAGTGACTAATCAGGATCATAGAACTTGTAAGAATCTAAGCTAGGATCTGAATCAGATTTTCCTAATTTAAAGCTCTACATATACTACTACACTACATATTACTAAATATACTATTGTACCTCTATTATCTCTTCCTCAACCCAGAGAGCAAACTGCAAAATCCTTTAATCAAGTTCTCATATACTAACAGTGAAAGTTCTGGCAAGTCATTTAATTTCTCAGTACCCCCAAATAACCCTCTAAGATCACAAATTGTGGAACAGTGGCTGACTTAAATTGGTAGGGGAAAAAATGCGTCTTTACTGGGAATTGCCCACAATGAAATCACAGATACATCATCCCCTCCAAAAAATATATATATATAAAGAAATATTTTGTCCATATCAGCATATATTATTGCCAGGTCTCAGGTCTCACAGCTGACCTATATTTTTTCATCAATTAGATAGAGATAATAATATATCTACCTTATAGCATTATTGTGAGGAAAGCATTTTAACTGTAAAACACTATATTAATATGCTATTATTATCAGTCAATTAACTGATAAGGATTTATTCCACACTTTATAATGACATTGTGAAGTCACCAGTGGAGGACCCATTTTCTCTTTCTATCTTACAATTCCTTGATGATGTTAAAGTGCTAAGCAATATATATATATATATATATATGTATATATATATATATATAAGTACACAGAGAGAGAGAGAGAGAGAGAGAGAGAGAGAGAGAGAGAGAGAGAGAGAGAGAATGACAACTTTCAGGGAACTCAATTTTTAACATTAAAATGACTATAGATGTTTCTCAGATGATGATAAAATTTGCAGAGAATCCTAAAACCTGCAGATGACCCTGTGATATCCCTTTTCCTCCCCTCTCTACTCTACAAATGAAGGAGTCATTGGAGGGAAAGTTACAGCATGAAGCTTCAAGTGCTAGGGTTAAATAATGATTTAATCTCAAGCCTCCTAGGATATGAAGGCAAAGACTTTATCATATAATTTGGTGGAGGTGATCAGAAGGAGGCATAATCTGAAACAGACAAACCAACTAATATGGTAAAAGGAGTCAGGATCAAAAGTGGTAGTATTCATACTAGTTGGTACACTTTAAAAACTAATCAAAGAAGAAAATGTCCTGGGCTCCACCTACTTGTTGGCACTAAGGATAATATTTCTGGATCCCAGCAGGGATCGGCTGTGAGGAAGAGGTACTTATGAAGTTGACATACCCTTTGTTTGATGCCCAACAATAATCTCCTTTTCACCCAAAAAGAATACGGCGACAGCCTCCTCACACAAGATGGGAGAGAAGTCCAAATAAAACATTCAGTCAAACCAATCAGTTGCCGTCTGTGTTTGCAGCTGTGTGTTTAACAATGACTCAGAAGCATCCTGGGTTGTGCCACCATGTAGACAGATGGTAACTGATCAGTTCAACCAAAAGTTATAGTTGGAATGATTCAAGAACAGCCCTGCTGCCGTGTGTGCAGACACAGCTTGTGTCTCTATGACACCAAAACAATTGGTTAAAAAGAGAAATTTAAAAAATTTTAAAAAAATAAAAGTTAATTCAGTGAAAAATTCAACCAATTTTTGTCAGACATCTTTTTTTCTAACACTGTATAAAATAAACAACTGAGTGATTACTTCTTTTAACTTCTCAGTTGGCTGTCACATAGATCCAAGCCACTGTGAACTCATGTTAGACAAGAAAGAAGAAAAAAGCTTTGGGGTGATAGTTTCAGCCATATTGTATGTAAGCAAGTTCTGATGTGTGTTTTGCTCCATATTTACTAGTACTTAAAATGTACAAAATCAGGCTGTTAAAATGCAAAGACACTGATGAACCATATGGAAGAGAGTTATCAAGAGTTCTCTGGGAAGATATTTTGCCAGCCAGATTTTGCTTGTTTGAACTGACTGCCGTCAAAATCATTGTGAACCTGTTGTGATAAATGGTAGTCTTAGACTTATGTAATATATTCAAGGTCAGATTTCATTGTTTAAATAGAAGGGGTGGGAGTAGAGGGGGGACTGAAGAACTGATTCACCAAGCCCTTGCTAATGATATGCCAGGCCAGACAACAACATTTTAAAACAAAAGTGACATTCTCATTGATCGGGAAACCTAGTGTACTATTACAATAAATTGCTGTTTAATTCCAATGTCTTCAGGTAGTTGCAGCCACCATCCAAGGAGTTCCAGAGAGTGTATTGCCTCCAAAAATAACAGCCCTAAGTGCAGAAGTGCTCTATCTGAGTTGGAGAGTCCCTGAGAAACCAAATGGTATCATCAGAGAGTACCGGATTTATCAGTCTGGGAAAGGTCTTATCCACATTGACAAGGGGAAGATGGAGCATACGGTCACAGGTAAAGAAGACAAAATCGAGACAATGGGAGAAATAATTTGTTACTTGAGTTAAGGAAAAAAAATATCCCAGGGGTATTCGTTTGATATGTCAGGTCGCATCTATAGGATGGGTATTCTTGACATACAAAAAGGTCTTATCTATCTACATACTTTTAAGAGTTAACCAAATCAACAAATATTTTAAAAGAAATCATTTTAGCTAAGCAATACATCATGGGTTGTTTTTTTTTTCATCAGAACTATCTACTTAATTATTTTTTTCTTTCATTGAATAAAATCATTTTTCTATTCTCTATAGAGATGGGGAGGAAGAAAGGATATAGCCAAGAGTGTATGCCTGGTAATCACCTCATCAGATTTATAATTTAAATGAATCTTCAAGATCATATAGTTCAGCCTCCTTGTTTTACAAAGACATTGAGGACTAGAGTTATAAAGTGACCAAGGTCATACAGATATCGGGAGAATCTAGGGAAGAATTAAAATTTTAGCTGTGCATATTTCAAGTCATTTGAACAAACATTTATTTAGCACCTTCTATGTGAAGAACACTGTGCCCTGAGGTTAGGGGACATAGTCCTTAGTCTCCTTGTCTCTAGGGAAATGTGACACAAATCTGGATAGTTATTTATAATAATAATAAATAATAAATGTACACAATCAATGAAATGGGCAATATTTACTTGGATAATTAAGAGTTATATGAATTTGGCATTCTGAGACTATTGTTTGAAGAAATTAAGTATTTATGTGTATATAACATATATATACTCAAGAAGTATTAAAAGTTTATATTCCAAATCCCTAAGCAAACTTTAAAAGTTATTCAAACTTCTACCTCACAATCACTCTCTGCCAGATGCCTTCACCACACTCCTTGGGAAGGATGTTCCTTGCCATGGATACCTAAGTATTTGTAGGGAATCATTACAGTCATGATACCTCTACTCAGAAAGAACAAAGATTAGTTTGCACTAATGGTAAAGCAATTTCTCTGATACTGATCCACGAGATAGCTTGACTGCTTCACAAGCAAATGTTCTTCTCCATCATCTGCAAAAGAGGGAGGATAAGTGCTATCAAATTAATATCTTTTGATTAAAACAACTAAGATATTTCAAGACCACAAGTTGAATCACTGAAAGTAGAGATGAAGAATACATATCTCATGGCTTTCATTCCTTAGGTGCCATCATCTCAACCAAGCTGAAACTTACCATCTGCATAGTTAATGGAATGTTAACTAGACAGCAATTTTATTTGTTTTCACATACTTTGAACTTTTTAGAGTGCTTTTTAACAATACCGTAATTTCGTTTTTACAAAAATCCTTTAATTCTGTAGGCACAGATTTAGTGAGAGTTCAAGATTACAAAGAATTAACTTCCCCTACTGGAAATCTGGTCTCAGAACTAGGAACATATAGGCTCACGTCCTGCCTTTTTTATGTATTAACTGTGTAACTTTGGGCAAGCCACAACCTCTGAGCTTTCTAGACCACTTTCTGAGATTATAAATTTCAGAGAAGGTATTGATCTGCATTGGAAGAATAAGATTCTTGCTGAGAGCTCCCTGAAATGATGAGAAACAAAGTCCACTCTTTATTATTATCCTCATTCAAAGTCATACTCTGAGTTAGTAACAATGATAATCTAACAGTTGGATCCTAGTCTAGTGTCCTCCCACAAAGTCCTAAACAAGATGAGATAACTGAGACTTGATCCCTGGCCATCCAAGGTGGTCAGCCTCCAGTGAGACACATGTCCTTGGCCCAAAGGGCTACCATATTCCCTTACTCATCTCAAGTCATCATACCTCAAAAGGCTTGTCCCCATGGGACCCATTTTCTCCTAACACTGTAGGTCACCCCTTCTCCCAGCATGTCTGTGGCCAACTGGGACACGCTGACACCATTTTACCCCAGTTCAACTGAATTTGCTTCTAATATCAGAAAACCTGATAACAGTACTATATTGCTTGCTATAATAGGTAAAGAAGTTCAGGAGAGGAGGGAGAGGAAGGGAATAAAGGATGTCAGGTAGAATCATTAAGTAGGAAAAAGTAAATCCAATAGAACAGCTAGGTGGCACAACACATATAGTGCCAAGACTGGAGTCAAGAAGACTTGAGTTCAAATCTCATTTCAGACACTTACTCATGTGACCCTGAGCAAGTCACTTCACCTATTTGCCTCAGTTTTCTTGCTGCAAAATGAGCTAGAGAAGGAAATGATAGACACAAAGAGTTAGACATAATTGAAACAACTGAAAAACAAAAAGTGAACTCAAAGTTATGGCACATTAACACTTTAGGCCGCTAACAATTTAATTAATAAAAAGAAAAAATAATAATAATTAACATTTCTATAATAGTTACCATATGCCAGGCACTTTGCTAAATGCAAATGTCTCTTGTAATCTTTACAACAACACTGGAAGCAATTATTTCCATTTTACCTTTGAGAAAACTGAGGCAAACAGAGGTAAAACAAGCTTACACAGCTATAAGCGTCTCAGATCAGATTTTAACTCAGTTCCTTCAGACTCCAGGCTTAGCATTCTATCACCATGTAACAGGAGTAAACTTTGTTTCCTAAGACAATTATTTTCTATTAAAACTATGAACCTCTCCTCCCACTAAATCATGCTTTTAGAGTCTATATCACTAGAATCATTTGACTATATCTCTATTTATATCATCAGTATATAAGTCTAAGTGTTATAGTTGACAAGGCAATGTGTCTGGATGCAAGAACTACTGAATTCAATCCCTGTCAGATGTGCTCTAGCTATGTCACCTTAGGCAAGTCACTTAATCTTTATCTACCTTACTTTTTTGAGCTGAAAAATAGAGATAATTTTAACATCTGCCTTACAGGATTCTTGCAAGGATCAAATAAGATAACATTTGCCAAGTGCTTAGCTCAGTTCCTGGCATATAGTAGGTGCTTAATAAATGCTTGTTCTAGGGCAGCTACATGGCCCAGTAGATAGATCTCCAGGCCTGGTGTAAGGAGGATCTCTGTTCAAATCTGACCTCTGACACTTCCTACCTGTGTGACCCTGGGAAAGTTACTTACCCTCACCTGTCTAGCTCTTGCCCTTCTACCTTAGAGTTGTTACTAAGACAGAAAATAAGGATTTAGATAAGTAAATGTATGCTTGTTCTCCAGTTCTCTGTGGTATTCCACCCTCAAGCTGTACTCCACCTCACATAATCAGTAAGCCTTGTTAATAATTTTTCAATATAATAATTATTTTTAATTGGCTAGTGATTTTCCTAAACTATCTTTTCACTTATAAGAAATTCACTCATGCTTAACTGCACACAGAAGCCCTTTCCATTGGCATTTTAAACAATTTTCACATATTTCCAGTTTTTATTGAATTGCAGTGTGGAAAGAGATTGCACGAGGTCAGTAAGTCTTCCTATGCCTTCAGGAAAAACGAAACATAAACCACCAAGAACAAATGTAATTCTATTCATTTTTTGAAGTCTTGCTGTGGTTCATATGTCCCTAGGAGACAGAGACCCAAAATGGCAGCTATGTTGAGTAAGGCTTTAAACCTGGACAGTCTACTAGAAAGAATTCCCTTCTATCTTTTGCTGACCAAGACTCTAATTTCACTCTGGGCTCACCATGGAAGTTTTTGTTTTTGTTTTTTTTCTGATGCAAATGATTGTTCTATTGAGATGGTAGAACACGCTAAAATAATCTACTTTACATTCAGTATTCAGTGTAGGAGAGAAGTACTACTTGGTCCCCTTTAGGACACACGTTTTGATTTTTTCATCATTTCCAAAAACACTAGCATTCCCCAAGAACACTAATGAATCTGTGGCATTATTCTTGCTGGAGCCTTGGAATCTAGACTCTTACAAAGAGTAACAGGGAAAGAGAGCACCTTGCCTCAGCGTCATTGTCTCTTTGCTTATTTCTAATTACCTCCAAGCTTGGGAAATATGATCCTGTAAATGCTTTGTGGGAATAGTGGCAAATGTGCTCATCATGTGAAATCCATAAATTGCTTATAATCCTCTCAAGATGTTAAAAAAAAGCATTAAGTAATTGAAGACAGGAAGTCCTCAGTTAATTATTTAGAGGTGTTATCAATGCTTTAAGTAAACTGAAGCGTTTTCTGCTATCTTACTGAGTTGAATACCATGGGGACCTAGGGGGTAGCAGCCATCATCTTCTCATATTCTCTAATGCAAACAGCACATGGCAGCTTGTCAATAAAAGACCTTTTTATATCATTTATTACTGAACACTTCCACCATCCTGTACAGAACAATTTGGATGACAGTTATGGCATTGTTATACTTTGTGTTACTGCTAGTTTACCAATGGGCTTGCCCATGTTAGGTGGTAGAATGGGGTAGGGTGGAAGGTAAAAAGATTAACTAAGTAATTAGGGTCAATAAGAGAAAAGGAAAGACAAGACTGCCCTCTTTGGCAGTAGATATGATCCTGACCCCCTGGTCTTTTAACTTGGGTGGAATTGAAACAAGATGATTAGCATTACAAGTTCCTTATAATAACATTTCAAGTTAAGTGAGATAACTTATCAATCCTAGACATTTTAGCATTGTGATGGACCAGTTCTCACTTCCTATCAAACCTCTTTGGATGCCATCTGCCATGACCCACAACAAATGGGAAGACTGGAATCTATACTGAGAGCTGAATTCCACATCATTTTATGCAAAGAAGAAAGGCTTTAGCCCTCAATGTAACCTAATCCATGACACAGAAGTGTTTTATAATGGAGTTTCACACTAGCAAGTGTCAATTATATCTAACTGGTATGAGTGACAGTTTGATTTGAGATTTCTTTAATATTATGGAGCAGAAAAATGTATGGCAGTTTAGATTAATTGTTTTTTTATTAAAGGGATAGTGGGGAAAACAACTGAACTCAACATCAAGAAAAATCTCTATTTCTAACCATTATATTCTATATCATTTTGGAAAAAAAATCACCACCACTCAGCATTGTTTCTCCCCATCTTCTTGTGTGGGTCTATAAGTCAAACCAAGAAGCATCATATTACAAAACCCTAAGTCTTTATGAGATTTAGATTTTAGGTCATAAGATATTTTGTATTGTTAAGTCAAACATTAGGTTAAAAGAATCAGGCTGTAGAGAAAATAATAGAATGATATTATTGAACCACCAATAATTTAGATTATTATTAAGTTATGTCACCCTTGAAGATAAATCAGAAAATTTTCAACTTAACAAAGAAATCAGGATGTATGATAGGGAAAGACCTGTTCATTTGAAGAGGAGGTAGAGTTAATACAGAGGGATGGAAAAGGAAGTAAAGGATGGAGACAGAAAGACAGAGAAAGAAAGCCCCAGAGACAGACAGACAGACAGACAGACAGACAGACAGAGACAGAGAGCAGAGACAGAAACAGAGAGAGAGAGAGAGAGAGAGAGAGAGAGAGAGAGAGAGAGAGAGAGAGAGAGAGAGAGAGAGATGGTTTTAAACTTATATTAAATACTCTTCAACTGAAATTAGATCATTCAACTTCATGCAAAGAGAAAATGGCAACCAAGACAGGTCAAGAAACTAGTTTTTGGAAGTAGAGAAATACTGAGATAACTGATCATGATGGATGTGGCTAAAGAAATTACCAAATGGACAGTACTACAATAGATGTCTTGAAACATTTCTAAATGGATTTTATATGTTATATCAACTCACATGTGTAAGGGAGATTTATAAAGTGTAACTTAATTTTGAATAATTCTGAAATTAGAATAGTAGTTATAAAATGGCTTGTGTTTATAGTGTTTATGCCCTCAAAAAATGTTCCAGTCTCCCTTGTGGCCCCTATTGCTTCCTCATGCCAAAAAGGGAACCTAGTCAACAAGAATATGGAGTCAACCATAGGAATTTATTAAATTAAGGAAATGTAATCCTTAATAGGATTAAAAAGGCACAATTAAATGTTCCTCTTGACTGGCTTCTTTCTCTCAGTGTTCCTACTACTGGAGAGAACAGCCAAGATGAGACAGAGACAGAGAGACAGAAACAGATTCAAAATCTGTCATGGTCTTAATAAAGGGACCTGTCGATGTGGCAGACACTGGTTGCTGCATTAGACAACCAACACTTCATTCTCCTGGGGTCTCCAAAACTCCTGTGATAGCCTGTATATGAAAACATGTGCTCTTGTTTGAGCATTAATCTCTTCCTAAATCCCAAATAACTTTAAGTCCCAGGGTCTTTTGAGGCTGGCCAACCCTTTGATAGAGTTTTATTTTTTAAAACACCACAATAACTGTACTTCTTACAACTGTCCCCTTCTCTCTATTCATAGCTCTCTATGGGCTAAGTCAGGCCCTCATCACCTCCCTCCTGGACCTTTCCTATTACCTTCTATGAGGCCTCCCTCCCTCCAGTTCTTTACCTCTCCAATTCATCCTTTAATCAACTGCCCAAGTGATATTCTTAAAGCCTGTACAGGTCTGATCTTGTTCTATAAATCCCATTGACTCCCTACCACTAGGATCAAATTCAAACTCTTTGCTTTGACATTTGAAAGAATTTACAACCTGGCTTCAATCTAACTTTCCAGTCTCGTTGCATATTACTCCCTTAATGCACCTTTCAATCTAGTCAAATTGTCCTTCTTGCTATATCTTATATGTGCATTTTGAGTTTCCGTTTCCTGCCTATTATCTGCCATGTCTAGAATGAATTCCCTCCTCTATTTTTTTCTCTTAAAATCCCTAGTTTCCTTCAAATCTCAGTTCAAATCACATATCCTACATGATGTCTTTCCTCATCCTTATAGCTTTTAGTGCCTTCTCCCCCTCCAAATTACCATGTATTCATTTTGTATATGCTGATTTTGTATGTAATTATATGTGTAAATGTCATCTCCCCTGATATGATGAAAATTTGACTTTTTCATTTTTCTTTTTGACTTTTTTTCATTTTAACTTTATTTTTTTAATTTTTGTCCAAAGTACCTAACACAAGGTAGGTGTAAAATAAATGTTTTTTTTATTGTTTAAAGAATCCAAAAGTTTAAAAATAGCAAGTGACCGTAATTTTTCTTCAAAATAATAACCTGGGGGCTGCTGAGTAGCTCAGTGGATTGAGAGCTAGGCCTAGAGACAAGAGGTCCTAAGTTCAGATCTGACTTCAAACACGTCCTAGCTGTGTGACCCTGGGCAAGTCACTTAACCCCCACAGCCTAACTATTAACACTCTTCTGCCTTGGAATCAATAAATAGTACTGGTTCTACGATGGAAGGTAAGGGTTTTCAAAAACAAAATAAAATAACAATCCAAGAAAAAGGACTGGAGAGGGATTGTAGTAAAATGGAATAGTAGGGCATGAGATAGACACACTCTCCAAACTCCCTCACAATCAAAAAATAACTCCACACAATGCTAAAAGAGGAAAAACTGGAAAAGAGCCACCAAAAATAATTTGGATAGGGCCCTGATATCTCTGGCTTCTGCTGTGCATGCTCAAGTCCTAGAGGTAGGGCACATAGCCTTACTTTGTATGGTTGACCTGAGAATCTGTATCCCAGTGGTGAATACCATTAGAGTTGGCAGGAGGAGAACCCTGGGAGCACCTGTGTGGACTGTGGCCTCTGCTCCAGGGATCTCCACTCACCCACAGCTGGCAGCTGACTGCTGAACAAGGAAGGACTTAGGGGCCCCGGCGCTCCAATGAGACATTGGCTCTGTCTCAGGCTGTAGATTTGGTAGAGGAAGAGTGAAGAGGGAGCACATACTGGCAAATGCAGTTGCTGAGGGGCTGGGCCCTTGCTTGCTGTAATCACCCACAGGAGAGTGGAGATCCTGGCTTCTGTCCCAAGGTAGAAGTAAGCTGACTGCTTACAGTGGCAGAATTATCAGGACAGAGTCTAGTTGGAGCACCTGAGGTCAGTCACAGACTGGAGTTTGAGCCAGGCAGAGAAGGGACCACACAGCACTAGATCATAGAAACTAGAAGAACTAAATAAAAACTAGGAAATCACAAACACAAAAAATACTGAAACCTGAATTATTACCCACACACACACACACACACACACACACACACACACACACACACACACACACACACACACACCACTGGCTCTGTTTCCAGAGCCAGATTCAAATATAAAACTTATAGTTAAACTTATTAGTTAGAATTTAAAAATTTGAAAAAAAAAAGAGAAATCCAAAGAGAAAGAGCACAACTATAAATAGCTATTTTAAAAACAGAGAAGATGAGTTCGAATTTGGAGAACAGCAAAGTTAAAATACTGTTTCTAAAATAGCAAAGAAAAAAAAACAAATGGTGACAAGCCACAAATTTTTTTCAGAAAAGCTTAAAAGCAGGATATAAAAACCCCACAGAAATAATCAGCATTTCTATTTACCACCAATAAAATTCAATAGCAAGAGATATAGAATTAAATTCCATTGATCATAACTGTAGACAATAAAAAATACCTGTTAAGACAAACCCAGCAACTATAGGAACACAATTACAAAGCACTTCACATAAATAAAGCTAGACCTAAACAACTGGAAAAACATTAATTGGTCATGGACAGGCTGAGTCAATACAATAAAAATGGCAATCCTACCAAAATTAATTCATCTATTCAGTGCCATACCAATCAAACTACCCAAAAATTATTTCATAGAACTAGAAAAAAAAAAGAACAAAATTCATCTGGAATAACAAAAAGCAAAGGATATCAAGAGAATCAATTTAAAAAATATAAGTGGAGACAAAAATGTTCTTGATTTCAAACTATAATAGAAGTTGACAATCATCAAGATAATTTGGTATTGGCTTAGAAATAGGGCAGGGGATCAATGGAGTAGATTAAGTATTCAACACATGGTAGTTAATGTCCATAACAATTTACCATTTGGTAAACCCAAAGTTCTAAGTCTTGGGTGGGGGGGGGAGAGAACAACCTCCTATTTGACAAAAACTCCTGGTAAAACTGGAAAACAGTATAACAAAACTAGGCATAGACATCAATATCATTCCATACAGTAGGAAAATGTCAAAATATTTAATTTAGAAATAAAGAATAATCATAAACAAATTAGGGGAACATGAAGAAGTTTGCCTGTCAGGCTCATAGTTACGGGAATAATTTATGACCAAGGAATAGAGAATATTAAAAAAAATGAAGTAGATTAATTTTGATTATGTTAAATTTAAAAGATTTTGTACCAAAAAAAAAAAACAATGCAATCAAGACTAGAAGGGAAACAATAAATTTGGAAGAAAACTTATAGTGTCTCTGACAAAGGTCTTATTTCTCAAATATATAGAGAACCAATTCAAATTTATAACAATATAAAGCATTCCTCAATTGATAGTCAAAAATTATGAACAGTCAATTCTCAGAGGAAGAAATTAAAACTATCTCTAGACTTGTGAAAAAATGTTCCAAATCACTAGTGATTAGAGAAATGCAAATTCAAACAGCTCTGAGATACCACCTCATACATATCAGATTGGGTAGCGTGAACAAAAAAGAAAATAACAAATATTGGAGGGGATGTGAGAAAATTGGGACACTAATACACTGTTGGTAGAACTGTGCACTGATATAACCATGCTAGAGAGCAATATGAAACCACACTTAAACAGCAATAAAACTTTGTATATTCCTTGACCCAGAAATACCACTACTGGGTCTGTATTTCAAAAAGATCACAGATAAGGGAAGAGGATCAATCTGTACCAAAACATTTTAGCTCTTTTTGTAGTGGCAAAGAATTGGAAAATATGGGGTTGTCCATCACTTGGGGAATGGATGAACAAGTTGTGTTGTAGATTGTAATGGAATACTATTGTACCATAAACAAGTTGAGTTCAGAAACACCTGTAAAGATGAATATGAACTGATGCAAGGTGAAGTGAGAACCAGGATGTGTATATATATAGAGAGAGAGAGATAGATAGATAGAGAGAGAGAGAGAGAGAGAGAGAGAGAGAGAGAGAGAGAGAGAGAGATTATACAATGATCAGATGTGAAGGACTAAACCATTATCAGCAAAGCAAATTTTCAAAAAACCACCAGGGATTCATGATGAGAAATATTATCCACTGCCAAAGAAGGAATTGTTGGAATCTGATTGCTGATCAAAGCATGCCATTTTATTCTTTATTTCTATCTTGAGTTGTTCCTGGTAAGCATTATGTGTTCTATCATGACATGAGCAATATGGTAATATGTATTGCATGAACACTCTGGTATAAACTGTATCAGACTATCAACTCAGGGTGGAGGGGAAAGGGAGAGAGAGAAAATCTGAATACTAAAATGTAAGAAAACATTTTCAAAAACTGTTTCTATATCTAACTGAATAAATAAATAATTTTTAAAAGAATAGCTTTAAAAAGATCTCAAAAACAAATAAGAGAAGTTGAGGAGAATAGAAAAAAATAAAAGCAATACAAGAAAATTGTGAAAAATTGGAAAGAGATTCAAAAACTAATGGAAGAAAAGAATTCATTAAGAGTTAGAACTGGACAGAGGAAAACTAACGACTTCCTAAGGCAATAAGAAATTACAAAGCAAAATTAAAATAATAAAATAATAGAAGAGAATATGAAATATTTTATTACAAAAATAACTGACCTGGAAAATGGATCTAAGAAAGACTATAAAAATTGTTGGAATACTGGAAAATGATGATCAAATAAAAGTTTAAACTCCTTACTCCAAGAAATAATTAAGAAAAATTACTGTGTTGTTCTAGAACTAGATGATTAAATAGAAAGTGAAAGAATCCATCAATCACTGTCACAAAAAGACCTCAAGATAAAAATGCACAGGAGCATCATTGCTAAGTTCCCTAACTCTCAGGTAAAGGAGAAAATACTATAAGCAACAAGAAAAAAAAATTATAAAGTGTGGGTTTAGTCAGAATAACAAGACTGAACAGCTTTAATATTAAAATAATAAAGGGCATGGAACAAAATGTTACAAAGAGCAAAGGAACTGGATATGCTATCAAAAATAACATACCCAGCAAAGATAAGCATAATTACTCAAGGGGAAAATGGATATTTAATGAATGAAAGAAGTTTCAACTATTCTTGTGGAAATAACCAGAAATCAGTAAAAAAAAATTTATTTCCAAGAATCATAAGAAGGTAAACATGAAGGACTAATTATAAGTGACCTGAAAAGGTCAAATTACTTAGTTCTTATATGGGAGAATGTTGACTATAACCTTTAAGAATGATATCATTACTTAGGTAATGTGAAAGAGCATATATAGATAGAAGATGATGTCAAGTTGAATAAATGTAATGAGATAAAATAACAATAAAATGTGGTTGGAAGAGATAAAAATGGAACAATTCTCTCACATAAAAGAGGCAGGCATGAATTGGAGAACTGTCATAGAGAAGGGAGTGAAAAGGGTAGGAGGATTGGTAGTACTAGAACCCTATCCTCACCAGTCTGGGTTAAAGAAAGAAGAATATATATACAACTAGAAGTTTAAAAATCTTAACATTCAGAGAAACGGGAGGTTAGGAGGACAGAATAAGGAAGGAACTTCTAGTCCCCTTAAGGAAATAAGGGATTAAGAGGAGGGAATGTAAATTAAGAAGAAAGAGAGGAAGGGGATAAGAAAAGGGAGGAAGCATATATCAAGAAACAGGAGGGCAAAGTGTATAAGGGACAGGAAAGGGGAATGATTTTTAGAAGGGAATTCATATCAAGAAATAATAAGACAAGGTGGGAGGATAAGGGAGGGACTTTGGAAGGTGGAATAGAATAAGAACTACGAAGTAAAAGAAAAGGACAAGTGAGGGGCTCTTCAAAGGGTGGGTTGATTTAGAACTAAGATGCCAAGGGGAGTCAAGGAAGGAGTTCTAAGAAGGGGCACAAATTGGAAAGGTAGTGGATAGAAAAAATGAGACATCTGAAAAGGGTATGGCAAAAGGAAAGAAGGAGAAGGACAAACATTGAGAAGAAATAGAATGGAGGGAAATGCACAAGTAGTAGTTATAACTTTGATTGGGAATGAAATTAATTCATTCATAAAAAGGAAGATAGAATGTATAAGAAACTAAAACCTGACAATATATGATGTATATAGAAACACATAGTCTGGAAATTTCTAAGCTATGTTTTCCCAGAGACATGGAAAACTGGGGTGCATTGGGCATTCCAAAGTCTTGCTGGAATGGAATCTTTTAATGTTGTTCCCACACAGATATAATATTTGAAGAATAACTTGTGTATGTTTACTTCCAGAGAATGAATTGAGAAGTGGAAGCATAAAAACTTATACACACACACACATATGTTTGCCTAATGATGCTTAAACTATGGTGGGGGAAGTAAGGACAGCATTAAGAACTCTGGAAATAAATTCTATTAATAAAAATTAAAGGAAAAAGGGGGAAGGCTAGTTGATATATAAATATTCTTTGGTTTGAGGCATTTTGAGATACTTTATTTACAAGGATTTTTGTTGTTTTTATTTTGTGTAATAGGAATGTCAGTGGGTTTGGAGACAGATGACCTTGGTTCCAATATGAGTTCTGGCACTCGGTACCTGATCTTGAGCATGTCATGTAGCCAGTGCCATACAGGTTTTTCATTTGTAAAATTCAAGAGGTAGAATAGAAGATTTCTTGGGTCCCTATCTATAATGTAAATGCTATTTTTCTATTACATGTCCACTAATAAAACCTACCATCATCTCACATGTCATCTAAATTAAAAAAATAATAATAACCCAAAGCACACAATTTCAGATGTCAGAGGCTTTCCAGTCAAACTTATATCTTCTGCTTGTATCTCTTCAATATCGAAGTTTGGGACTTTTTTGAAGAGTAGCCATTGTCTCTAAAAGTAGCCTATTCTACTTCTTAAAAAATTTAAACCCTTACTTTTCATTTAAGAATTAACACTATGTATTGGTTCCAAAGCAGAAGAGCAGTAAGGGGGTAGACAATAGGGTTTAAGTGACTTACCCAGGGTCACAAAGCTCGGAAGTATCAGGGGCCATATTAAACCCAGGACCTCCCATTTCTAGGTCTAGCTCTCTATTCACTGAGCCACCTAACTGCCCCTGCCTAGTCTATTTTTGAACAGTTTTAATTATTAGGAATGTTTTCCTGGCATAAAATCTAAATTTTATTCACTATTATATCCATACTTTCTTCGTTTTCCTCATGCTCCCCCTCCCCCTCCAAAAAACACATTTACAGGTTCATTTTGGGGTCCATATTTTTATATGTACTATTTCTTTTAAATGGACCATACTATGAATCATGCCATCATAACTAAAGTTGCTTCTGAGTGCTAATGGTTTTTAATTTATTCTAATTTTGAAGAACCACCCAGATGGGTTCATACCCACAGTGATGACTTTTAGAGAGAAAACTAGAAAAGGAGGATATGATGATTTCTAACAAACTCAAAAGATAGCCAGTTGGCTTAAATTGGCCAAATGTAACAAGCCTTTGGAATCAGCTGACCCTGGCAAGGGCTACTAATTTAGATGAAGTTCATATGTGCTCAGCAACTTGACTGAATCATAATAAAAATTTTTATACTTGTTCTAGGCCTTGAGCTGATTGCTGACCTTATTCATATCTTGACCACAGAGGAGAAAAAAGGCATTGGAAATTATTGATTCACCTAGAGAATTAAATATTCTTTAGGACTATTTGGCAACCTTTTGAAAAAAGAGTATATGATACAGTAGGATAATTGACTGGATGTCTAAAAAGCCACACTTATAGTCTGAAATCTTGAGGGACAAAGTGTCTTTTACTTAAATATTTATCTGGAGAATAAACATTAGAAAGCAAGCTGGATTTTACATTATACATTGGATATAACTTGCATAGACATGGATTTTGTTTCCCAAATCATGTTTTTATGATCCATAGCAAGACTTCTGCATTTCTTTTTAACACACATTTACTCTTTAAAGTGTAATTGTAATGAGTCTTGTTATATTATGCCTCTTTCCTTTAAAAGAGAACATGATTCCCTGTAGGGGAATTCAAGTAATTTGCTGCCACAGTAATCTTCTTTCTCCTGAAATGTTAAATACTTGGCTTTCCTCCATGTATTTTCTTTTCCCTGCTCTACAACTGCCTTTCCGCCCTTCCTTACTTTTATGCTGAACATTTGAGTGATGTTTTCTTTTCTTCTCCTACTCTAGGACTTCAAGATTAGGTTATAGTAAGGACTGTCCCTCTGAGATATTTCTTTATTTCTCTCCTCATACTGTCCAATTTATAATGTAGTTTTCATTTGCCATTTTGACTTTCTCACTGTCATCTGCTTAATACTGTTTTTCTCTTATGCCTTATTTTAAAGACCACCAAAATGAATTTCCTTAAAATGACAAGTCATTTTTTTGTTTAACTGGATAAAATATGTTGATTTTATGGACCTTCAGAGAGTTATAAGGATAGGAGGGATCTCAACAGATTATCTTGCCCACTTCAATCATCTCTACCTGATGGCTACCTTTACTGTCTTAAAGGTCTTCAATGTAACAGATGTCACAGCAACATCCTTCATTCATTAAGTTTCAGAAAGACGTAGGACATTAGAATTGGTGCATTCTCCTTATTGTTGACTTTAATCAATACCCATATAGTCCATGCATCATAGCATATGTTTTAAAGTAGACATTTTTCATAGTTATAATCCTGATATGAACAGATTATAGTATAAAGAAACAGTGCATACAGGTGACATTAATGCTGACAATTAAAATTTCAGAAGCTATATTTGTATGTGAATGAAAGAAATCTCATAGTCTAGCAGATTAATGTGTTGACTCAGTTCTTTCTAGTTAATTGATTTGGTCTAAGAAATAAATTCCTTTATATGTCCATTTGACAGTGACTTATATAGAGTAACTGAGAGAACAAGTGACTAAAATATGCAGTTAAAACACACACACACAATCTTAGTATTCCATTATTTCTTTCCCAATTTATAGACTTGAATCTGTATGAGCTGAAGCTATTAATATGTCTAATTTCAGTGCTTATATCTAGAAAATGGAACTAATTGAGTTTCTACTGTGCAATGCTCTTTCAGAACCAGAGACAATGAATTCTGAGAATTCCAGAATAGAATTGTCTATTTATTGTCAGTTCTTTTCCACATGATCTAATTTGTCTTTCCAAGGTTACGTAACAGTATATCCTATTAGATTAGGCATATCCAGTTTCTTTTTATCCCTTATAAGTGGCTTTTTTGTTTCTACTTCCATCCCTTATTACATACAATTACCTCAGATAATCATAGATTTAGAATTCAAAACAAGTCCTTTAATTCTACCAGTAGAAATCATGAATCCCATCTACAGTATACAACAAAGTATAGTATACAACAAATAGTCATCTTCCCTATACTTGTGTGGCTAGACAAGAGTTCTTCTGACAACTTCTGGGACATTTCCACATTATTTATTTTGGTAAGTAAATATCTTATAAAACCAAAACCCCAAATCATATGCCCAAATAAACAAGTGATAAATCATATTTTTTCATCTGTATGTATACTCCAGCAGTTCTTTCTCTGGAGGTGGATAGCATTCTTTTTCATTAATTACTCAGAATTGTCCTGGATCATGGTTTGGCTGTTAATAGCCAAGTCTATCACATTTGATCATTCTAGAATACTTCGGTTATTGTGTTTAATGTTCTTGTAGTTTTGCTTATTTCACTCTGCATCAATTCATGTAGGTCTTTCTAGTTCTTTCTGAAATCATTTTGTTCATCATTCTTTATAGCACAATAGTATTCTGTTACCATCATATACCTTTTTATTCAGCCATTCCTCAAATGACAGACATCTTTTTAGTTTCTGATTCTTTGCTACCACAAAAAGAACAGCTATAAATATTTTTGTACAAATAAGTCCTTTCTAATTTTTTTTTTTAAATCTCTTTGGGATACTAGTAATGGCATTACTGGATCAAAAGGTATGTATGTATTCCTTTATAGTCCTTTGGGCATAATTCCAAATTGTCTTCCAGAATGTTTGAATCAGTTCACAACTCCATCAGCAATGCATTAGTGTCCCAATTTTTCCATAATCCCTTAAATATTTATTATTTTCCTTACTGTCTTATTGGCCAATCTGTGCGAGGTGATACCTAAGAGTTGTGTTAATTTGCATTTCTCTAATCTAGAGGGATTTAGAACATTTTTAATATAATTATTGATATCTTTGATTTCTTCATCTGAAAACTGCCTATTCATATCATTTGACCATTTATTAATTGGGGAATAACTTGAATTCTTATGAATTTGACTTAATTTTTTTTATATACTTGAGAAATGAGACCTTCATCAGAGAAATTGGTTATAAAATTTTTTCCCAGTTTGTTGCTTCCCTTCTAATTTTGGTTGTGTTTGGTTTTGTTTATACAAAACCTTTTTAATTTAATATAACCAAAATTGTTTATTTTTACAACTTATAATGTTCTTTGTTCCATGTTTGGTCATAAATTCTTCCCTTCTCCATAGATCTGACAGGTAACTTTTCTACATTTCCCTAATTTACCTATAATATCAATCTTTATGTTTAAATATTATACCCATTTGACCTTATCTTGAGATGTTAATCTAAACCTAATTTTTGTCATACTGTTTTCCAATTCTCCAGCAGTTTTACCAAATAATGAGTTCTTACCCCAAAAGTTTGGATTTGGGGGTTTATTGAACACCAGATTGCTGAAGTCATTTACCCCCAATCTATTCCATTGATCCACCCTTCTATTTCTTAGTCAGGACCAGATTGTTTTGATGATTACTGCTTTATCATACAGGTAAAGATCTGATACTGGTAGGACTCCATCATTCATATTATTTTTCATTAGTTCCCTTGACATTCTTGACTTTTTGTTCTTCCAAATGAATTTTATTATTTTTTTTTAGTTCTATAAAATAGTTTTTGAGTAGTTTCATAGCTATGGCACTGAATAAGTAAATGAATTTAGGTAGGATTGTACTTTATTATATTAGCTCAGCCTACCCTTTAACAATTAATGTTTTCTAATTTTTTAGATATAATTTTGTTTCTGTGAAAAGCGATTTCTATTTGTGTTCGTATAATTCTTGCATTCATCTTGGCAAGAAGATTCTCAAATTTTTTATATTGTATAGAGTGATTTTAAATGGAGTTTCTCTTTCTAACTCTTGCTTCTCAGCTCTGTTGGAAATATATAGAAATAATAATTATTTGTGGAGGTTTATTTTGTGTCCTGCAACTTTACTAAGGTTGTTAATTATTTCAGCTAGATTTTCTAGGATTCTCTAAGTATACCATCCACAAAGAGTAACAGTTTAGTTTCCTCATTACCTATTTTAATTCCTTCAATTTCTCTTTCTTCTCTAATTGCTAAGACTAGCATTTCTAGTACAATATTAAATAATAGTGGTGATGATGGGCATCCTTGCTTCACTCCTGATCTTATTAGGAAGACTTCTAACTTATTCTCATTGTAGATGATACTTGCTGATGGTTTTAAATAAATAGTACTTATTATTTTAAGGGAAGACACTTTATTCCTATGCGATAGTGCTTTCAGTAGGAACTGCTGTTGTATTTTGTCAAAGGCTTATTGAGATAATCATGTGATTTCTGTTAGTTTGATTATTGATATAATCAATTATGCTGAGAGTTTTCCTAATACTAATCTAGCTGTGCATTCCTGTTATAAATCCCACCTGGTCCTAGTGAATAATCCTTGTGATATATTGCTATAGTCTCTGCTAATATTTTATTTAAGGTTTTTGCATCTATGTTCATTAAGGATATCAGTCTATATATTTTTTCTCTATTTTTGGTCTTCCTGGCTTAGTTTTCAGCACCATATCTATATCAAAAAAGATTTTTGTTAGGATTCCTTCTTTGCTTATTTTGCCAAATAGTTTATAGAATATTGGGATTAATTATTCTTTAAATTTGTTTGATAGACTTCTCTTGTGAATCCATCTTGCCTCAGGGATTTTTTCTTGGGGATTTCATTGATGGTTGTTCAATCTCTTTTTCAGAGATGGGATTATTTAAGTATTCTATTTCATCTTTTATTAATTTAGGCAATTTATATTTTGTACATATTCATCCACTTCACCTAGATTATTAGATATATTGACATATAATTAGGTTAAATAGCTCCTAATAATTGCTTTAATTTTCTCTTCAATTAGAGGTGAAATTATCCTTTTCATTTTTGTTACTGGTAATTTGATTCTCTTCTTTCTTTTTTAAATCAAATTAACCACTGCTCGATTTAATTTGTTTTTTTAATATAGAACCAGCTCCTAATCTCATTTATTAATTCAATTGTTCTTTTACTTTTGATTTTATTAATTTCTCCTTTGATTTTTAGGATTTCCAATTTAGTCTTTATGTATTTTTAATTTGTTCTTTTTCTAGGTATTTTTTACTTTCTTGCCCAATGCATTGAACTGCTTTTTCTCTATTTTATTAATATAAATACTCAGGGACATAAATTTTCCCCTGAGTACTTCTTTGTATCCTATACATTTTGATTTGTTATCTCCTTATTGCTATTCTCTTCAATGAATTTGTCTTTTATCAAGATGTAATTCCTTTCCTTAGCTCTTTTAATCTGATCTATTTTTCCCTTCACTTTATTTGTGCTTTTTTTGGTCTCAGTTGAAGCCCAATAGATTATGTTCCAGCCTCTTACTGTTACTCTGAGTATCTATGTACCCCAAATGTGTTTCTATTAAACAACATAAGGTAGGGTTCTGGTTTTTAGTCCACTCTGCTATCTACTTCCTTTTTATGGGTGAGTTCATCCCATTTACATTCACAGTTGATGATTACCATCTGTGTATTCCCTTCCATCTTGATTTCCTCTTTTAATCCTCCCCTTTCTCCTTTCCCTCTTTTCCTCCACACTAGTGATTTGCTTTTAATCATTCCTACTCTTCCTCCTACTTTATATTGCTCCCCTTCCTACCACTACCCTTCTTATTCACCTTTTACTTCTCTATAGGGTAAGATGGGACTCTATAAGATAGGATTGTGACTGTTCTTCCCTCTCTGAGACAATTCTAATGAGAGTAAAGTTTAAGTATTATATGTCACCACCCTCTTCCACCCCTCCACTTTAAATAGTTTTCCCCCTTGCCTCTTTACGTGATATAATTTATCCCATTTTACTTCTCTTATCCCATTTCTTTTAGTACAATCCTCTTTTTCAGCCCTAGTTGTTTTTAATATCATATAAACAATTTGATTATAATGAAATCTTTAAATATTTCCTCTTTCTAATTTACCTTTTCTTCTTCATTTGTATTTTGTATTTGGACATCAATTTTTCTATTTAAATCTAATCTTTTCTTCAGGAATGCTTGGAAATTTTTTTATTTTATTAAATGAACAAATTTCCCCAAAAGAATATAGTTAGTTTTGATGGATAGGTGATTTTTTTTATTGTAAACCCAGTTCATTTGCCTTCCAGAACATTGTTCCAAACTTTCTAGTCCTTCAATGTGGAAGCTGCCAAATCCTGTGTAATACTGACTGGGGCTTCATGATAACTAAATTGTTTTTTTCTGACTGCTTGTAGGATTCTCTCCTTGACCTGGAAACTCTTGCACTTGGCTATAATATTCCTGGGAATTGTAATTTGGGGATTCATTGCAGGAAATAATCTGTAGATTCCTTCAGTTTCTATTTTACCCTATTGTTCAAGAATATCAGAGTAATTTTCTTAGATAATTTCTTGTGATATGATGTGTTGACTTTGGGGGGAGGGGGGTCATGACTTTCAGGTAGTCCAATAATTCCTAAATTATTTCTCCTGAATCTATTTTCCAGGTCAGTTTTTTTCAATGAGAAAGTTCATTTTTTCATTTATTTTTTCATTCTTTTTATTTTGTTTTATTGTTTCTTGATGTCTTGTAAAATAATTAGCTTCTATTTGCCCAATTCTAATTTTTAAAGACTGAATTTCTTCCACAATCTTTTGCTCCTCCTTTTCCATCTGGTCCATTCTATTTTTAAAGAAACCCTTTTCTTAATTAGATGTTTTTGCTTCTTTTTCCAGTAAGTCAAGTCTGTTTTTTTAAAAGCTTTTTTCTTGGGGGCAGCTGGGTAGCTCAGTGGATTGAGAGCCAGGCCTAGAGATGGGAGGTCCTAGGTTCAAATCCGGCCTCAGCCACTTCATAGCTGTGTGACCCTGGGCAAGTCACTTGACCCCCATTGCCTAGCCCTTACCACTCTTCTGCCTTGGAGCCAATACATAGTATTGACTCCAAGACGGAAGGTAAGGGTTTAAAAAAAAAAAAAGCTTTTTTCTTCATTGGATTTTTGTGCCTTTTTTTCAAGTTGAACAATTTTCCTTTTCAAGCAATTATTCTCTTTTTGCATTACTTTCATTTCTTTTCTACATTTTTCTTACCATTTTCCTTCAAACTTTCTTATTTTGTTTTTGAATTCCTTTTTGAGATCTTCCAGAGCTTGAGACATATTCCTCCTCTTTTTTTAAAAAAAGTTTTGCATGTGATTGCTTGGATTTCACCATACCTTTTTGTTCTGTTCTTTGCTCTTCATCCCCATAAACATTTTTGAGGGTTGTGTTTCTTTTGCTGTTTGTTCATTTTCCCAGCTTTCTTTTTGGTCTGTGAACTGCTAACTCTATTAACTGATTCTGTTTCCTTGGATACTGGTTTGCAGGGATCAGCACTGTGAGTTATTTTGCCCTGGGGATAGGTCCTCACTGCAGCAGTGTAGGCTTGAAAGGACCCCGTGCTATGGACTTCCAGATCTCACTCTAGGCTAATGTCAGGTCCTGAGACGTCAAGGGATTGTGGGTTTGTGGTGCTCTTTTGTTGGTGTAGCCCATGTCCCAGGATTCCAAAGATAGCTTATTCCAGAAGTGGAACCTGCAGCAGTGGGGGTTAGGGGTGGTTGGGAAACAGTCTTTTTGTGTAGTTTTTTCTTTTTTGGTTCCTCCTTATCCCATGGAAATCAACTTTCCCTCTCTCTCTCTCTCTCTCTCTCTCTCTCTCTCTCTCTCTCTCTATCTCTCTCTCTCTCTCTCTCTCTATTTCTCTGCCTACATTTCAAGATTTATTCAGTGAGAGAGCTCCTTCACTCTGTCTTTCTATTGGTTTTTGACTCCTGTCATTTTGAGGTGCTTTTTAAAGAATGGTTTGAGAGGATTGTCAGGGTGGTTTCTGGTTTTGCTGCTACTAAGCCTCCATTTTGGCTCTTCCCACGTCTTTTGTTTTGTCTTTAAAGAGCATTGACAAATCAGTGGACATTTAAGGAAAGCTGACCAGTATATTGAGGAAACTAGAAAATAACAAAATACCAATTCAAACCAACAGTATAATAAATCATATGGGGAGTTAAAAAGAAAGAGAGATGGATCCTGGTGTAAACTAATGTATATTCTAAAGAGGACCTTAAATAAAAACTTAAAAAACACAAGTGAAAGAAAATAATAAAAATATACTGTACATTTGTAGCAATGTCAAGGATAATTACCTAATTATTCTTTCATAAAAGAAGTATTTAAATGTTATATAACAGAATAATATTGAATTCAAGTTGATTTGAAATGTTTAATGCGTAGAAGGTTCATTATCTCAGATTCTCTAACTAGGCAAGATATTGACCACACATTTAAATATTAAAAGTAAATGGAAGATCAATTTCATAAAGCACACTTACTTTGTAATTTGAAGAAAATATGATCATTTTTACCTTGACATCCCATCTCTGGCTTTACTTTGTCTGACTTATGTTAGCCTTAGAAAGAATTAATGCAAAACAAATATACCCAAAGAATAAAGTTTCCCAACTACAATATTTCTAAAGCCCCTTTCTACCATTATGTTCATTATGGGAAGATAAATAGATGCCAAGAAAATTATTTCTATAATTATTTGTTAAATGAATGTGTGGAATGAGTTCTGATTTTAGTGCTTAAGTTGCCTTTTACCAATTTTTCCCCTCTGAACAAAACAATTTGAGGCTGTATTTTTTAATCAACCATTTAAGTATATCAAGAACCATGCAGAATGAGGCAATACAAAGACAATTGTGAAGCAATCCATGCCCTCACTAAGGACACATTTTATCATGGGAAGGAAACATAAATATATAATTAACACCAAAAAGATATAAGGTAATTAGGAGAGGTAAGGTTGGGACAAGCCACTAACAACAGAAAAGGAATCAGAAAAGATCTTGAGTTGAAGGTGGCACTTGAGATGTCTTGTAGGGCATTGGGGGTTCTGAAAGATATAGATGAGGAAGGAGTGCCAAGCTTGGGGATAGCCAATTCAAAGGATGTCAGAGAAACTTGAAATAGATTGTCATATTTTAAGAGTAGGAAGGCCAGTTTGCTTGAATCACGGGGTACATGAAGGAAATTCTAAATAAAGCAGGAGAGTCTCATTTGGAACAAGTTTGAAAAACTTTAAATGCCTAATGGGGGACTTTATATGTAGTCATAGAGGAAATAGGGAGTCACTGTCATCCAAATTAAACATTCTGTGTAACCCTTTATACTATAGATTTTGTCTTTATCCCCTAAAATATCCATTCAAGGGAAACAAAGTTCTGGAATTACTGTATGTCTGCATGGGACAACTAGGACACACAGGTGACATTTACACAAAATGGAGAGAACTGAGGCCAAGTTATGGTCAACTGAAGTAAAAATAATGCAGAAATAGCCTGAATTCACTTCTTTACTTTGAGTAATTATAATGGAATCTTTAATTTATGGACATATCTACATTTAACTAAATTTAACAAACATTTACTAAGTACCTTGATTGAAAGTTCAAGATTCTCTATCTGGGGAATAGAATAAGAATTTATAAACTGTTTATAATGTGTTAAGTATTGTGGTAAGTATTTTGCAACTATTTTTTTTATCAGAGAAGAACATCTTGTTAACTGAGCAGTAAACTTTGGAAGTAGTTAGGAAGTAAAGAGATATACCTATGAGCAGACAGACTAGGTATACGGAATGCAAATATCTTAGAAAATGTTGTCTGCCCTCAAAGAACTTACAATCTAATTCAGTAGAGAATTTAAATTTGTAATTATATAAAAAAAACAAAGGATTAAGTATGATGTATCCAAATTTATTTCATAAATTTATGTTAACCATTAGGTTGCTTCCCTCTCAAAATAAAAACACATATTTCTGAAGCACTTTAATGATTATAAAGAACACAATGATGTATGAGGTAATTATTGTTATTAGTTATCTTTATTTTATAGATAAGTAAACAAAGGATTATTAAGTGATATTAACTGTGACAATGAGAAAATGTCAGAGCCAAGATTCTAATGTAGGTTTTCTGATTCCAAATATTATATTCATTTCACTAGATTATTTGGACCACTTCATTGATGTTATATAAACAGTAAAAAATGGTTTTCTCAAAAACTAAGGAAAATATATTCTGAACCTTAGCCAGAAAATGCTTTGAAAACTTTAAAATTCTTTTTAAATGCTAGATACCATCATCATCATTAGCAATTCAAATTCTGTTGTTAAGGTGTTGTTCTAGGGCAATGATAGTGAACTTTTTAGAGGGGTGGGTGATGTGAGAAATGTCCTCCCCTGCAGGTGGAGAGGGGGAGGTGAGCAGCCCAGCCCCAAGTCCCTCAGGCTTTCTAGTAATGAACTCTGCTGAATTCTGTGCTGGGGTGATGGTATACATGCCCATAAAGAGGGCTTTAAGTGTCCTCTCTAGCTTGTGTACCATAGACTTGCCAACAAGGCCTGGCCTAGGGCATATTCAATCTATAGGATTCCTGAATTATTCTGGAGGTATTTGGGATAGTTAGAAAACATATAAAACTACTGACACAAGTTAAATTGAGAGTATCTTCAAGGCATTAATGCATTTAATTGGGAGTTCATGGCTCTATATCTCCAAGCTCTTAGTTCGTTTATATGTTGGAAGTTAAATTTTGAGAGATTTTTTAAAATTAATTTATTATTTTTGCCCACACCCAAATTTCCACTGCAAATCTCCAAAAATAGCTTATGTCTCTGTCTTCATAGATATGAGCAAAAAGATCCTCAGCTCTTGTGTAAATGCACAACATATATTTAATACACAATAGCCTTTACTTCACCCCACAGTCTGAATGCAAACCACACAAAGGATTCACAGTAACCCATAGTCACTGTAATTCTCATTTCAGTGGGTTCCACTTTCAATTAAAGAGACTTGTGTAGTCCTACAGACTTCTGACTGTTTGTATTTCTCTCAGGAGAGAGCCAAATTTGAGGATTATAGGAGAGGCAACTCTCAGACATTTCAATGAATCTTTTCTTCATCCCAGGGATACACATAAACTTTTAACCTATATTTCTGTCCTAATAGTTTGATCTCCCTTCCAAAGGGAAACAAACAACATTGCTAGGAAATGGATGTTGCAAAATTACAATAAAATAAAATAAAATAAATTTGTCCCTAAAGAAGAGATATGAGAACAAATCTTTTATATTCCTTTAAAGAAAAGAGAGCAGAGCAATAATGATGGGAGTGGTGATGGAAGTCAACAGGTGTGTAACATTATATAACTTATCAGATTTTTCTTCAATATATGATCCATCACTTTTTCCTTATTTTTTCTCTTAAAAATATGTGCTTTTTTAAAAGCACTTTAATTTTTCGAATTGATACTTTGAATTGGTCCCAAGGCCAAAGAGTGATAAGGGCAAGGCAATACAGGGTACGGGACTTGCCCAGGGTCACATAGTGAGGAAGTGTCTGATATTAGATTTGAACCCAGGACCTTCTGTTTCTAAGCCATAGGGATAGCATAGAGAGACAAATTAAGGCTATATAAAAATAAGAAACAATATAAGTAGTTTGTAACATTTTTTTACAATATGCTGAGAACAGCTTTCTCTAAGATCCTAGATTTTGAACTTGCAGACAAATTTGTTAATATGGCTATACTTTTGGATAGACCAGCTAATCTAACTAATAGTTGTTTAAAAATTTAAAATTTATCATTACTAAAACCTAAATTGTTACTAATAATGAAACATAATAATAAAATTATACTAAATATATTTTCCACTAAGTAAAAATTAAAATTGATTTGAATATTTGAACTGACATAGCGTTTTTTAAGATATATGATCCATAACCATTTGTCATACGCCAAATTCCCTACTTGTAGAATAGTGTCTGTTAAGTTTATGTCTCTGACAAGTGAGAGTACTATTTGACTCAATTTGAATACTTTATTACTAATGAAAAGTATTTTCTATTATCACAATATTTGAATTTCTTATCTTTAGGATTATAATTAAACTTGTGATATTTAATTAACTTTTCTTTGTGTCTTATGCAATTAACATGTTTTATATTATTGTATTGATGTTCATGCAATATCTTCCCTGCTGGAGTATAAGCTCCATGAGAGAAGGTACTGAGTCTTTTTTATGTTTTATGACTTATGATCTAACTATTCCTTGCACATAGTAGATTCTTATTAATCATTTGTTGAATTGAATTAAATATATCGATATGATCTACTTTTCCCCTTTTTTGTTTGTTTCTAGGGCTCTGTGCTTACACTAACTACAGTTTCACACTTACAGCTTGTACATCTGTTGGATGTACTACTAGTCAGCCAATTGTGAGTCGAACACTGCAGGCTGCTCCTCAAGGTAATGAAATAAATTTTCTATAACTGGGGGAAGGGATAGAATACTTATAATGACTTTATATCCTGTATTAAAATTAACTAAGCCATGTAAAGGTTAAAAAGTAAAGGGTTGGACTAAATATATGAGTGTGGTCACCGAAATTAATATATCTCAAGTCAGAATGACTTTTTATGGTAGTTTTTTTACAAAAAGAGAAAAGAGTGAAAGTAAGGAAATAAAAGAGAGAGTAGATAATTACTCCACCCCAGTGAAAATCAGGTAGGGCTTCAGAGGACAGAGCAAAGGACATCGAGAGGTTAGTTAAACAAGGGTTCTAGTCACAAGGCCTCCTTCAAGATGAGGGGCCTCTCCAGAGGCTAGTACCTCCAGAAAAGTCAGGAAAGGGAGTCAGCTTTTTTCCCTCATCCACATGGTAGTTCTAAGGGAAAATCCAAGAGCAAACTGAGGTCCCCAGCTAGAGCTCCTCCAGGGCCAATTTTGAAGGCAAAAGAGCTGGCCACAGGAAGTTCTTGCCACTTTTAAAGACCGTTCCTTTTGTTACTTCCTGTGCCTTCCTTCCATTTTACATAGACCAATTGCAGCTTTACCTTTGTTTAGGACTGCCCAGAGGGCAGTCAGTGGGTTTCTGATTTGTCACCTACTATCACACACATGGGGCACAGACCTCTCCATACTTAAGGATAAGTGGACTAAGCTTCTGGTGATTAAATCTAAAAATGGGCAGGGAAGAGTTAATCAATCCCATCTTCATAGCCATACATATATCAGGTACTTAAATGCTTATTAAATTGTTGAAAATTGTTAGATAAAAAAAATGTACATTCTAATTTTTAGGTCTTATTTAACCTATTTTATTTATGAAAGAAAGTATCCTTACTATTTCTTTGAGATCTTCAGATTTTATGGTATACTGTAAGAAAATTAAGTGTGAGATTGACTAAAAGATTAATAATAATTAAGTGGCTAGTTCTTCCACAGATGTGTATACATTTCATGGGATCATACAAAGATTCAGAGGTAAGAGGAACTTTAGATATAATCTCATCCACCTGCCTCATTTTATATATCATAAAAGCAAAGAATTAGTAGTGACTTTAGAAATTATCTAGCTCAAATATCTCATTTTACAGATGAAAAAACTGAGACCCAGAGAGCTTGATACCTGCCCAGGATCTTGTATATTATAAATTACAAAGTCAGGATTCAAATCCAAGACCTTTGATTCTAAACTAGGATCCTTTCTAGTATAAATAAAAAAAGTGTTACTTACCTCTCAGGGTGGTTGTTAGAATCTAATTAGATAATAATTGTAAAGCACAACCCTGTGTAAAGGGAACCCCTGAGATAGACTCAGGAACCAATCATATTTTCTCTCAGGAACCAATCAAAGTTTCTCTGACCCGGACCTGTAACCTCTATTTCCGGGTCACTAATAAGTTGGCTCAGAAAGCAGAAAATTCACAATCCTGGGAGGAAGGAGTTCCCATTACACAACCCAAAACCTGGCATATCATAAGCACTACATTAATTTTAGCTATTATTATTATCATCATCATTCTATAGTCTCTCTCTTTAAGAAATTCAGTGTTATTGCTGTCCCAGTTCCCCCATCTGTAAGTTAAATAGAGATGTTCAGGGAATAAACAGAAATAAGTGGGAAAAAATGGAGGACTGTTTAACAGAGATGGGAGGTTTTATGTCACCAATTATATATATATATATAAAACATATATATGTTATAAATTCCAATAACAAATAAATAATGAACCTTAAGTTTACATTGAATTTCTATGTCAACTATGGCCTATAAAGCTAAAACCATTTTCCATGTCTTTTCCTTATATGTAATCTTCCTTCTTCACTTAACTGGTCCAGTGGTAACCTTTATGTCATCTAGGATGTTACTTGGTTGTACAAAGATAAATTTCTTAATTCTAAGTAAGTAATAAACCAGATAATTTGTTCGTCTTCTCTGCCCTAGTTGGGGATCATAATCACTCACATCTTAACTGTGTGAAAACTGAGGCACATATGACTTACTGAGAAGACAGTTATAAATCCTGGAATGAAGTCCTGTACTTTCTGTCCATTACCCTTCTGATGATAGGGATTGTTGTACTTCAGAATATTCAACCTGAACTTCCTACTAGTAAATGAAGAATAAAATGGAAAATTCCACATACTGGGCATATGGCTCCTCACCAGGATTTCACTAATGATATTTTCTATATAAAGAATGTTGCATGTCAAAAAGCTGAGTGTTCCTTTGAAAGTAAGAATCCTGCAGTGGATTTTTTTGGAAAGGGGAAGTATCAAATGGATACTTTGATGATAATGGTTAATTTCTGAAGGATCCCTCTAACAATTTTGGCTGAAGCTCAAGCCCTGTAAATGACAGGGTTTCCTGCTCAAATCCAATATAGTTTATTTCCCCAGATCCACACATTTAAATTCTATAAAAACATGCATCTCTTTTCCTACTTGTACCAGCAAAAATTCTTGAAAGACTTCTGATTTTATGACCTAAAAATTATGGCTTGCAATGATGTAGGGAAAGCATGAGATGTGAAATGTTGTCCTTGAGTTGTTTTTCTTCTTTTTTTCTCTTTGTATTTTGTTCTTTCCCTTTAACACAAATAACTATGTAAAAGAATAATAACCCAATTTTTCCCAGAAGAAACATGGATTCAGAATCCATTTCCTGTCAGTATTAGTGCCTTTTTGAGAATAACCTATATGTGAAATAAATGTGAGCTGGAGATAAACCCAGGGGCTTTAAAGGAACAAGTTAGCTACAGAGTTAAGTTGTGTTGCTTTATGGTAACACAGTGACTAAAGAGTAATGTCATTTTAAATTACTAGCTAAAGTACCACTAATTATAAGATTCCAATTTTGAAATGAGCCTGACTAAATTTGAAGGCTTAATGTATGTGTGTCCTAAAGGGATATGGAGTACATTAAGAAAAGAATTCATTCATTATTAGTCTGATCTTTTCCCACTTCTCCCCATTTTTATGCTAAAACAATAACATAATAAAAAATGCCACAGGACTTAAATTTTTCTGCCCTCTACAGCTTCATTTTCATAGAAAATTAAATACTGCTAAATCAAATATCTTGTGTCATTCAATAGTGTGAAAAGTGTGAATGGATTAATAATTATTTTATGACTTCACAGTTCTTTCCTTCACAAGTAGCTTTATTTTGCTTCACAGTTGTGACATGTAACATACAGAAATTGTTTCTTTTAGTATTGAGTGTAGGGAAGAAAAGTAACAAGATGGCAGGATGGAATTCTATGTAGACAGGAGGTAACAACTGAGCAGTTTTAGGCTGTCTACATAGCTTATTTTTGCCTAGTCAATCATCCTCATGTATACAAGGCCAAGCCAACTTCAGTCAAAGTTGTCACCATCCTTTGAAAAATAAAAAAATATATAACTTCTGGTTTGAACTGGAATCAAACCAAACTTCTGTGTCATTCCATATTTATCTAGTAAAATTTCTAATTTCCATCAGAATGACCTCTTTAAACAAGGAATGCTGACATTTTAAATGTGTCTAACTACAACTACACCAGACCTATATAAGATACAACCCTAAAAGCTTTGGGAATAAGAACAAAAAGTGTGACTGAAGGAAACATATTATGAACTGAATTCTTATATTTTCTCTTTGGAGTCAATAAAATCATGTCATGTTTGGTCAGAGCTATAATTGGTTTGTTGAATAAGGTACAGCTATTAGAGGAGAACTGAAAACTAGAACTGAACAACCCTGTGAACCCTATCCTATTCCCCAGAAATTAATTATCAAGTGATTTTAACTTTCAAAACTGAGCCAGTTTCCCCCAAGAGAATGGATTACTCTATGGGCTTTAGGTTCTGTCCAGAAATATTGATAAGTGTCTGACTATCTTGAGCTTCTCTTCTCAACATACCCATATAACTCTGACACAATTGACAGAAAATATCTTCCATCAGAAAAAAATTAATATCCCCAGTAATTTCCAATGTATGCAAAAACCAAAAATGGAAATCTTTTAATCTTGAGGAAAAATGTACTTTTGTTGACAAATCTGTTTGTTGGTTAGTTCATAGTGTATATTTCAATATAACCTTTGATTTTATCTCAACAAGAGAAAATGATGTTTTATTATTACTAGGGGTCTGGTCAATACCACGTCACATTATCATCAACTCTACAACAGTGGAATTATATTGGAATGAGCCAGAAAAACCCAATGGCCTCATTTCCAAATATCAATTGCATCGTAATGGAACTGTGATCTTTCTGGGTGGCAGAGAAGATCAGAATTTCACTGATGACAGCTTGGAGCCCAAGAGCAGGTAAACTCAAGAAAGAGCAGCACTGACTCTTTCTGTGTGTTAGGTAGGTAGTTTTTTGTCTTCTTTTGTTTTACAGGGGAGCATGGAGGGAAAAGGAAATAAGTATTTTTCCTCTGTGAAATCAGAAAAATCCTTATTCTTTAACAATAAATACTGTAAGAGAGCCTTATTAAGTGAGCTTTTTATGTGGAAGATCTTTATACCAAGAAAAAACTTATTGCTAGAGCTTCTAAAATCTGTGAAGAAAATGCAAATATGCAAATTAATAAGTAGTTAATTATTTGAACCAAAGTGCAAATTTATAAAGCAGTAAATACTTTTATCTCCCATCCTGACACCTAAAATTATCATTCAATTGAGACCAAAAATGAATAGCACTTAACTAAATATGTCAATGTCTCAGTCATAGAAGTCTAGCTTAGTTGGTAGTGAGCTCTTGATTTATCTCTTATAATATGATTTCTGTCACTAAATAACAAATAGAAGAACTAAGGAGATAACGCAAACCTTCCATACCTTGTCTTGACACAATTTCCATTTCTTTCTTTTTTTTCTAGTTATGTTTACCAACTGGAAGTCCACACTGGAGGGGGCAGCAATACCAGTGATGACTATGTTGTACAGACTCCTGAATCAACCCCAGAGGAAATTTATGCCCCATATAATGTCACAGTAGTTGATCCCTATTCTATATTTGTAGCCTGGAGTCCATCAGGTAAAAAACAAAAGATTATTTTTCTTTCAAAGATACATGAAACAAACCTTAGAAAAGAATTAAGCATGAAGATTAAGCATGAAGATGAAATCCATTTTTTAAAAATCTATATTTCATTCCATTTGGTTATTTTCTAATTTCCAGGATATAAAATTAATGATATCATTCCAAACCTAGATATTGATATTATTAATTCATCAAAAAGAAAATATTTAACTGTATTCTATCAACTCAAAGATGTTACAAAGTATTGAAGTTTTTTTTTTAATCTCTAAATCTGTTCCCTAAAGGGTGCTCTGTCACATACAAGCCATGTATGGCAAGTCCTATAATATCACTAGAAATTCATTTTCATTGGATCTCGGAAGAAAGAGAGATATTAACTACATACCTATCATTTCATTTCCACTCAAAGTTGGAAAATCAAAAAAGAGAAATAAATATCCACTTTATTTATAAACTTTGAGCTGTTTTTAGATAATATAAATGAATTTTCATGTTGTTCCATTTATCTGAAAAGAACATCAACTTTCTCATTCAGGCAAGTCCAACATATGAAAGGGAAATATTTGACTTTTCTTCTAACTTTGAGTTAGAAGGAAATCAAAATGGTCCAATGGGAAGAGAGTTAATTTAGAGGCTGCTTAAAACTCCAGTTGACATTTTTCTGGTAGAAAGAAAAATACAAGAAGTTCCCCAGCATATTGAGTAGTTCCCCACATTGAACTTATGCAAGAATATGGGCAACAGTGGCTAAGGATTGGCAGACACAGATGAATTATGATTTGCATCTTTGGTGGGAATATCCACATTGTTGACATCATTGATTAATTTGAATAATTTGAATCTGTAATTTTGGAGGAATCATATTAGCTATTTTATTTGTCACATATAAACTTGAAAAAAGAAAAGTGACATCTCAGCAGAGAAGAAGCTAGTCAGTTCAATGGATAGGGTTCTGGACTTTGAAGTCATGAAAACTTAAGTCCAAATGTGGCCTTAAACCAGCTATGTGGCCCCAGGCAAGTAACTTAACCACTTTCTGTTTCAGCTTTGTCAACTGAAAAAAAAATGGAGATACTAATAGCACCCATTTCCCAGGGTTGTTGTGAGAATAAAATGAGATTAATATTTGTAAAGCATGTAGCACAGTGAAAAGTACAAGAGGAGGTGCTTAATAAATGCGTGTTTCCTTCCTTCTATTAAATAAATACAGTATATTTTCACAATAAACCCTCTTAAGAAAGAGAAGCAATAGAAAAAAGAATTGAAATATGAAAGGAAAAAGTAAATGATCTTTGTGTTTGCAAAATCTATAAGAGGAAAATAGCTCTCAGTGCTATTCTTGAAAAGTAAAAGCAAGCAGAACACCAAACATTTTATATGTAAAAGGGATGAATACAGTGAGAACTTAAAATAGTTTTGCAATTATTACCTACATTTGGCAATATGGATAATTTGGAAAAACCTTTCTCTTCTTCAGTTTAATTTTGTTTAAACCAAAGCCTAAATTTCGGTTCTGAAAAATGGTGAATATAACATCTCATTTTAAGCATTTCTGATATTCACAGACAATATTCCCAATGTAAGACTTTTTAAAAGATCACTACTGAAGTCTTTAAAACATTTGTTGTGTTTTTTTTCAACTAAAGGCATAAATAAGATCAGGGTTTATTCATTGTCCTGCATACTAAATGAAATCATTCTGAAAACTATATATGGTTCATGGTCTAGAAGATTTAAAACATCTATTACTAATTCAAAAACTAAAATTACCATCAATATAAAAAATTAGTAAAATAAGCAAGATTTGGTCAACCAAAGTATCTCATTTTCTCTTAACAAATTATGCTGAAGGTTAACATAAGATTTTTTTTAATCTACCAAATGGTATATAGAAAGATCATTCTCTGATTTGGAAAAAAAAAAACTGTAGTCTTTTTGAAAGTGTTATTCTCTTTGTCTATTATATTTTTTTTTTGGAAGATTCTTGGAGAGGTTCAAGCTTTACCTGCTACTGAGCTGCCATCTTGGTTTTTCCTCTCTTTGTCTATTATTTTTTTACCTCATGCTTTGATATTTTTTGTTTGAATAGAGAGCATGTCTTTCTTTTAATAATATTGCTTTTTGCATCTTTCCATCAAAATTGCCTTTACTTGTATGATATTTTTATTACTGATCCCTTTTGCTTTTTTGGAACTATGGATTTACATTTTTTGTATTCCACTAATTGTCTTTGAGGGGCATGCCATAAAATTTTCCATTTGTTCTCCTTTAATTGTTCTCAAGATTTTGATTTTGCTTTTGAGCCAAGAAGGAGTACACCACTGCATTTCTTAGATATCTGGGGAATCCATGGAGCTCTGTATTTCATCAGATGGAGACTCAATTTTCTTCATCTTACAATATCTATTTAGAGATATTTGCAATAATGTCTTAGTTTTCAATTTTTCTTCTAATTTTAGTATCCTCCCTATTTATTTATCTACTAATATTCCAGTTTTATAACAGAGTTTTCTTCCTCCTGAGATCTTTGGTGTTTTAAATCCTTTCCCCCCTTATAAATATCCCTTTTGTTCACTCTCTGACTCTCTTTTGATGTTGGGTTTCCTCTTGAGAGCTGAATTTCAAAGCTATATCAGTTCCTTCCCACAGTGGGAATTTACTTTTCACTGACTTGGGCCTCTATTCTCAGTAGCTCCTAATAGAATAGAACTGGCCACAACTGTTATTCATTTCCCTTTCCTTCAGGCCCAGAGCAATACAGCAGAGAGGGTCGCTATTTTTTTTTCATTTTTCAGTTTTCTGGTTGAACCCATGTCTGAGAAGGATAGCATAGGTGTGTTCAAAATAGAGTTTTTACCTCTATGGATTGTCTAATCCAAGGGCTATACCAGATAGAAGGAAAGTATAACCTCACATATTCCTCCCTGTGTGGTTGAACAAAGTTGAACTCCACTGAGTTTGATTTAGTCAATTGAAAGGTATTTCTACCAAGTTAAGAAATCAGAGCTTAAATAGGACAGTTCTAATTTCACCCTTACTTCTTGTTGGAATTATACTTCCTCTGGAAATAGCATTACTTGTTTGACCTCTGGAACATAATTCCTCTTTGGGGAATTTTTTGAGAGTGGATGGGGCCAAGAGAAAATCCCTAATATTTAATCTTGTTTGTCACACAATCCAGAAGTCCACTTTGGTGTTTTTTATCTTCTAATATTTAGCAATATTTTGCTTCTCATTGTCCTTAACACAGTTTATTCACCTCCTGTTAAATTAGGTTAATAAATTCTCAAATACTCTCTTTAAAATCTATAATTTTATTCATATTTCTGAGTTGAATAAATATCTCCTTTTAATATTTTGTGCAATGTATATATTTATAAAGGACTGTCTTGAAATGACAAATGTATAAAGGAAAAAATATGTACAATTATTACTGATTTTTAGTACATTCTCAACTCTTAACTATCTCTGGCTCAATAGAACATATTTCATTCAAGTCCAAGATAGTGGAATTTGTGAAACTGCTTTCACTGACTCTCACCATTTAACCAATGGTTAATAAATCTATAATACCTAGAGCTGTCAATCTTTTAGTTTTGAGAAGCACAAAATCCATTACAGAAACTCTGTAATATATGAAAAGATTAAAATCTTAAATTAAAGTATCTTTTTTCTGCTGCCTAGAAGGATTTTGAACTGGAGTAAACAGGTAGATGGGTTTGACTTGTATATAATCTATAGTTGATGTTTATTAGAAAGCAACTCATATTTTTTGATGATTTAGATTTTTTAAAATTTCTGGGTTTGAATATTAAGAGCAGTAGAAATATAAATATTTTTTAAAGAAATGAAATTAGATTGCAAATGTAGGTTTCATCCAATATTTAAGGACTTTCTATTTATACATTTTTTCTCCTATTTCAGAATGATTTCTGCCTTCATGATAACCAAATAAATCAAACCACTTGGAATTACATAGGCCAAAAGATAGTTAAGTTAATAAGATTTTAGTATTTCAGTCAATATTTGATCATCCTGACTTAAGCGGTTTGGCATGGTGAAGGGTATGAGACTTGGAGTTCAAACAAACAAGACCCAGCCACATTACTATTAGTTGTAGGAATACAGGCAAGTGAATTAACCTCTGTCAGCCTCAGTTATATCATCTATAAAAGGGGATAATATAATCACATTATCAACTTGATAAATATCATCCTTTATAAACTTACCTGCATTATAAATCTGTAATTTGCTCTATAAATGTGAGCAATTATTACTATTGTTTAAATCATGGTTATATTTAAGTAATATGTAAACAGCCAATTAATTCAATGAAAACAGTGAGCCAGATTTTTTTGTACCATAGATACAATTAGCCAGTTGAGTGACTGAGTTTTCCATTTTCACCTGACAGTTTTGTCACTGTGTTGATACAGATTTAATACAATGGCATGGATGTATTGTGGAAACTAGGAGTATGTATAAGGGTGTGCTGTAGGAATCTTTTGGGGTTGGCAAGAATAGGTACCAAAAGTAGCTTTTCAAAGCACCTATATGCAACCACACCAACACATACTCTAACAGCTCTAGCATTCAGTGAGCCAACTGGCATTTATTAAGCAAAGACTGTTTAGAGGAGAGTAAGTTTAAGAAAACTGGAAAGAAATTAAGAGGCCAAGTTATGGAGAGGTTTAAAAGTGAAACAAAGGTGTTTGCAAGTGATAACATTTATATAACCCAAAGGAATTTTGTCCACTTTGGGAAGGGGGGGTGCAATGAGGGGAGCGGAGGGAAGGGAAGGGAAGGGAAGGGAAGGGAAGGGAAGGGAAGGGAAGGGAAGGGAAGGGAAGGGAAGGGAAGGGAAGGGAAGGGAAGGGAAGGGAAGGGAAGGGAAGGGAAGGGAAGGGAAGGGAAGGGAAGGGAAGGGAAGGGAAGGGAAGGGAAGGGAAGGGAAGGGAAGGGAAGGGAAGGGAAAGGGAGGGAAGGGAAGGGGAGGGGAGGGGAGGGGAGGGGAGGGGAGGGGAGGGAAGGGAAGGGGAGGGGAGGGGAGGGAAGGGAAGGGAAGGGAAGGGAAGGGAAGGGAGGAAGACAAAGTTGTTTTCATTTGACCTGTATAGAAGAGGGAGCCAGTGGATTCACTGAGTAATGGAGTAACATGGGTCCATCTGTATTAAGGAAAATTACTTTAGCAACTAAGTGGAGAATGGATTGCAGTGAGAAGATATTCAATGCAGGGAGGTGAATTAGAAGAATTATAGACCTAATCCTTGTCACTCAATATCCTTTTATTCTGGAATCTGAATCTGTGATCTGTATCTCAAAGTCACTGCTCTTTTGTCCTGCCTCTCACTCCCATGCCACATGCAGACTTGGATACAATCAGTTAATATACTTCAATAGCATTGTAAAATTCCATAAAAACCAAGATAGGTAATAAAATAAGGTAGAGCAGACTGCAATGTGAAAAAAAATATGAGGGGGACAGATTATTCAAGAGAAGAGGTTTTTTCTCTCCTCCTTTCATACCTCTCTGGTAGGAAGGGAATAAGAAGAAAAGTGTTTAGACTAGAATTTCCTCAGGAAATACTACTGGAGATGGAAGACCAGAGAGGACAGAACTGAGTGATAGATTTTAATTGCATAAATCACTGCAGCTGCCTGTTTCTCATCAATTCTTGGCACCTATGGATTTGGTGAGCACCTTGGTTCCACTCTTGATTTTAGTTTTGCCATTCTGTGCTTTCATTGGGAAGAGGGCAAGTGCATCCACCCCAAGCTCTCTGCTGGGCTTGAAAGGAAAAAGACATGTTGGGCACAGGTAAACTTCCATGTCTGAACAATGTTGCCTAAGGTGACTGAAAATAAAACTTCATGGGGTGGGGGCCAGAGGCAGGAGGTCCTGGGTTCAAATATGTCCTCAGATACTTTTTAACTGTGTGACCCTGGGTAAGTCACTTAAACCCCATTGCCCAGCTTTACCACTCTTCTGTCTTGGAACCAACAACACAGTATTGATTCTAAGATGGAAGTTAAGGGTTGTTTTGTTGGGTATTTTTTTAACTTCATTGCAAAAGTAGATAGCAGTGAGACTAGATAAAATCCACAATTATAGACTTAAATGCTTGTTGGTGACATAAGAATTACTAACCAAGCATTGCATCTACATGGGTTTTCTCTGTATAGGAATTTCCTCAAGGACTAATAATCCCCCAAAACTTAGAGAGCATTGGGGTATAAATAACTGGATGCAGGCACCATTCAGTGGCTCTCAGATGAATGATGCTCTGGCTGCGTTACATTAGTTAATATACAAATGCTCTGCTAGAAAGTGGAGAAGCTTACAAGAAGCATGTGAAATGGCAATTGGAAAAATCTAATGGTGCTGGTGACAACCTGATTAAGTGAAGACTTACAGGTATTTAACACCTGGAATCTGAATCTAGGATGTGTATCATAAAGTCAATATAGGCTTCTCTTTCCCAATCCCCCTTTTTTCATTCTACCTCCTCTTATTACAGCTTCCTACAATTCCCAAATTCTAAGGTTAAATCAATATGTTTTAAATTACAATCCAGATCCTAAAAGAATTAGGTATGTGTTTTTATGGGGAGGTAGATCTCAAGTTGAATCAAATACATTAATACTATTAATAATAACAGCAATAACTCTCAAAGTTCAACCAATCTTCCAGGATAAAACTAGGGTTTTGAAAGGCAGAGGAAGAGGAGTTATTTTATATGCCCGAGATTGCTATAATAATTGTAAAAGCCTAGAACCTAGAAATGCTGGTGCATTTGGTTTGGTGACACCACAATCCAACACCCCAGTCATTGTGAGACAGCTGCTCCTAAGAGTCAAAGAAATAGATGCAGTGGATTGTGGCAGACTAGTCCTATTCAAAAAACATCTTAAGAATCAGCTTAAAAAATATGAATAACAGAATAAATAGAATCCCTTTGTCTTCTGACACATTACTATCTAGTTAGAGCATGCCAAAGAAAATTTGAATGCTGTATCAGCCAGTCAAATGCAAAAAATAAACATGTGAAAAGGAATCTGGAAAACAAAAGCATTTTAGTAAGTTTAGAGTCTTTTATCAACAACTGAAAGCAAAAGACCAGGTTAAAAGCCACAGTCCATAT
This sequence comes from Monodelphis domestica, assembly GCF_027887165.1. Taxonomy (NCBI): domain Eukaryota; kingdom Metazoa; phylum Chordata; class Mammalia; order Didelphimorphia; family Didelphidae; genus Monodelphis; species Monodelphis domestica. The sequence goes on along the minus strand of NC_077228.1, from coordinate 123,690,515 downwards.
GGAGCCAAAGCAATGGTAGACAGCTGGGGGTAGCTCAGTGGATTGAAAGCCAAGCTTAGAGACAGGAGGTCCTGGGTTCAAATTCGACCTCAGATACTTCCTAGCTGGGTGACCTTGGGCAAGTCACTTATCCCTGTAATGGAGGGAGAGGAATAGAGTGTGGTATATATGGGATGAAGTCAAGAGGTGGAGAGAGGGGGTAGATTGGTTTCCTTCTCCCTTTCCCTGGTAAACTCCACTCTGATTGCCTTCAGAATCACAGGTTACTGGGGGCAGCTGGGTGGTTCAGTGGATTGAGAGACAGAGTTCCTGGGTTCAAATCTGGCCTCAGACACTTCCCAGCTGTGTGACCCTGGGCAAGCCACTTGACCCCCATTGCCTAGCCCTTACCACTCTTCTGCCTTGGAGCCAGTATAAGACAGAAGGTAAGGGTTTAAAAAAAAAAAAAAAGAATCACAGGTTACTGTTCCCTCAGAGACTTGGTTGAAATAAAATACAAGACAGACAGCTTCTCCCTCTCTGAGGAGAAAAGTGTAACTTTCCTCCCCCCAAATTCAAAGTCTCCCTGTTTGGATACTATGAAGCAGGCACTTGATCTAGTAAACAACTATTTATTCTAAAGGATCACATGAAAGGTAAGGCAAGTAAGCTGTGGGATAAGGTAATAGGAAGGTGGGAAATAGGAAGTCCCTAAATAACAATTGGGCCCCTTCTCCCCAAATCCTGCAGGGTCAGGCTTTGCCTGCCTGACTCTCTGGGGTCAATTGTGAGAGCTGTCCTAGCTATGAAATTAAATTCAAAGCTGTCTAGAGGGACTGAGAGGAATTCTTCTCTTGGTGAATGGCTTTCTGGCAAAGTCTTATTCACTCTGGTTTATTTTCCACTGGATATTGGGGTCAGGCTTCACAGGAGGATGTTCTAGGCTCAGAGATTTGCTCAGATCAACCTCCCTGGTGGGCTTCCCAAAGAGAAGTGAGTTCACCTATTTGGATCTTCTCAGTTCCTGTTCCTTCTCCAGAATTCTCTCCCCTTCCTACCCTTCCCCAGCTCAAGTTGGTCTTCCAGCATGATGAGTCTGTTTTTCCTCTCTTACAACCCACATCTTCCTTAGAGCCAATACATACAATACAATACAAACCAATACAATAATATTGGTTCTAAGGGAAAAGGTGAGGATTTTTTTAAAAAGCAACACAAGGAACAGCTTAAAATTTCAACATCAAAAACTTTGTCACAAGGACTTGAGCTGTTAAAAAACAAGCACCAAAGGAGGAAGAGAAAATTTTCTGATCATCTATAGAAATGGAACCTATGAAATACCAAAGATTCAAGAGTATAATCACAAGGTCATTTATAGGTAATATTTGCAAGAACTCAGTGAAAAATTAATCCTTAAAAAGGCTTCAGATTGATGACTATCATTTAAATTTGTCGCAAATTTTTGCAAGTTGCAAGAAGTAAAATAAATCAAAAAACCAAGTTAGGTTAAATACAAATAGAAAGCCTGTACATTATTTTTTTTCTTTTTAAAAACCCTTACCTTTCGTCTTGGAGTCAATACTATGTATTGGCTCCAGAAGAGTGGTAAGGGCTAGGCAATGGGGGTCAAGTGACTTGCCCAGGGTCACACAGGTAGGAAGTGGCTGAGGGCAGATTTGAACCTAGGACCTCCCGTCTCTAGGCCTCGTTCTCAATCCAAAGAGCTACCCAGCTTCCCCCTGTACATTATTAATAAAATGAGCAACAGAACAATTATAACACTCTCATTTTACAGAAGAAGAAACTAAGGCCAATTTAGCAACAGAAAAGAAAACTTGGACTATCACAAATCAGATTTGAAGTATTGAAATATCATTAAGTTGAAAATATAGCAATCTTCTAATATCTGTACCATATATACACACAAACACACTCTCATGTGCTATATAGTGTTATATATCTTGAAGCCAGATAAGCTATTTTCTGTTTTGGATTATCACCACTCTGATTCTTTGTTGCCCCCAAAGTTTTCCAAATTTGTCTTATGGGCAATTTATGATCCTTACCTTCAAATAATCAAAGCTTCATTTAAGTCATATAGATAGGGTAGCAAAGACTTTTGCCAGTCCAATTGCTATTTTAGCTTATCAACAGAAATATAAACCACATATAAGTCTCAAGTTTGGACTTCCATATTGTTTTGAAATCAGGTAAAGAATTTGTAGATTTTACCTTAGAATGAAATTACAGAAAGTGAGGAAATAGATGGGGTGCCACTTAAATATAGGGATTGCTTCAGGAAACTTGGTTGGCTCATACAAAACAAGAATGGAAAATAGACATGCTCCCTGCTGTTTGGAAATCTAAACATTCAGATTTATCAAAAGTCTAAAATTGAGAATCAAATTTTCAAGTACATTAAAGTGATAACTGTATCAAACTGTTATGACCTGTAATCATGCTCTAATTAACAATGCAGTTGAAACCTACTCTTATTCTTTTCCTGACAATCCAATTGTTTAAATTTCATGCATCCTATTGAAATAATAATTTCCCTTTTGCATCTTTCATCTTTTAAAGGGCTCTGCAGTTGTTCTACTAAGACAATCATTTTGATTAATTTTGTTTAAAAATACAACTCTATTAATTAAATTTGGATTAGAGGATAGCTCATCATGGTATCTATCACTTCTATAGACAACAGAGACACTTTATAATTCCATACACTTATCTATAAATTTAACTCAAATATTTTACCTTTGGGATTATAATGGGCATTTTGCTTTCCAAAGAAGCATTCTTATTTTAACTGTGATGATGTGCCACCAGTGTTTGGTCTAACTTCATAATTTTCAAGTGCAGTATCCTAAAAAAGCTCAATGACATCAGTGATTGCATCTGTTGACTCTTCAAAGCAAAATAGCCAACCTACATGGCAAGTTCAATTTTTACTTTCCAGTAGTATGCTTTCTTCTCTATTGAGTCAATCTAGATAGAAACTGAAGTCTCAAATACATAAGATAACCCAAATCAAGAATAAAAAAAGACTGCTTCATAAGTAAAAAATGTAAGTGGAAGAAAATTTATATTTTTGGTAATCCCTCCTGTTTCTCAGTAAAACAGGATGACTACTACTGTGTTGAGTCTTCCTCTTGACAACAGCTTCCAACTTCCTACCCCTATTGGAGCCCAGAAGATATATTTGGTCACTATGCTAAGGTGTGTTACGATAGTGAAATGGAAGCAATTAAGGGATATTGAAGTGTAGTAGGTAGCCTTGCTCTCATCTTCTTTGATGTTTGATCATTCACTATTCCTGGTAGTCATGTGGATACTTGGGGGTGGAGAATATCTTCTGGCCAGGTATCTACCTGAGTAGATTATGTATTTTATATCATTATTATTGTTATTATTATTAGACAATGGGGACTTTTTTAATAGAGAAGATGGTTTTCCAGTGTCTCTCTTAGCTACAGTTTCTCAGGTGACAAATTTCAGTGTAATATCACGAAGAAAATCCTTCTATATCCCTAACATGATAGCCACAGTTGTCACCACTTTCAACATGTAGTAGGATAGGAAACCAAATAGCCATGCTTAGATAGAGACCCCTGGCTGCATTTGCTCATCTTCTATGCTTCATTCCTCTATCATTAATCTTATAAGCAGCAAAATGTTTGCAGTAAAGGTAATTAGCATTTGAGTAAGGGAGAGAGAGTACATCACCAAGAGTAGGAGCAGGTTTACAACAATGACAGGGGTTATTGGAATCAATTATAGTTGTATCAACAGGAGAGGACTGAAATCTTAGAAAGCATTAACTCATCGAAAAAGAGATCCTCAGAAAGAAGATCAAGTTTGTCATTTAATTGGATTATGCTTAGTAGAGACAAAATGGCCAGCTACTATCCTTGTAAATTCTCTTTTATGTCCTAACAAAATTTTATTCTATTCTCCCAACTGATTGTGCTAGTAGTATTTTTTTAATTTTGTTCTAATATTATTTTTTTAGCTTCTCATTCTCTTTTTCTCATGGTTTTAAAAATTTGTTTCATATCCAATTCATGTTTATATAATGGGTACTTTTCATTGCTTTCCCCCTTTGGGGGGATAAATAAAATTACCCCATGTAAAAATTAAAATTAATATACAATTCAAGTATTATATTTTATAAGATTTATTAATAATCACTAGAAGTAACAAAATAAAAATATATTGCAATTTATTCCCTGTCTACATCAGCACATAATGACAGGAAATTAGTGGGATCCTGGGAAATGTAGTTCAAAGGCACAAGATTTCCAATTATACACCCAGAGTATTCAGACTAGTGATGATAAGCCAATGAATGTGAGAATGAAAAGCCCATCCTCCTGAGGAAACATCAGGTTCCCCTAGAAATGAACCTGGCAAGGTTATAGAATAGGAAGGCACAGGTATTCCCAATGCTTTATGAGTTTCAGTGGCAGATCACAGATTGCCAATCCTGTTACTTCAGTTGAATGGTTGTTTGTACCATCTACACTTGACATGGAAGAAAACAACTTACTTACAAATTAAATATCACCATAAACAGGAGGTGACTTTAGAGACTTGGTTAATTCATTTATGGGCAATAGAGGTAGCCAGTGATTAGTTGAACTGTCTGAATTTCATAAGTTGAAGGAATTAACCAAGGATTTTAAGACTATTGAGACTCACACTACTAAGATGAGAGAAATGCATCTCTCTTCCATTATAATTTAGTCAGCCTTAACACTCTAAAACTGAGTTCCCTTTCTACCCTCCTTAGACTTTGAGGCATATATGGGCATTTTTTTATCTGAAAGACCTGGAATCCTTGATTTATCAGCATATAATGCTGATAAACTTCATAGGTTATTATAACTAAACTCAGGAAAAGTATTTATCCCATCTAAATACTGTTGGTTGCTGTGAACCTTCTGGTGAGTCCCCAAGGGATAAGGAATTTGAGCAGTCTTCATAGTGTTCTTAGCTCCTTCTTTGACCTCTGAGACTTCCCTAAATAAGGGTGAGAGTATAAGGAACATATTATCATTTATATAGACTCAGGCTATTGTTGTGAGCTTTACTGAATGATTCTAAAACTAGAAGCTTAAAGGTCAGACCATCAAGGATATCCCCTTTTGGAGAAAGATTCAGTGACAGAACTTTGTTGATACAACCAAATTTTTGCATATTATGATGTTATATCAGTGCTAATGTTACTGGATCCTCCCTTGACTTATTTTCTTATTTCTATACTTTGCCCTCAATCATCACCAGTTTACTAAGGGAGAGTAGATGGCAGAGGATAGTTTTCCACTTCAGTACATTCCTTGGATAGTGATGTTGAGGGAACATTATTGCTCACTGCAATACCAGTACAAGTGCAGATATATATATATATTCATTCCTAGTCTGATATTGGGAGCCACAAGACCAATATTATAAATACAAGATACATACACCTCACAATTAGGAAAAAGAGAAGATGTTTCTCTCAAGTTCATATTTACTTTATTGCCTGAATGGCTTGAGCAAATCATATCTCTGGCAATGAAGAGAGGGATAGTTGATCTCGATCATATAGAAGGGGTTTAGAGAAGATAAAAGAAGGGTAAATTGATCATTCTGCCTAACCTAAGAGCAAAAATCAGGAAATAAGCAATGGAATCCACAGGAGAAGTTGGAGATAATCATAATCTAAGAAGGGAGGAAATAAGCATTTATTGAGCACTTATTATGATCCAGACACTATATTCAGTGATCCACAAATATTATCTCATAAGACAGAAAATAAAGTTTCACTCTCATAATGAGAATATCCTTATAGGGAAGAAAAGGTAGACAAGAAATCAGGAAAACAGGAATGGGATGACAGATTGAAGGGAGAGGAGGTATCATCTCAAACCAAAGGACAAAGTACAAGCAAAGGGATGGTAAACTCTTAGCTTCTGCTTCTGGATATGGTCTTGAAGGTGTTTTGAAGTTGAAACACCCATAAAGACCTTCACAGTTCTTCACAATGAACTTTCTGTTCATGGTTACTTTCCATCTGTTGCTATCATCTGCTGGCTTCCAGTTCTCTGCTGTTATCTTCTGACTGGTTTATAATTTTTAATAAATTTGCAGTTGTTTATGAGCACGAAAGAGTGGTGATTGTGATTTGGAATGTGATCGTTTTTTCCTGTGTTCAGATTATGCCTTTTATACTGTTTCCTTTGGGTGTTTTAGAACCATGCTCCAGATCATTTATTATTACACATGAAGTATGTAAAGTGTAAAAGTGTAAAAAGTATGTAAAGATGGTCTGATTAGTTTTATGATCTTATAATGATATACCTTTCAGAAAACTGGAATAATTATGTTTAATTACATATCATTCAAACTCTGTGAATTGCATCCAACAATTATTTTTGTTTTAAAACATATCATGAGGTTACATTTTTGTGTTCTTGGAGACCAGCAGAAGATCAGCTTCAATAGATTCTTCCAGAATAGAAATCTGTCAAGGATGCACATGATGATGATGTTCTGTATATCTGTCATCCAATGACCAGCCTAACCATATTTGGAAAGACTCATTATCAGCTTGTCTGTAAGTTGATGAAATTTTTGGCTACAGCAATTTCCAAAGGGTATCCACTAAGATAGAGATGAGTTATAAGCTGCATTAGTGTAGAGAGGATCCATGCTGACCATATGGCAAATATTTGAAAAAATAAGAAGTATTTGAAGGAGGTACTGAATGGTCTGCAGTAGCTGAGATGTGATACAATATCTAAATGAGACATGGGTCCCTGCCTTCATGAACCATGCAATCTGGAAAGATTGGGAGAAAAATAATAGCTCATATTTATATGCTACTTTTAAGTTTCTAAAGCAATACTCTCATAACAATCTTATGAGAAAATGAGGATATTATGAATTTACAAGTGAAGAAACTAGATTAAGGAACACTATATTTGGAGTCAGAAACCTGACTCAGTTTCTCTTCCTCTGGATAATCTTGAACAAGTTACTAAATTTTTTTTTTAGGTTTCCTTCTTTGCAAACTCGGTGGTGGCGATAGACTAGAATATGTCAGAAGCCTCCTACACTTCTAAATCCTGTGATTCTATGACATTCACACCAATAAACAAGTAGTAGGTAATGAAGTTAGAACTTGAAACCTGGCCTACTCACAGTCAGAGCATAGCTTTCCTCTTCAACACTTTTGCTTGCTCTCTTTTCATTCTGAGCTAGCCAAAAGGCACTCAACTGGATCATAGACTTAGAGATATAGGGAACCTTGGAAAGAATTAAGTCCATCTCCTTTCTTTTACAGGTCAGTTACCTGATGCCCATAGAGCTTATGTGATTTGTTCAAGGTCACACAGGTAGGAAGGGGCAGAGCTCAGATTTCAACCCAGGTCCTCTGACTATAAATCCAATATTCTTTTCACTGAACCACACTATTCTTCTTGCCTGATTGACAGGCTAATTTTGGCTCACAGATTCTTTTTTCCTTTTAATCCTACAACCTGAACGAGGGAAGAATGTGATGGAGGTAAGTAGGAAGAAGGAAATTTAGTTGTTGATGACCCTCATTCCTTGCCCTCCTCCTTTTTTACTCATCTTTACTATGTATGGATTTGTTTTTATAAGTGGGTTTTTCCCCTCTATAAACATACGCTCCTTGAGGGAAAGAATATTTTTTTTCCTTTTTTGTGCCTGTATCCTTAGCATCTAATACCAGATCTGGCACATGGCAGGTTCTAAATAAATGCTAGTTGAACAGAGAAAATATTTTTCATCTGATTTCTTTAGTAAGGGGAACTTCCAGTAGAGAAATCCCCTGTACCAATAAGATCTGAACAGTTCTGACACTTATGTTTTTACTGAGATGCATGGGGGCCCTAAGATGTCAAAGGTCTTTGCCTAGGTCATACAACCAGTATGTTTAAGAGAGGCAGAACTTTACACCGGGTCTCTAACCACCACACAATACCGCCTCCCTTGTTTCACTTCCACACTCCAAAGAATGAATAACTAACAACCTCCAGCCCATAAAGAGAATCAAGCTTGATTTGTTACAAACTCCATGTTAAAAGCAACCAGTGTTTTAAAGCAAATAGGGCTGTCATGCTGAATTAATAGATTTCCTCATAGAATTGTCCTGGCTCTGTCTCCTTAAAAGAAAAAGAAAAAAGAAAGATCATTTGATTGACTTGTCCCATTGCAAAGTGTGCACCTGCTGTGAAATAAAGCCACCAAGAAAAAAAAAGTTGAATAATTTAACTTTTTTATTTGTAAAGATAATCAGGGTTTTTCTGATTACATCTTAACTTCATAAATGTTAAATAACCTATCAGCATCTAGTTGTTGTAAATTATGAAAAGGAATATTGCTAGGAATATTAACCAACGGATTCCTTGTTCTTTAGTGAACATGAAAATGTGTTATGGCAGGTTGTCATTGTGCTCCTGGTAACTTTGACACCAAATAACAAAACTGCCATTTGCACTTAGGGTAAATTGGTTCACTTCTGCTTTCATGGCTGCTTTTATTCTGACAGAAATTTATGAACTCTGGAACTAACCAAGTCGTGTGGCCTCCCAGTTGACTTAAACAAATATGCCCATTTCATTTCATTTCGGCATCAGAATACCAGGGGGCTAGGTACCTTCAGACTCATTGCAGATGGTGGAGGGTGTGCGAGAACACAGGAGGTTTTCATGTCAGTGTCCTGTGAATTATGACAGTACCATTGCCCCCCCTTTCCTTCAGTAAATGCATGTCACTTTCTGGCATGTTCACAGCTTAAAGGACTATTTTCTGTTTACATACTCATCACACATAAAGGGCATCTACTTCACATTAACTAAAGCTTTTAAAAAAACACGCATTTGCTTGGAAGAACCCTGCTTAGACCAGTAGGAAGATGATTTGGGTTTTTTTGTTTATGTGTGTGTGTGTGTGTGTGTGTGTGTGTGTGTGTGTAATTTACAAGCTTATGATATAGAACAATCCCTCTCAGCACCAGGAGGTGTTACCCCTTTTCAGCAGAAAGCTCCCTTTTACTAGACAATAGGGGCTGACAACAGACTTCTTCCAAATTGTAGTTTAAGGGTCCCTGACTTACTCAATTTGATGACATTATTTAACTCTAAGTATTTTAAACATTTTATTATGATGTCTGTGCATACCGACCAGGTGCTGTTTGATTGGCTTCTGAGAGATACAGGATAGGGAAAGAGATGAGACCTGTGATTTCCCTGGTTTAGGTTTCTTACATGAGGAATATAGGTGAGGATACCTTCTCTGGAACTTAGAGCCTTTGAATTTCCAGGGCCAGCAAGATGGCACAGTGAATAGAGTGTCAGGCCAGGATCTGGGTTCAAAAATGACCTTGGACACTTCTTGAGTGACCCTGAGCAAGGCACGTTTCCTAGTTTCCTTGACCCTTGCCCTTCTGTCTTAGTGTTGTTACTAAGATGAAAATTAGAAGGTTTTGTGTGTTTGTTTTTAAAGGGTGAAGGCAGCTAGCTAGCTCAGGGAATAGAAAGTCAGACCCATAAACGGGAGGACCTGGGTTCAAATGTGATCTCAGACACTTCCTTATCTGAGACTCTGACCAAATCATTCACCCCCCATTGCCTAACCCTTACTGCTCCTCTGCCTTAGAACCTTAGAACCATAATATTGATTCTAAGATGTAAAATATGAGGTTTTTTTTTAAAGAAAGGAAGGAACTTACAGGCTAAGTAAATTGCTCAGTTACAAAGCCAAGATGTATCAGAGGCAGGATTTTAGTTTTTCTGCCTCTAAGACCAACTTTCCATCTCCTACATCATGTTGTATCTCACTTGGTGGGGGTAGGGAGTGGGCAGAGACATATACTAATTATGAAAAGACTCAGGAAAAATATTTCATCCAAAGGTATTAATTTTCCTACTTTTAAATTCTTAAAGTAATTCCAAAAGAATGTGGATTCAAATTTGGAGGAACCTTTATTTTCTTTTGCTATGGACCCCTTTGTTGGTCTGGTGAAGGCTATGGATGAAGTCCAGTTTTCTCAGAAAAAAAAGTATTTTTTACTGTTTAATATAAAAGAAAGTAATTTTTTGAAATACAGTTTTCAAATTAAAAAAAAAATTCAAAGAATCTAAGGTTAAGAATCCCTGATCTAGTTCAACCTTACCATATTTTAGCTAAGGAACCTGAGGTTCAGAAAAAGAAAAAGAACTTTCTCAAGATGACATAGCCCCAACTAGGGTAACAGAATAGAAATCCAATAGAAGTCTTAATGACTGTATTTACTTTAATATAGTGTATAATGATAACTTTATTCATAAGAATGTCATTTGTAGCCTTTAAGGTTTACAAAGGATTTTATAAATGTTCCTTCTTGGAATCTTGGAACTTAGGCACTATTGCTAACTCCATTTTATAGATGAGGTTTTAAAAAGTTAAGTGACTTGTCCAAGGTCAGGTAGCTAGTAAATGTCTGAGGCTATATTTGAACTTTGGTCTTCCTCTCTAGAAGTTCAGTACTCTATCCACTGTACCATTTATAATGCTCCAGGTTCTGTAGAGTTCTCTTAAGTGTTTAATGCATTTCTCAGAAATGGAATCCATACCATCAATGACTATATATAAATATAGAGTAAATAAATGCAGACCAACTCCTTTCAAATCAAGAATTCTAATTTTGAAGAACCCAAATTAGCATTGTGTGTGAAGTTTGAATGGGGAATACATCAAAACTTCTTTGACCCTTGCCTTATCCACCTATAGTCCTCCTGGCTGCAGCCTGACCTAAAGTCATATCAAGAATAAAGTAGAAAGGGGAAATCTTCTGAACTTAAATGTTGTTATAACATTCACAGAATATCAAGAAATATTCTACCTTCTCTGTACTTGGTCCCAGTTTAATTCCTAGACAACACAAATTCAGATTTCTTTAGGACTTTCTGATTAAAGTAGTTCCATTTTTCAGTTTGCTAAATCCCTTTTGAACCTTTGCTAATCCCCTTTCTCTCTGCAATGATCTGTAAGAAGGAGGTCTCTTTATTATATGTGGCTGCTCTTTATATTCAAAAATGATGTTATGGCTGTAACTGTTATAGCCAGGTGTGCACAGCATATTCAGACTGTTCTTTTGTTAATGGCTACTGCAGTGGTTCATAGAATATACTAAACTCTATTCACCTCACTATTCATGAATTGTGAACACACAATAACTAAAGAAAAGCTTTAAACTCAGTACTGTTATTGTGCTTACTAAAGCCAGTTAGCTTAGTGAATATATAGATATACTCTCTATATACATATATTAAATATTCTATTTATATGTGAGCTATATAACACACACACATACACACACACACACACACACATATATATATATATATATATATTATATATATATAATATATATATATATATAACTGCGTTGACGATCTATTATTTGTTTGAGTGTCGTGAAGCAACATAGGTAGAGGGAAAAGCACTGAATGTAGAGATAAGTGATCTGAGATCTGTTCCTGACTAGCTGTGTGACCTTGGACAAGTCATTTAAGCCCAGCTAGCTTGCAGTTTCCTCTCCTGGAAAATGAGAGAACTCTACAATAGAATTTCTAAGGCTACTTCTACAACTTTATCACTCAGTGGTAAACCAAGTTTTTATTTAAAAAATTAAGACATTATAATCATAGGAAAAATGGAAAGACCTACATGATAGTATGAAGAGTTAAACAAGTAGAACTAAGAGAACATTATGTACAGCAAAAGAGATATCATTTGAAGAATAACTTGTATATGTCCACCTCCAGAAAAAAACTAATAAATAGAAACATGGAAGACATAGTTTTATATAAATATAAATACAAAATGTTTGTCAAATAATGCCTTCTCTAGTGTGGGGAGGGAAGGGAGATATATACTTGAGAATCTTAATTTAACAAATATATATGTAAAAAAATTTAGACAAAGTTGAAAGAGGTCTCAAATCATCTACTCTAATTCTTGCCCCATCCCAAATACATTAATCCCCTCTATATCTAAAAGAAGAGGTTCTCTGAGCTTCTTCTTAAACCCCACCATTGTTAAAGCATCTTCCTTATTCCTTATGTAGGTAAGTATATCTATTCCATACTTTTAAGTCATAATCTGATGGTAATACATCTTTGTTTAAAGTTTTTTCTTTTAGAATACTCCTTAAGGATGCAATGTTTTTAGTGTCTCTCTAGTCTAAACTCACATTATAAGAGCTTCTTAAGTAATATTCACATATTCAAAGTATAATTTCTCCATCTAGCTCCTCAGCTTCACCATATGCTTTTAATATAGCTAGTCCACTCTCCATAACAGTTAACCTGTCCTCATTGCATGTTCAAGGTCTATTTCAGAGGTTTCAAAGTCCAATTTCACTCTTTTTCTTCTTACCATCTCTTACCTTTGTTTCGAATATTAGTTTATGTTAATCAGAATCACATTAAACTTTTTTGGTCCTGACTTCACCATAGCTGTAGATTTAGTAGGAAAAAGTGAAAAGAACAGTCAATATATTTGAATTCAAGTCCTAGCCCCTCTGGATAGAATTATCCTCTATAAAATTGAGAAATTGGGCTAGATGACATTCAAAGTTCATTACAGTTTCTAGACCTTTGATCTAATGATCTACTTGTTTACTCTTATCCCAACAATGTAGCTAACTAGAAACTTCATTATTTATAATAGGAGATAGGAACCAGACTTGTTACTTCAACGGGTATTGAGATCTCCCAGGTGAAGAAATTCACTTTAGCAATGGAAGTTGGCAACTTCTTTACCATTTAGTCTTTGTGAGTTGTCTATATAGTACTGAGACTTTGTGTGAGGATCACATAGCCAGAATGTTCAGAAGTGAGATTTGAACCAAGGTCTTCCTGGCTTAAAGGCAAGATTTCTATTCACTATATCATATAGTCTTGTTATTTCTCATGGTGAAGAGAAAAATCTTAACTTTTGGTATTGCAGAGAAAACCATTTGAACAGAAATTTAAGAAGAGAATATGGTCTGTGTGGAAGGGATTCCCTTCTGAATTCAGGGAACATACTTTCTCCACAATATATAATCAAATAATTCCTGATTCATTTCCATTTATTTTGAAGAGGCTAAATATGGCTCTAGCCTTTCTTCTCAAAAGCAGCAAATGTGAGCACTAACATTTTTTGGACACAAATTTCATATGGATTTCATGTACAGGACCATAAGTCTCCCTGACAGAATGGACTGTCCTGGCTCAATAATTGATGCACTGAGAAGTCTCTAGGTATACCATGATTTGGATATTTTATGGGCTATTATGTCAAGGATCTGTGTCAGACAGAATGCTATACACAATGCTATATAGAAAAATTATCGTCACTTGCAAAACTAGTGATATTTTATGTACTTTGGGGGTAAGTAAGCCTAGGAAGAAAAATATGAAGCATTTTCTAATTATCCTGGGTTTGTTTTTAAAAGAAAATGTTATGGCATGTTTTGTTTTTCCAGTCATGAAGAGAAAATAGTGTATTTTGTATTTAGTGAAAATATATCTATTTTTGTTTCTCATATAGGTGCTTAAATCATAAAGCTTACATTCATAAAGGTCTTTATTCAATTAAGCAGCAATATCTTCCTACTATGCAATTTGAAATGTATATGCTTGTTAATTAATAAGAATTTCTAAACCATTCCACTAATTTCAATTTTTTTTCAGGAGAGACACATGTCCCCAAGGTGCCTTTACAATATAATGTCTTACTAAATCCTGGTAGTGTGGAGCCATTGATCTATCCAGTTGGTCACCACCATTTAACTGTGGTAAAGAATCTAACCCCATACACACAGTATGAAGTAAGGATACAAGCATGTCAAAATGGTGAGCAAGCTTCAAACCCTTTGTCTGGGCTGATTCAAGTGTCTAATTTTCCCCAAAAAAATGAAAACATATATTTTTAATATAACTAAAATAGCTAACATTTCTTTTCTCATTTGAAGTGGACTGTTTACCTAGAAAAATCAGTCTGGTACTGAGTGGTGCATTATATATTTCTGCATTTTACATCATGAATATTTAACTGTAGATTAAAATGTTAGTCATTTTTTGTGAACATAAAGTCCTGTTTTATAAAGCACTTTAAAAGAAAAACACCTCACTCATATGAAAATCTTCAGGAATATAAAGTATTCCAGAGAATGCAAAAACATCCTAGAATATGGATTTAACTTGGTTTTTTTTTATTTTTTTGTGTAGCTAGAGTATTGTATTGAATTAAATCAGAATAAATCTTATCCATTTTACAATGCTTGGCTGACCTTTATCTCATATACATTGAATATTCACCTACAATAACATAACTTTGAGTCTCATTCTTTAATGAACAGCTTGTAGTCAGTAATATCAACATCTGGACAAGCCTTTCCTGTCCATAAGCTTTACTTATTTTATTGAAAATTAGACAGTTAAGGCATTCTGTTCCTTTTAGTCCCAGAGTCTTCAAAATCATCTACTTGGTTCAATATTAACCCAGGGTTAGGATCATAAGACATGCATTTTTTTTATGGATAAGACATGTATTTGTATGGTATGTATTTGTATATGTTTTATCCCCCTACCAGACTCTAAGGTTCTTGAATTCATGTGCAATGTCTATTAATTTTCATCTCTAGATCCTAAAATAGTGCTATTACAGTTATTTAATATACATTTATTGGTTTGAAGACAGGTAGATATGAGCAATACACCCCATTTTAAACTAATGGAGACATAGTCTGTAATAATTACACTCTTTCTAACATGGGCATCTTATGTGTGACATGGAAAGTGTAGAGGTTTGTCTTCTCACCATCTTGTTTGGTTTAATAGGTGGCATTAATATAGAGATTTAAAGATTGCAAAGTATTTTACATATATGTATTAACTCTCTGATCCCTATGACAACTCTGTTAGATGAGTGCTATTAATTATCCCATTTTACAGGGGGAAAAAACAGACTGAGAGAGAGATTAAATGACTTGCACAGGGTTACCCAGTTAATTAGTATCTGAGTTGAGATGTGAACTCAGATCCTCCTAATGCCAAGTTCAGTATATTACCATTGTTCCAATATCCCAATCTGGTCTTGCAATTTCCAAATATATTATTCTTAAATTTTTCATTTTTCCATGTCAACGTTATTCCCTATGGAATTTATGGGCATTTCATGCCCATCTATCTTTCTGTGATTTATCTCAGGCATTGAAATATGGTGGCACCACAGCTCAGTTTCACCATTGCTATCTACATGTTACTTAGAGCATATTTGACTTGAGGATAGTTTTAGTTTCTTTTCTTGCCCTCATCTATTCATGTTCACTTACAAATTTGGTCATTTCTGTCAAGATCATTGTTTCATTGATTTCACTTAAGGTCAGCTTGTGATTTTCTATGTGATTAAAAGAGAGCAGCTCAGTTCAACTGAATAAACACATATTTATGTTGTGAAAAGGATAATGCAAAAATATTTTTGTTAGTCTTAAACATGCATGATATGCTATTTTTTCCTCAATAGTACTTCTTGATTATATTTTGTAGATTGTAATAATGAATCAACTCTCAGCTTCTGACCCCAATACCAGCTAATGAGTGAAGGCATGAGCTATCAACATATTGGGTAGCAACCAGAAGACAATTGATATTTATCTTTAGTTGGATCAGATATTTCTTCTGAAAAAAAATCAGAGTGTATATAATACAATTGAAAAAAACAAGATTAGACTTTGCACTATTCTCATGCCTTTTGGAAAATGTTTTGTTCAAGGAAATATTTACAACTTCTCATGACAATCTTCAGATTAAAAATTTTTATTCTTTATACATTTTCACCTGGAATCCGGGGAAACAATAAGTATTTAAGTGCATATATAAGGCAGTGCAGATATGCAGAAGATATAGAAATAGAATTGGTTATATTCAACTCAAGGTCTATAATCAAATAGTAAGATTTATAAAGTACAGTTTCTGGTCCTCCTTCTTTAATATTCTGGCATTTTTTCATTGATTTCCATTAGTAAGTACAGTGGATCGTACATGTTAGTATTTCTGATACCAAACCTAATTTTGTTTATTGGCATGAAAACAAGCCTTAGTAAAGAAAAAATGGAGTATGTGAAGATGTTGGATAACCATTGGCTTTTGTTAGTTTATTAAAATATTAGAGACCATAGAACCTAGTAATAATTCCCTAAATAACATGAAACATTGTAAGAGCAGATAATTGAGACATGGTTCTACAAACTAGGGAAAAATAAATAACAAGGGATCTTAATAGTTGCTTACTTATGAAACTTTTATACAAATAAGATAGCCAATATAAAAAATCTACTTTTCAGCTATCTATTGTAAGGGGGGAAAGGGCTAATTATATAAAAGTTTGGACTGGATTATATTTAAAATAGAATTTAAATTATTCCAAAGAGATTTATTTATAATTTATTTACAAATTATAGAAAGAGTGAAGTAAGAAAATCAGAGAGAGAGAGTAAGATATCTAACCTAGCACTAAGTAATTTACTCCTGGCCCCTGACTCAACCTGGGCAGGAAGAGTTAGTCCTTAGCTGGCCTTGGCAAAGCTGAAGACCTGGGGAAGCCTTTCCCAAAAGGTAGGTCTCTCCTGAGGCTAGGTTTTTTTTTTCCAAAAAATATCCAGGAAAGGAGTTAGCCTTTTCACTTACCACGTGTCAGTCCAAAGGAAGAGATTTAAAAACAGCCTCACCAGGAATAGGGTCTCAGGTCCAGTCAGCAGATTCTTCTCCAGTCTCAATTCCATAGAATGAAGAACTCCCTCTCACAGGAAGTTCATCTCTAAGTAGAACTCCAAGTAAAAACTGCACTCAGGAAGTAGTAACTCCCTTTTAAAGACACTTTCTTTTGCATCACTTCCTGTGCCTTCCCTTAATTTTACATCTACCAATCACAGTTGAGGCTTTGCTTTAGGACTGCCATGGATCAGTCAGTTTAATTCTGATTTGTCACCTACTATTGCACACGTGGGTTACAGACCTCCCACTTAGTGATTGATTAAGTGGGATGTTTATACTTTTGGTGGTTAGATCTAAAAATGGGCAGATCTCCCCATTCAACTGTAAGTGGTGATTTTTTTTTTTGGTGATTTCATTTTCACAATCAGGGGAGAGTTAAATTTAATCTTCACACTATCTATCATCTATCTATCTATCTTATGACCTATTTTATTATATATGTCTTTCTACCTACCTGCTTACCCTTCATCTATCTATCTAAATATATAGAGGGCAAAGACTGTTTTATGTTTTCATATCCTTGATGTCAAGCCCAATGTCTTACATATCATTTTTTAAGGATAGATTGGGGGGCCTGGAGAGGGAATATCATAATCTCAAATCTGGCCTCAGAAACTTCCTAGTAATGTGACTATGGGCAAGTCTCTTAACCCAACCATCTAGCTCTTACTCCTCTTCTCCCTAGGAACCAATATTTAGTATTGCTCATAAGACAGAAAGTAAGAGTTTAAAAAAAAAAAAGAATGGACCTTCAAATTCATTGATTGAAGAACTCTCAAAATCTGCTTTCTTTCAGTGCAGATAAGTCCCTGTTTTCCAAGTTATAGTTTCATAGCATTTCTTCAGAGCAGTAGGAGTTCATTTGGGAGACTTACTCAGAGTCATCTACATACTTAGCCTGTATGTGTGAGAAACAGACCTTGAATCCAAGTCTTCCTTATTAAAAAACTAGTTCTCACTCTACTATATAATTATCTTTTGATTTATATGTAGTAGATGCTTCTTAAATGCTTATTGTTTAAGTTAATTTAAATATATTGGAGTGTCTGTCCCAAAGAACGATATAGGATAATGACCAGATATAAATTAATTCTTAAGGTATACTTTAAAATTATTTTGTAAGATGATCATTATGAAGATAAACAAGCTCTTATAACTTTCTAAGAAATATTTTTGAATAAAAATATTAACTCATATTCTCTCCTAAGATAGAAACATATGTTCAACCCACATTGACTTGGAGAAGTCAAATATATTTTTCTTGCTGAGAGTACCTTTTCTGAATGTCAGAAATTATCTTTTTACCAAGAGATTCCATGTGAAAGTTAAGATGCAGAACTGCTACATATGCTTTGTATATAGCAGGCACTCAATGATTCTTTCTTTCAGCAATAAAAGAATGACAAGCAGTCATTTCAATAATAAACCAAGCTGTCCTAAGTTTAGCCACAACATTTTAAATTAAATTATTTTAATTGTTTTAGTTAATAAATTTTCTAAGTGGTGATTTATCCACCTTTCTAGCTGGAAAAATGTAAGTCATCTGAAGTCTTAATTTGTAGTATGTAGGATCTCTTTCCCCTTCTTGAACACTATTCTTTGGTCCTTCTTCAAGGTGACTGTGGAGTCAGCAGTGGTACCTTGGTGACAACTTTTGAAGCAGCTCCCTTGGATCTGAAACCCCCATTTCTTTTGACTATGGGACCTACCAGCATATTAATTAGATGGTTACCACCTACAAAGCCAAATGGAATCATCATCAACTATTTTATTTACCGGTAAAGTTATTATTATTCTTATTCAATATTTAAATATTTATAGATTTCTAATATAACAGAATGAACTTTGTCTTCTTTTCACAAAAAGTCTCCCTAGATAACCAGAAGAAGAGAGAGTCATACTGAGACATATTAATTTAATTTGTGAATATAAATGCACAAGTGATTTGACTATTTTCACTCATTATTAAGTCAAACCAGAACTAACCAGTAAATTAACTCAAACCACCTGATTTATTATAATGACCAGTTAAGAATAATCAGATTATAGAGAAAGAGTAATACCTAATGAGACTTTCAGTTCTAGTCTAAATGCCATACTTATTTAAAAGGTAGAAAGTATATTTTAAATAATGTAATAATTCATTTGTATATGGTAGTTTGAAGGATCCCATTTAAAGAGTTCAAAGAACCATAGACAGCTGGAAGACAAATCAGAGGTTATGTATTTATTGTTAAAATGAGAAGATTAGTCAGTCTCATTTTACAAGTAACAAAATTGAGTCCTGGAACAGTTCAGTGGTCTCCCCAAAGTCATACATCTATAAAGCAGCTGACTTGAGATTTGAACCTACATCCTCTAATTCTAGCCCCAGCATTCTTTGATTTCACCATACTCCCCCCTATTTGCTCCTTGCATTACTCTTGTGGCATCTGTTTAACAGTAGGGATATAGTCTTGATTCAGAAGGGATCAGTCTTGTTTTTCAGGATTCCAAAAGCTTACTTTTTGTCAAGGATGTCATACTTTCTCCTTACTTCCCTAGAGGTGGTTTTTTGCTCACAACCCTCTATATTCCCACAGTAAACAGTAGCTGTCACTGTAGAATGTATTCTTCCTCTTCCTAATCGTATACTCCCATACCCCTATTATAATTAATAAGAATTATTTTTTTAAGTTGAATACCTAGATTGGTAGGACCTTTCAAGAGAAGGAAGGAAGGAAATAAGGGAGGAAAGGAGAGAGGGAAGAAAAAAGATTTACTGAGATCTTGCTATGTCCCAAACCCTATGCTAAGTACTTTAAAAATATTATCGCGTTTGATTCTCACAATGGATATGGAAAGTAGATGCTATTTTTTTAAATCTCCATTTGTCCAATGAGTAAACTGAGACAAAGAGAGTTTAGGTGACTTTCCTGGGCTCATGCAGCTAGCAAATATTGGAAACAAAGTCCGAGCTCACTTCCTAGAGGTCATTTAATTCAATCTCTTAATTATACCAAGGAAACTGAGGCACAAAGAAAGACTTCCATAGAGTCATTCAGTGAGTTGAAGTCACAACATCAATAAGAACCCAAGTGTCAGAGTTTGGGGCTTTTATTTGGTTTGCCACGCTCTCATCTGTCCACAGGTGACATTCTGTTGGGCCTTTTACATAGCATTCTGAACGGAATCATTCTCTATATGATGGGAGTTTATTGTCTAATACAGGAATCACAACACATCATAAAGGATACACATACAGGACAAATGCATCAAATAGGCATGGTGAGTGTACAAAGCATGACAAAGGCTTCTTGTCAACCTTAAGTTCAATGATCTTCTTGAGGAAATCCAGTCTGAGATCCTCAGCCTGTAGACTTGATCTCTGTCCCCAGGTAACTTCCAGTCTCTAACCCCTTAGTTTAAGCTTTAGCTACCTTGTCAAATTGAGAGTTTTGAGCAAAATTGCCAAAGGAGGGAACTTCTGGTTATGAAAATGATATTACTGAAAATGAGCAAGCCAAATTTCTTCTCAGCAAACATTAATTTGAAGAATAATATTTCTGATTCAAATACAACGTGAACACGTAAAAATGACTAATGTGAATTTACATTTTACGCTAAGCACATTAGTGCAGGCTCTAAAAATGCCCATCCTCTGGAAATAGTTTTCTTTCATCTACTTAATGCTAATTGTATGAGAAAAGCACATCAAATCCCTATTCTGAATAAGGGGAAATAAAGTATCTGTTATAGCCCAGGACGTGGTTTCACTCTGTTGGTTTTGTAAATAAAGCTCATGATTATGTTGAGTATTCCATGGCAGCTATAGAGAGGGAAAACAGGAAATATAATGCAGAAAGCCCGCTTCAATGAAAAATACTGTAAATTGAATTTGACAGCATTTGATGGCATTTGATTATTCTAGTCACAGCCAAACAATGATATAAAGAGTAATATGAAACAGAATGTGTTACTGCCTAGCAGACTCAAAAGCAATAAACCTTCCTCCAATGTGACACAATCACTTCACAATCATAATTGTAGCCTGTTGGATACCTCTGAGTACAGCAGAAGGGCACTGACTGACATAGATACATTTTGTTTTTTATTTAAAGTGAAATGAAAATGGCGCACTGGGGCTCCAGATACAATCGTTATATTCACCTACATAGGCATGAATCACTTGGCAGTTATTTCAGCTGAAGTTTAAATGTGCTTAGACAACAACAATATCAAATCTTTCTTCGATAGCTGCAAAAAAAAAAAATCTGAAATTTGTAAGGACAGGAATAGAATGTAGGCACATGGTTCTTTTTCATTCCAAGGCTCTATATTGGCCCTTATATCGTCATAACAACAAGCCCGCAGTATTTCTGGGAAGGTGATGACATGTAATTTCTTCTTCATCATTTGCCTTCTCATTGTATCACCACCAAAGGAAATTCATTTAACTCAAACTACAGAATATTGGTGAACTGGCCTATGCAGATCTTTTCATTAAAACTGCAGGAGGCTTGCCTGTCAATCTCATTGTGAAAGTACTTGCAAAATGATTGTCACTCTGCCAAAAAAAATCACTTTTTCTCCCCCTTGATAATTTTCTTCTGTTGTCTAAATGGTTGCCTCTGGATATTATCCGATTAAAAGCTGTCTGCTTCCCCCCCAAAAGATAAGATGCTTGTAATTTTTTAACCCATAAAGGGCATTGACTGTAAGCCACAACACTAGCTTTTGTTTCATTCGTATTACCTTGGACTTAATTTATGTTGTTGGCTATATGAATGTTCTATATGGAAAGTTTCCTGCCTTCTCTTTTGAAAACCAATGATGAAATAAGTTTTATAATGGTAGATAAAACACCAGACATTCGATTTCTATAGGACATCATATATACCTGGTTTGGTGCCAGCTTATTCCCCTATTATAAACCCTACCATACTGAGCGGGTGATTCTCTTATCAGTGAATAATTGGTTCATATGATAAATCAAAGACTTTTCAGCACTATGCTATCAGATTACATCTGTCCTTTCATAAGCTATGTTTTCATCAGGTAAGATTTGTCAGACCACCCTATGAGAATGCTATTTTGCTAGGCACTTTACAAATGAAAATGCATTCCTGCTAGTTAGAAGACTATTACTAAGGGAGAAGTGATGAACCTTTTCTCAAAGAGATAAGAGAAGTCTTAGGATGATAGATTTATTTTTTCCTTTCCTTTTATTTTATTTTATTGATTGATTTAGAGTATTTTTCCAGGATTACAAAAATCATGTTCTTTTCCTCCCCTATCCCCAAACCTCACCCACCCATAGCCGATGCACAATTCCACTGGGTTTTACATGTGTCATTAATCAAGACCTATTTCCATATTATTGATATTTGCACTAGGGTGATTGTTTAGAGTCTACAATCCCAATCATATCCCCATCAAACCATGTGATCAAGCAAATGTTTTTCTTCTGTGTATCTACTCCCACAGTTCTTTCTCATAAGTCAAAATTGTGCTGGATCATTACATTGCTGCTAGTAGAGAAGTCCATTACAATAGATTGTACCACAGTGTATCAGTCTCTGTGTACAATGTTCTCCTGGTTCTGCTTCTTTCACTCTACATTCATTCCTGGAGGTCATTCCAGTTCACATGGAATTCCTCCAGTTCATTGCTTCTTTGAGCACAATAGTATTCCATCACCAACATATTCCACAATTTGTTCAGCCATTCCCCGATTGAAGGGCATCCCCTCATTTTCCAACTTTTTGCCACCACAAAGAGTGCAGCTATGAATATTCTTGTACAAGTCTTTTTCCTTATTATCTCTTTGGTGTACAAACCCAGCAGTGCTATGGCTGGGTCAAAAGGCAGACAGTCTTTTAGTGCCCTTTGGGCATAGTTCCAAATTGCCCTCCAAAATGGTTGGATCAATTCACAACTCCACCAGCAATACATTAATGTCCCAACTTTGCCACATCCCCTCCAGCATTCATTACTTTCCTTTGCTGTCATGTTAGCCAGTCTGCTAGGTGTGAGGTGATACCTTAGAGTTGTTCTGATTTGCATTTCTCTGATTATAAGAGATTTAGAACACTTTTTCATGTGCTTATTGATAGTGTTGATTTCTTTAACTGAAAATTGCCTATTCATGTCCCTTACCCATTTATCAATTGGAGAATGGCTTGGTTTTTTTGTACAATTGATTTAGCTCTTTATAAATTTAAGTCATTAGACCTTTGTCAGAGGTTTTTGTTATGAAGATTGTTTCCCAATTTGTTGCTTCCCTTCTAATTTTGGTTGCATTGGTTTTGTTTGTACAAAAACTTTTTAATTTGATATAATCAAAATTTGCTATTTGGACAATACTCTATTTTCTCATTTTTCTTTGTATCCCTAAAACATAGTATCTTGAACATTGTAGATATTTAATACATACTTATTGAATTGGATAGAATTTGGAATTGAATAAATTAGCTAATACAATAATTCAATGGACTTTTGTCTGACTGTCATAATCTAGATAAAAAGTATCTCTTTGTTTTTCAATTATGGGTTTGTGGATTATTCTATTTTTAGAATTTCAGAATTCATTAAGCATGACATCTTGAGAGTCAGGAAATACAATCAACATAAGGGAGTCCTCCATTTTGGTAGTAAATAGGTTTGGAAAAGATATATCTCTATTTGGTATCTTGTTGCTAGTGATAATTAGATCATTAGACAAATTTGTCTCTATATTTAATTCATCAAATCTTTCCTCAAAAGAATCCTTAAAACATATGTAGGCCATTCCCATAAATTTTTTTTTAATTTATTGATGTATTTCTTTTTTACAGCAAACTGTTCCCTATTATACTGCCAAACTGAATATTTTCTTCTATTTGAAATAAATAAAATAAGAAATATATTACATAGAAATCATATCCTATAATATATGAAATATTCTTTTAGTCCCACTTCTTTTCCATGAAAGATAAGTTAGGTTTTATTATTTCTGCTCTAAGACTATCACAGATCTTTCCATTGCTCAGAGTTCAAATTCCCTTTTTTTAGAACCTTCTATGTTTTAATGATATAGTTCACTTAAATATTGCCTTCATTTTTTAGTATTCCTCTTCCCTTCCCCATCTAAGAAAGAATAAAAATGAAGGGGATAAGTCAGAAAAATCCAATTAACACAATCACCAAAACCAGTATTATTTCCATCCTCGTTGTCTCCCACTTCTACAAAGAAGAAAAATTGTTCTTATGTGTCTTCTTTAGGACTTCAAGATGGTCACTAGTACAACCATGTTAGGGTGGATTAAAAGACCTCATAGGAGTTGGAAAGGATGAAGAATAGAAGGTGGAGTCAGAATGTTCATGAGGACATTGACCCTTGTACTGAAGTTCTTGCATATTATGGCAGGAGTCTTCAAAAAGATTTCACTTACTGTGTAGGGCTCAGCAATTCAACTTAACTTTCTGTGACATTTGGTCCATAAATATTGCAGTTGATTTTATTTTATGAGCTATGGGCCTTTAAGCTTGGTATGATTTCCTTCTTTGCCTTTCCTGACTTCCCTTTTATACTGCTGTATTATAAGAAATCAGGGTTGCCACCTTTCCCTTTCTTTGGGTTCAGCTGAAGCATAATAAGCTGATGTCCTCATTTATCTCAGTATAATCCACTTTAAAGATGTGTCTTCTACACAACAAATTGTTTGGCTTTGCTTCATAGTTCATTTTGCCATCTTCCTTCATGGTAAAGGTGATTTTTATCCCACTTATATATACCATCATGATTATTATTTATTTTTCTCCATTCAAAGTTTAAATATGGACACTTACTAGCCATGTGATCTTGAGTTAGTCATTTAATTTGTCTTCATCAGTTTCCTTAGCTATAATATGAAGATAACAAGGGTATCTATATCTCAGGGTTGTTGGGAAGATTAAATGAGAAAATTATTTGTAAAGACTTTAGCACAATGCCTGACACATGGTAGGTGCTTAATTATATTTCCTTCCTTTCTAGAATACTCTGTAGTTATTGAATAAATATTCTCTTTTTCTTTATCCTGAAAAGTTTATTATTCCTTAATATTTCTTAATTAGATTTGGAGGCTTTTTTATGTTTTGATTGCTCATTTCTCCAGTCTGTTGGCTTTCCTGTGAGGATTTCTATAAGTGCTTTCTTTTTATTATTCTTTTAATTGTTGCATTTTCAGACGGTATTTTAAGGTGATAAGAGGGTATGGAGTTTATGCACAATCTCTTAATCACCATGCCAAAAATCTCAACGTTCAACTTATCCACAACTTACTAATGTCAACTGGCTTTGTTTTTAGCAAGAATGTCAATATTTCTGGGGTTCATTATAGGGATCAGGAGAATCAATTGTATGTTGTTTCCTAGCATTAGCATTGAACCCATACTGCTAGTTCTGTTTCCATCATTCATTATCCAAAGGATTAATAGTTGAGGAGACATGACCTGGCAACTGCCTCTGCTCATGTCATAGTCCCAACCTCCTTAGCATCTACAGTTATGGAAGACAAGGAAAAGGAAAGTTCTTGCCACCGAAGTCCTTGGTGCTGTCAAATAGTTCAACATCAAAATCAGATATCTTTTTACCAGTAGAAACAACATTAAAGAAGATGAATCACCATCTGCTTCACAATTGCACCCAAAGGACTAAGGATTCTTTCCATATGGCATGTTACAAAAAAACTTGCCATCTGTCTTATCTCCTCCATCAGAATATGAGCTCCTTGAGAACAGGAACAATCTTACTTTTCTGTTTTTATCATCATCCCTTAACATAGAGTATAACACAGAGAAAAAGCTTGATAAAAGATGTTGTATAATTTCAATAATAATTTATTAAGCACCTACTACTAAGCACTAGAACAAATTGTTCTCACCTGTCCATTGCACTGGTGGAAATATTCAAATGCGTGGGGTGGGCATGTCTCTAACTCACCAATGGGTTTGTGACCCATTACCCACAATAGCCATTAAGGTAGCTGAAGCAGTCACTAGGGAGTGGTTAGAGCTTGATCAGACATCAAAGGGGCCAAAGCCATTGCTACATACTGGGCTATCACCAATTGTACTGACTTTTTTTGCTACTGGACTTCAGTGATTCTGGAAGAGAAAATTAGTCTTAGGCCTTGGTATAGCTCTGCCTCATTTATTTATTTATTACAATGTATTTCAAGTCAAGGTATTACCCCCATGATGTCATTGATCCCCTTCAACAATCAAGGATGACCACCAGTAACAACTATGAGCTAGGCATGGTGCTAAGTTTTGTAAATACAAAAAGAATTTAAAAATAGTTCTGACTCTCAAAGAACTGTCAGCATAATAAGGGAGAGAATAAGCAAGCAAATGTGTGCAAATGATCTTTAAACAGATTAAAAAGGAAAAATTATTGAGAAAAGATTCTAGAATTAGATGGGTTAGCAAAGGCTTCCTGTAGAAGATGGGATTTTACCTGAGACTTGGAAGAATCCAGGGAACCCAGTTTGTGGTGATGAGTTATAGAGCATGTTGGGCATGGGGGGTAGTCAGAGAAAATGCCTAAAGTAGAGAGATGAAGTTTCTTATTTATATAACAACAAAGATACCAATGTCACTGGATTTAAGAATATGGCAAGTGGTATGGCAAAAGAAAACTGAAAAGGTAAGAGGATTGAATTCAAATGCCAAGCAAAAGACTTTTTATTTGATCTTGGAGGTTATAGACACTATATTTAATTAAATAGGGATAGGGGAGCAGTGAACTTGTCAGACCTGTGCTTTAGGAAAATCACTTTTACAGTTAAATAGTGGTAGAATTAGAGCAGAGAGACCTGTGTCAAGCAAATCCACCTGCAAGTTATTGTCGTACCCTAAGAATGAGGAGGTATCTTCAACCATGACAGGGAAATTTGAAAGAGGGAAGAGAGAGTTTAAGATGAAAAATGGTGAGTTCAGTTTTGGATGAGTTGAGTTTATTATGTCTATGATATGTCTATCCAATTCAAGAGGTTTGAATGGACATGCTATATGGAAGTTTAAGGCAGGATAGATACATTGGACAATCATCGGCAAAGAGATGGTAATTCTATGGGAATTGATGAGTTCAAAAAGTGAAGTAATATAGAGGGAGAAGAGAAGAGGATACAGAATAAAACCTGGTAGAACACCTAGAGTTAGTGATCATGACCTGGATATGGATCCATAAAAAGAGCCTAAGAAGGAGAGAACTGAAAGGTAAGAAAATCAGCAAAAAATGGTGACTATAAAACTTTAAAGAGAAGTAGATATCAAGAAGAAGAGGGTGATCAAAGGTTTAGAAAAAACAAAGAGAAATACAATTGAGAAAAGTTTACTGGATTTGTTAATTAAGAGATCATTGGTTACTTTAGAGAAAGAGGTTTTGGTGGAATGATGAGGTCAGAAGCCAGTTCGTAAAGGCTTAAAGAGGTGAGAAGGTAGAGGCATTGGCTATAGGCAATCTTTTAAAGGAGTTTAGCCACTAAAAGCAGAAGAGATGTAGGATAATACCAGGGATGGAAGAATCAGATAAGAGTTTTGAGGAATGTTTGTAGGTAATTTGGAAATAGAATATAGATACGGAGAAAGTGAAGGTGTGAGATATTGATGATAAGAGAGGGGGCAATTTATGGGAGGAGTTGAAATTGAATGGGATTGATTGTGCAGTTAGAGGGGTTTGCTTTAATAAGTCACAAGGCCACCTCTTTGTGTGACACAGGGACAAATGGGGCATATGACATCTTGCTGATATGTGTAAGTGGGGAGAAAACAAAGCTCCCAGTGAATAGACATTTTTTCTGTATAATATAAGGCAAGATTCTCAAGTTTGGGGTTTGGGAAATCTTGGGAGGTTTGAGAAGAGCTAAAAAAAATTGGAAGAATTGCCATGGAATGTGGGATAATGAATTGATAAAAGAGGTATAGAAGGATTGCCTTGCAATTCACTTATATCATTGCATCCACCATAATTAGTCTTTCTAAATGAGAAATATGTAGTAAATCAGGATTACTTTTTTCCATTTTCTTTATTCCTTTTAGTGCCAAGCAACATGGTACTCTACAGTTTGGCTCTCCACTAAAACATATTTATTTATGTTATTAAACCACAAACTCTCTAAAGTCCCACAAAGACAGAAAAGTCTTAATTATGGGCCTACAATAAAGATATTTCAAGGTATGTTTGTAGGCAATAGGGAAGTAGCAAATAGACATTAGAGATAAATAAGAGATTGATAATGAACTATGTTTTTTTTTTATTTCAAGATAATCCCAGCTAAGTATTTCACTCTGAAAATATTACTTTTTTCACTATAGCAAGTCACAAAGACTATTTGCTAAGGCAGAAAAGGGTTGCAATCTATATCAGCAAAAAGTACCTCAACTGATGAAATTATGGATATTTTGAAGTATCAATTATATGACATTGTTAATGATATCTAACATTTTAAAAACACTCTACAATTTACTAAGCACTTTACATACATCATCTCACTAGATCTTCACAACAGTCCTATAACTCTAGCTGGAAGCTCCCATCTAAAACATGCCTAAAATGATTTTATGCAAAGAATAAGAGATTGGCTATTCAGGAGGAAGTACTTCCAGTTAAATGAGCAGTTGAATCCTAAATCTTAAGTCGATTGAAATGATTACAGCCTGCTCAACCACTTCTGTTCAAAGTTTATTCAGACATGAAGATGTTCTGTTTTTTAGCACCACAGATGGAACCATTTACCTCACCATAAGTTTCATTCATTAAATATTCAACAATGATAAGAACTAAATACTTAACCATGTTGCATCTTTTGCTTGTGCTTCTGCATAAACATGGGGCTAGAACCATATTTGATCTTATTACATGCAGAGAGTAAATAATTCACAGTTGGAAGTCCCCTACTTTTTTCTTCAATGTCAAAAATTTACAAAACATCTCCACTTTTCAGCTTAAGAAATTGTACGAGTTCAATAAAAATTATCAAAATAGTCATGGGAGGACTGGGGCTTCAGGCTGAGTCCAAGAAAATCTAAAGAAGTAGCAAAGTTGTCTGGTGCCAACAAGGTATCAAAGTTGATGAATATAAAGGAATTACCAAGATTTTCCTCATTTTTCTTTGGAAATTTATTGTTTTTTTTCCCCCTCTCTTCTTACACAGTCCCTCTTGTGCTTTTCTATCATTTTTCAAAAACAAATGATAGTATTTTGATTGGGGTGGTATCATGCAGCCTACAGCCTAATGTTGAGAGATGCAGACTTCATGCCTGAAACCTAAGTATGGCCCTATACATACCCAAAAGCCAATGGGGTACAGTGCTACCCATATTCATTCACCAAGATATGAGCTATAGTCATCTGAATGCTATAGTGAAACAGAGGCAAGAAGAAAATCTCTGCCTCCAAACAATGATGTCTTCAGAGTTGTTTCTGAATTTCTCTAATTCAAAATTTTTAAAGGTATATACTTGAAAGAAATAGAGGAATATTCCATTCTCAAAGGGAGCTCTAGAGTCCCAAAAATGTTTGCAATAGCAAATCAACAAAAGATCCCAACTCCTAGTAGTTTTTTTTTTCTCAATATACCTTCATAAACACATTTTAAACCAAAGAAAGAAGAGAAATGTATTTCTAAAACCAGTAATATGACAGTACCACAAGGACTACTTATATCACAATCTAGTAAGACTCAGGTTTCTTATAATTTTGATTACATAAAATTAAAAAGTTTTTGTACAAACAAAACTAATGCATCCAAAATTAGAAGGGAAGCAATGAATTGGGAAACAATCTTCATTACAAAAACCTCTGACAAAGGTCTAATTACTCAAATTTATAAAGAACTAAACCAATTGTACAAATAAATCAAGCCATTCTCCAATTGATAAATGGGCAAGGGGCATGAATAGGCAATTTTCAGTTAAAGAAATCAAAACTATTAAAAAGCACATGAAAAAGTGTTCTAAATCTCTTATAATCAGAGAAATGCAAATCAAAACAACTCTGAGGTATCACCTCACACCTAGCAGATTGGCTAACATGACAGCAAAGGAAAGTAATGAATGCTGGAGGGGGTGTGGCAAAGTCAGGACATTAATGCATTGCTGGTGGAGTTGTGAATTGATCCAACCATTCTGGAGTGCAATTTGGAACTATGCCCAAAGGGAACTAAAAGACTGTCTGCCCTTTGATCCAGCCACAGCACAGCATGCAGCCTGATGTTGAGAGATGCAGATTTCATGCCTGAAACCTAGATATAGCCCTATACATACCCTATACATAGCATAGCTTTGGGCTTTGTACCCCAAAGAGATAATAAGGGAAAAGACATGTACAAAAATATTCATAGCTGCACTCTTTGTGAAAATTGGAAAATGAGGGGATGAACTTCAATTGAGGAATGGTTGAATAAATTGTGGTATCTGTTGGTGATGGAATACTATTGCGCTCAAAGGAATAATAAAGTAGACGAATTCCATGGAGACTGGAACAACCTCCAGGAATTGATGCAGAGTGAGATGAGCAGAACCAGAAAAACATTGTACACAGAGACTGATACACTGTGGTACATTCTAATGTAATGGACTTCTCCATTAGTGGCAATGCAGTGATCCTGAACAACTAGGAGGAATCTATGAGAAAAAGCACCATCCACATTCAGAAGAATTACTGTGGGAGTAAAAACACCGAAGAAAAACAACTGCTTGAATACATGGATTGAAGGGATATGGTTGGGGATGTAGAATAAATGGAAATCCTAGTGCAAACATCAACAACATGGAAATAGGTTCTGATCAAGGGCACAAGTAATATCCAATGGAATTGCACATTGGTTGCAGGAAGGGTGAGTGGAGGGAAGGGAGGGAAATAATGTAATTATTGTAACCAAGGAATAATGTTCTAAGTTGACTAAATAAACTAATTCAAATGGAATAAAAAGACTCGGGTTTCTTATAAATCATTCCAAAGTGTGAAATTATGTGAATTCTGAAAGGAAAAACTAAGTGGGGTGACATTCAGAAAGAAACATGAAAAACAGTTTTAGGGTATTTCTTGGTTTTCAGTTAAGCATTTAGATTGCAGTTCTGTTTTGAATCTTTACCATGTAGACTACCTACCCAGCTGAACTCAGTTTCTAAACTGGAAAACAGGTGAGAAAGATGACTGTGGGAAAGTAGAATGCATTATATCATCAGACAGACTATTGAACCTGAAAACCCCTTACCCTTGCTTCAATCATAGGAGTATTCTAACAGAGGACAGCTAGTATTCTCTATTTTATGATGGAGGGTATTGCCTGGATTCATGACTCCTAGAAGAGTTTTGAGGGGAGTGTGAAGAAAAGGATGAAACTCCAGGAACCTTGATTTGGTTATTATAACTATGAAGCTACTGAGCATGACATAAGTGATTACGAAACTTCCTCATATCACTGAAATTCACAATTACCCCCCAAGAATTTCATGCTGAAGACCTCTTATGTGTCTTCTGCAGCCATCAAAAGAAGAAATTTTATTTTAAATGATTAGATGACACATATTCTAGGAGTATTCTGCAGTCTATTTATAGTTCACAATGTTTTGAGTAGTGAATACATAATGATAAAGATCTGACTGCTTTATCAAGTCACAAGAGAAGCCATAGCCAAAGCAAGAGCTTGTGCTGAGTTTCTTTTGCCAACCAAAGAATTTCTTGAGACATCCATTTCGATGGACCAAAAGCTAGTGGTCAGTATTCTTAGGGTGGCGAATCATTAGACCAAAATAGAACAGGATACAGAACTCCAAAAAGTGCAGGAAGCCTGTGAAAGAAAACTGTTAGAGACCAAGCAATGAGAGACTATCTGGGAAGGCCAGTGCCAATCTGCTGTCTGAATATCACTCAAAGAAAGGGATAACTTCATGAATTTAGACGATTTAAGGCTAACCGACCCTTCTGAATTTTCTCTGTGTATGGAAAAAACAAAGACTATGAGATCAGAAAGAACGTAAACTGCTATATTTTGACTATTCAACTTCATTGACCTGTAAAGAAGAGTCTGGAACCACTCCATATGGAAAATAGAAGGTTGCAATGTTCATCAACAAGTAAGAAATTTGAAAGCTAATGCCACTTTTGAAGAGTTCAGTGGGGAAGAGAAGCTATAGAGGTGTAAACAATTTGCCTATGAAGAATTTAACTAACCTAATTTCAGAAAAAAATAGTAGAGCCATTGAGACCAGAGATTAGATTACCAAAACATTGATAGGGAGGATTTAGGCCTTTAAAGATGTCATCCAAAAACTTTCCATCTGTGAGCAGGGATGTTTGGATAGTAAACATGTAGGCAATAAATCCAGGATATTCAGAGTGCCTAGGATTAAATTTTTCTTTTACTTTTTTGATATTTTATTTTTCCAATTTCATGTATTTTTAACAATTTTTTAAAATTTCAAGTTCCAAATTCTCTCCATTCCTCCTGCCACTTCCCCATCATTAAAAAGGCAAGCAATTGAATGCAGGATTTACATCTGTAGTCATGCAAAATATGTTCATGTTAGTCATGTTGTATAAGAAAACAGATGGGCAGAGTCAAGATGGAGGCTTCGAAACAACAAAAATTGATTCCTCTGTGAATACCTTTCCACATCAATCAAAAACAAAGCATTTCAAGGGGGACAGAAAACCAAATCCAACAATAAGACAGAGTTGTGGGAACCTCCTGCTCAATTCAACTTAAAAGGTATGCAAAGAAGGTTAAATTCTCTGGTACAAAGAAAAGAAAAGAAAAAAGGAAGGTCTCAATGTCCCTCCCCCAACTACTGTGCTGAGATTTGGGTGGAGAGTGGGATCTCAGGACAAGGGCTCCAATCAGGACAGAGTACCTTGCTACCACACTATGTGAAGCTTGGGGCTCTGAAGTGGAGAGAAGCAGAAGAGAGGGCAGGCTGGCCACAGCCTTTAATCACCATAGCTACATCTTGGGCCTCTGCCAAGGGAAGTTTTGGCCTTGGGGCACATTCAGCACTGCAGGTCATATCAACTGGCCCAATTCAGTATACAAGCAGAGCAGAGTTCAAGCCTCTAGAGAGCAGAAAAGGTCAAACTCACAGAGCCAGCAAACAACCAGTGGAGCAAGTATATAGCCCAAAAGGAAATGGAAAAAAAGAAAAATTATGAGTAATCCAAAGCAG
This sequence comes from Monodelphis domestica, assembly GCF_027887165.1. NCBI lineage: Eukaryota > Metazoa > Chordata > Mammalia > Didelphimorphia > Didelphidae > Monodelphis > Monodelphis domestica. Next base: position 123,657,549 of record NC_077228.1, on the reverse strand, counting down.
AAGAAGAAAGAAACTATGATTGAAAACTACCATTCAGAAAAACCACAAAGAACAGAAGGAACAGAGGTGGACCAAGGAACATTAAGCAAGACCTTAGAAACTCCAGGAAACTGGATTCAGGCTCTGGAGGAGTTCAAAGAAGAACTCAAAAAACAAATAACACAAGCTGAAGAAAACTGGGAAAAGAACTTAAAAAGCAAAATAGGTCATCTGGAAACAGAGGCACATGAATCAAAACAAAAAAATAGTGCCATGAAAACCAGAATTGACTAGATAGAAAGTGAGGCAAAAAAATTAAAGGCAGAGAATGTTACAAAGAAAAATAGTTCAAAAGGAAAAGGAAGATTAAAAAGACATGGATGAAATCTGGTCTTTAAAAATTATAATTGAACAACTAGAAGCTAATGATTTCACAAGACATCAATACTTTATAAAATAAAATCAAAAGAATGAAAAAATAGAAGAAAATTTGAAATACCTTATCAAAAAAAAAAAAAGATGGGCCTGGAAAATAAGTCCAGGTGTAATAATTATAGAGAAAGATGGGAGGATAGTGAAGAACAGGGGATATGGAAAGTTTGTAGCAGGGATTGGAGGATTGAAAGGAGAGAAGGAATATGGCTACCAGTGAGGCAAAGGAGAGAGATGCCCCCTGCTGAGAGGCTATTTTTGAACAAAATGGGGTGTCCAAGAAATGAGCCACTTATGTAGCCTACAGGGATGTCTTCTCTATGGATTGATGCCAAAGATGCCCGAGAGCAGGTAAACAAGGACCCTCCTGAGGGACAAGCCTTTCCCCAGACTTTGGTCACCCATCAGGGGTCCAATAAAGATCATTTGTAGTTGGATAACTGAACTGAGGTTCAGCTCCCTCTATGCCCCAGAAAAGATAGTCCACTTATCTGACTGTGGTATTCAAATAAGATAAATTTTAATAACCAGTTCGGATTGGAGAGGTATCAGGGAAAAGGGAAGAGGGAGGTCCCTAAATAAGGTTGGAGTCTTTATCAGTTTTGGAGCTCAGGCCAGGCAACACAGGCTGGTGGAAGGTTCCTCTTATCCCCGTCTACACTATATCTGTGCTAGTTTTCTTAATTCAAAAATCTTATCACAGGAGAAACAATTTAAGAATTATTGGACTACCTGAAGGCCATATCCAGATAAAAATCCATGACATCATACTACAGGAAATTATCCAAGAAAACTGCCCTTATATCCTTGAACAAAAAGGTAAAGTAGAAATTGAAAGAATCCACAGATTACCTCCTGCATTAAATCCCCAACTGACAACTCCCAGGAACATTAGAGCCAAGTTCAAGAGCTCCCAGATCAAGGAGAAAATACTACAAGCAGTTAGAAAGAAATAGGGAACCCTAATCAGGATTACACAGGACTTAGCAGCCTCCACATTGAAGAACAAGAAGGCTTGGAATATTAATATTCTAGAAGGCAAGGGAACTTGGTCTACAACCAAGAATCAACTACCCAGCAAAACTGACTATACTCCTTCAGGGGAAAGTATGGCCATTCAATAAAATAGAAGACTTCCAAGAATTTCTTTAAAAAAGGCCACACTTGAACAGAAAATTTTGGGCCCAAATGCAAAATCCAAGAGAAGCATGAAAAAGTAAACAAAAAAGAGGGAAATTTTAATGGCCTCAATAAGATCAAAGGGCTTATATTCCTGGCTAAGAGACAGAAAGGAGGATCAGTGGAATAGACTTGAGGAAAATTACTTCAGCAAGACAGTCTATGATAAGCCCAAAGGTCCTAGCTTTGGGGACCAAAATCCACTATTTGATAAAAATTGCTGGGAAAATTGGAATACAGTATGGGAGAGATTAGATTTGGATCAATATCTCACACCCTACACCAAGATTAAACTGAGAATGGGTGAATGACTTGAATATAAAGAAAGTAACTGTAAGTAAATTAGGTAAACACAAAATAGTATACATGTCAGATCTTTGGGAAAGGAAAGATTTTAAAACCAAGCAAGAGCTAGAAAAAATCACAAAATGTAAAATCAATCATTTTAATTAAATCAAATTAAAAGTTTTTGTACAAACAAAACCAATGTAACCAAAATTAGAAGGGAAGCAACAAATTGGGAAACAATCTTCATAATAAAAACCTCTGACAAAGGTCTAATGACTTAAATTTATAAAGAGCTAAATCAATTGTACAAAAAACCAAGCCATATACCAATTGATAAGTGGATAAGGGACATCAATAGGCAATTTTCAGTTAAAGAAATCAAAACTATTAATAAGCACATAAAAAATATTCTAAATTTCTTATAATCAGAGAAATGCAAATCAAAATAACTCTGTAGTATCACTTCATACCTAGCAGATTGGCTAACATGACAGCAAAGGAAAGTAATGAATGCTGGAGGGGATGTGGCAAAGTTGGGATATTAATGCATTGCTGGTGGAGTTGTGAATTGATCCAACCATTCTGGAGGGCAATTTGGAACTATGCCCAAAGGACGCTAAAAGACTGTCTGCCCTTTGATCCAGCCATAGCACTGTTGGGTTTGTACCCCAAAGAGATAATAAGGAAAAAGACTTGTACAAGAATATTCATAGCTGCACTCTTTGTGGTGGCCAAAAATTGGAAAATCAGGGTATGCCCTTCAATTGGGGAATGGCTGAACAAATTGTTGTATATATTGGTGATGGAATACTGTTGTGCTCAAGGAATAATAAAGTGAAGGAATTCCATGTGAACTGGAACGACCTCCTAGTATTGATGAAGAGTGAAAGAAGCAGAACCAGGAGAACATTATACACAGAGACTGATACACTGTGGTACAATGTAATGTAATGGACTTCTCTGTTAGTGTCAATGCAGTGATCCTGCATTGATCAACAACCTTGAGAGATCTATGAGAAAGAACACTATCCACATTCAGAGGAAAAACTGTGGGAGTAGAAACACAGAAGAGAAACAACTGCTTGATTGCATGGGTCGAGGGAGATATGATTGGGGATATAGACTCTAAATGAACATATTAGTGCAAACATCAACAACATGGAAATAGGTTCTGATCAAGGACAGATGTAATATCCAATGAAATTGCATGTTGGCTACAAGAAGGGTGGGTGGAGGGAAGGGAAGAATATGATTCTTGTAACCAAGGAATAATGTTCTAAATTGACTTGAAAAAAAAAAAATTAAAAAATAAAATAAAAATTTTTAATGGCTTTTATTCCTATATGGAATGATGATATGTGTGATAGGTAATAGTTAAACTGTACTTTCATTAGAATTGGCTCATAGAGAGAACAGCTAGACTTTTGGGGGTATAGAATTATATTGTACCCTATAGAAAAGTAGAAGAGAAATAAGAAACAGGTTGGTGTGGACGGGAGAAATACAAGGGAGGGAGAAGGAGGTCTAAAAAGTCCCATAGTAAGAGGGAAGTAAGAAGGGAGAGGGGGTTGAGAGGAGCAACATAATGGGAGAGGAAAGGGGGGCCTGACTAAAAGCAAAACACAGAAACACTGAAAGGAAGGGAAAGAATTAAAGGAGTAAGGTTAGGATTAAAGAAGGAAGTTAAAATGGAGGGGAATACACAGATAGTAATCATAACTCTGAATGTGAGTGGGAGAAGCTCACCCATAAAATCCAAGTGGATAGCAGAGTGGATTTAACACCAGAATCCTAGCATATATTGTCTACAAGAAACACACATTAAACAGATACACACACACACACACACACACACACACACACACACACACACACACACACACACACACACACAAAGGTAAAAGGTTGAAGTAGAATCAATTGGGCTGCAAATAAGACCAAGAAGGCAGGAGTGATAATCATGATCTCAGACAAAAATAAAGTAAAAATAGATTAAATTAAAAGAGACAAGGAAGGAAGCTACATCTTGAGAAAAAGTAACAAATAATGAAGAAATAATCAGTACTCAACACATATGCACCAAATGGTACAGCTTCCAGATTTCTAAAACAGAAATTGAAAGAGCTCAAGGAGGAAATAGTAAAACCATACTCATGGGGAGTCTCAACCTCCCCCTATCAGAACTAGATGAATCAAACCAAAAAAGAAATTTAAAAAGAAATAAGGGGAATGAATGAAATGTTGGAAAAATTAGAGCTAATAGATGTCTGGAGAAAACTGAATAGGAATAAAAAGGAATATGCCTTCTTTTCTGTAGCACATGGCATATATAAAAGATTGACCATGTACTAGGACATAAAAAACAAAGCAAACAAATGCAGAAAAGCAGAAATAATAAATACAACTTTCTCAGATCATAATGTGATAAAAATCATAATTAATAAAGGTTCATGGAGAGGCAAATTTAAAAGCAGTTGGAAAATAAATAATCTCATTCTTCAAAATCTTCATTCTGTCAAAGAACAAAAGGGAGGAAATTAATGAATTGGGCATGCAACTTAAAAAACTAGAAAAAGAACAAATTTTAAAAACCCAGATAAAAATTAAATTGGAATTTGTAAAAATTAAAGGAGAAATTAATAAAATTGAAAATAAAAGAACCATTGAACTAATAAATAAGACTAGGAGCTAGTTTTTTGAAAAAAATAAAAAATAGATGAAGTTTTAGTTAACCTAATTTTAAAAAAAGAAAAAAGAGAATCAAATTAACAGCATTCAAAATTAAAAGGGCAATATCATCTCAAAGGAAGAGGAAACTAGGGTGATTATGAGCTATTTTGGGGTTTTAAATGATCACTCTATTGCAAATATTAATAATATAGAAATAGGTTTTGAATGATGATACATATATAATCCAGTGGATTTGCTTGTCAGCTCTGGGAGGGAGAAGTGAAGAGTGGGTTTGTGAAACCATGAATCATGTAACCATGGAAAATTATTCTAAATAAATAAATAATTTTTCAAAAGAAAGGGGAAAAAACAGACAAAAAATAACAAAAATAAAGCTTTTAAAAAAAGTGCTTTGATCTACCTTCAGACTCCATCAGTTCTTTCTTTGGAGGTGAATAGTGTTTTTTTTTTCCTTTAAAATTGTCTTAGATCATTGTATTGTTGAGAATAGCCACACATTTACAGTTTATCATTATACAATATTGTTGTTACTGTACACACGGTTCTCCTAGTTCTGCTCACTTCACATCAGTTCATGTACGCCTTTCCAGGTTTTTTCTGAAAACATCCTGTTCATCATTTCTTATAGCCCAGTAGTATTCCATTACAATCAAATATCATAGTATGTTTACTCATCCCCTTATTGGTGGCTATTCCATCAATTTCCAATTCTTTGCCATCATTAAAATAAGCTGCTATAAATAATTTTGCAGCTAGGTCTTTTTCCTATGCTCTCTTTGGGATACAGAACTAATAGTGGCAATGCTAGATCAAAAAGTATGCACAGTTTTATAGCACTTTGGACATAGTCCCAAATTGCTCTCCAGGATTGTTGGATGTGCTTGCAACTCCACCAATGGTGTTTTGTTGTCCCAGTTTTTCCATGTCCCTTTCAAAATTTGTCATTTTTCTTTCCCATCAAATTAGCCAGCCTGACAGGTGTGAGGTAGTGCCTTGTTTTTTTGTTTTTTTATTTGCATTTCTTTAGACAGTGATGATTTGGGGCATTTTTTTCATATTACTATAAATAGCTTTGATTTATTCTTCTGAAAACTGTTATTCATATCCTTTAACCATTTATCAGTTGGGAAATAACTTGTATTATAAATTTCACTCAGTTCTATGTTGGAGAAATGAGATCTTTATCAGAGAAACTTGCTGTAATTTTTTCCCACAATTACAATTACTGTGTATTTGCCTCTATCCTATGTCTCCTCCTATCTGTACTCCCTTCTAACATCCCCCTTCTTTTTATACCTCCGTCAGCAAGCTGTTGACACTTTTTCATTTTTTTTTCTTGCACCACTCTCATTTTCCCCCAAATACTTCCTCTGCCACTCTTATTTGATTTTTAATAAAATTTTTTGACCTCTTCAAGGAATTCTGTTGGGTTTCGGGGGGGAGGGGATCTGAGACCAATTCATGTTTTTCTTTGAGGATTTAGGTATGGTTCTTTAGACTTTTTAATCTTTTGAGTTTTGATTTTCCCTGTCACTATAGTAACTTTTTATGGTGAGGTACTTTTGTTGTTGTATAAATCATTTTTCAAGACTTTTCCTTGACTTTTATGTTAAAAGCTGAACTTTTCTCCTGGGATGACACTGTCCCAAGATTCATGTTTTTCCTGCTTTGGTTTTCAGAGCTAGTTCTGAAGGTCTATAAGTTTTCACAGGGTATGATCTAAAGAAAACTATGGTCATTGCTCTCAATCATATACAATAATTTGTTTATGCATTCCCTAATTGATCCATTTTCAATTCTTTGGAAGTGGTCTGTGAGCTCCTACAAGCATGCTTTTTGGTCCTGGAACAGTGACCAAGGTCCTCACTCCTCTGAGGTTACATTCTCATGTGTGCTAGCTCTCCCCCTCCTCAACATGAGACTACAACCCAGAGTCCATGCCACAGAATCCTGCAGCCAGTGCCAGCAAAGAGTCTCCTATAATCTCTTTCTGACCAGTTATTTGACTCCCTTACCATCTGTTGGCTGTGGGATCTAGAAATCACTGCTGCTGATTCAGTCACCCCCCAAAGCCTGCTGCTGACTTGCCAAGGCACAGCCTGCACTAGACTGTACGTCACTCACACCTCAGTGAGACAGGCCTTACCTGCTGACCCTCTAAATTGTCTTAGGATGGAAAATTATTTCACCCTATGTTTTTGTGGTTCTTCCACTCCAGAATTATTTTTGAGATGTTATTTTTAAATTGTATGGAGTGGAATTTGGGAGAGCTCAGGAAAGTCCCTGCCTTTGTTCTGCTATTTTGGCTCCACCCCAGAACTTAAATTTTATTGTGTTGTTTGTTTTTTTTTCAAGATAGGTCCAGAGCTTCAATGCTGGCTGACAGTAGCAGATATTGTGGATGTTTAGTTTCAAGAGTTTTAGCTTTGCCAAGAGCCTGCCTACTGCTGCTTCTGTCACATGGCAGCCAGGAATGTGTCCACTAGTGTCTGTGTAAACATTGATGTCCTGGTATAAGAGAGGTGCATTAAATATCTCTTTCCTAGGGAAAATGGCATCATACAAAGGCCAAAATAAAATATTATAGAAAAACCTTATCTCAATAAGATATATATTATATATATCTTGAACACTTTATCTCAATGGGTCATTCTGGGAAAAGTACATTCTAAGCCTCCATGTGTGTATGTCATTATAATTATTTTTGCTATAGTCATTTCATTATTATTTAATACTACAAAAATCCATGATTCCATCAATGTGACATTATCTCCAATGAGTCAAACCATTTACCCGTAATAGATGGTCTTCATAATTTGTATAACCAGAAAAAAAAAACACATCAGTCTTAAAACTATGCTTTTGGTGATGACTCTCTCAAAACTTAATTAAACAGATACTCAGAGAAGAAACATGTAACTTGTCCATGAGTCCATTATTTCCAAAGTGGTAGGACTTGTTATTGCTGCTGCTGTGGTTGTTTTTGAGTCATTTCAGTTATATCTGATTCTTTGTGGCTCCATTCTGGACTTTCTTGGCAAAGATATTTGAGTAGTTTGCCATTTCCTTCACCAGCTTATTTCATATATGATAAAACTGAAATAAACAGGGTTAGGTGGCTTACCCAGCATCACATCACTAGTAAGTATCTGAGGCCAGATTTATACTTGGAAAGATAAATCTTACTCCAAGCCCAGCACACTCTCCACTGTCCTACTTAGCTTCCCTGCCATAGTTTTTATTCTCTTGGGATAGCCCTCAAGAACCTCTGGTCACCTCTGAATCAAAATGAGATAGAACAGGATTTTAGGAGAGGACTCTGAACATGCATTTGAAAAACAAAATGTCTTTCCAATATAATAAAAAGATCCTGGCATTTGGAATCATAAGATTAGGTATAGAAATTGACCAAATACAACAGAATTTTTTTTTGCCAAGAACTTCAAATAAAACACAACCAAAGATATCTGCACTGACTCCAGTGGGCCAAATACCATAAGCATATGGACATCAGAATTTGACTTGTTGCTGGTAGCAAATAATAAAAGAGTAGGCTTACAAAAAGACTATCTACTAACTGATATCAAACCAGAGGATAGTTGATTAAATTGATTGACTGCTTATCAGAGAAGCCAATTGTTTCTTACTGATCAAAATGTAAAGGAAAGAACACTGGTTTTAGATCCTAAAGATGTAGGTTTGAATCTTGGTTCTATTATTTATTTGTTCTGAAAACTTGATCAAATCATTTAATCTTTCTTCCTCAGTTTCTTTTTCCATAAAATGAGAATAAAGTTACATGATTTCAAATCACCTTTCCAACCCTAAATCAGGAAATAAGTAGCACAGAGGATAGAGACTGGACTTAGAGTCAGAAAGGCCTGAGTTCAAGTTCTACTTCAGATATTTACTAATTCCATCACCCTGAGCAAGTTATTAGTCATTTAGTTTCTTCCTTCTTCAGTTTCCTTATCTGTAAAACGTTGAAATTGGATTGTAAAACAAGATAATAATTGTAAAATTATTTATAAACCTTAAAGTACTAAATGAATGAAATACTAAATTTGGTATATAAACTTATCATCCTATGGTGACTATTAATATATCCTGTTGAGACTATGTTTTATTCTTAGTTTTAATTGTTGTAAGCCTCACTACAAAACTATGATTGAAAATGTTAATGGAATTGGTCCTAGAAAGTCAGATTTAAGCCCTGTAACTTGGCAAAATTGCTATTACTTATTATTTAGTCTTACTGATTTAAGAACATGGAAATCAGTTTAATTTCTAAGCCAAAGATTTGAAACAGTCAACCTTTTTTAGGTAAAATAATGCTCTGTACTTTTAATTAATAAAGCATAGTGGAATGAGAGTCAGTCTCAGTGTCAGGAAGAAATGGGTTCAAGTTTCAACTCTGACACAAAAGATTATATATTTAGAGCTAGAAGGGATCATAGAGGTCATCAAATCCAATATATTGGCTGTGTGACCCTGGATAAGTCATCAAGTTTCTCAGTGCTGACTAAGATAACTAAGACTATAATTTGTTGAACATTTTTGTGGTTTGCATTGATAGAGGGGTTATCCTTGCCATGATTTTCCTATGCAAATGAATCCACAGATCTCTCCCTACTCAATACAAAAATTATCATCATCATATACTTTGATAAAGCTAATTCATATAAAAATGAAAGTGAATACCTAAAGAGTGTGACCAGGATTGTAAACTCCTGGAGTCCAGGGCCCATCTTCTAGACACCTTGATCATGCTACTTACCAAAATAAAATCTATTATTTCCTAATAACTAAATAGCAAATTTTAGTTGGTAATGAAGATGCATTGATGCAGAAGTTATTTAGACTGTTATTAGGATTGTTTAAATAACAAAACCAAAATATCTCAGGATATTCAAAGGGAGACTGACTCATCTGGTTCAAAGAAGCTCAAGTCATTACTGGTGCAGATATTTAAAACTTTTGCTCTCATTTTTTTTTTGCATGGACTTTTCATATGAAGCAACCAAAGCTATTTCCCACTAACTAAGCTAAACTTTTAGACTCAGTTATTTTCGTGAGTGTGAGAACTCTAGACATTTAAACCTTGAATGTTTAAGAGACCAAAGAAAACAAAAGGTGGAGATTTCCAATAGAATCTGAAAGCAGGAAGGTACTTTAGACATTAACCAGTCTACATCTTACCCTGTTTGTCTTTCCACTGATATCACGAGACTCTTACAACCTATAGAATTCTAAAATCTAACTCTTACTCTGTGAGGCAGATTATACTGGTTCAGTCTTCAACTATTCCTCACCATCAGAGGCTTTATTGATAGTTAGGAAACCTGTATTAAAATTCCAGCTCAGCTACTCATTTCTTATGTAGCCATAGACAAGTGGCTTTACCCCATCCCACTTCTACTCTTGAACCTGTATTTCCTCATCTATAAGATAAGGAAGTAGGATCAGATTGTGTCTAAGTTTCTGTAAATTTTAGCATCCTCTCATATCCCTGGGAAGAGGACTATTGCAAAGTTGCAGAAATAACCCAAGGTTTTTTCAGATTGACAGTTTCCTTAACATATCTATAGCACAAAATAATGCCATAACCATTTGCTTTCTTTGTTGTCTTTCAGACGTACAGTTGGCATTGAAGGGGAGTCATTGTTGTTCATCTGGTCTGAAGGATCTCTTGAGTTTACTGATGCTTCTGATACTTTGAAGCCTTTCACTCTTTATGAATATCGTGTAAGAGCTCATAACTCCAAGGGCTCCGTGGAAAGCCCATGGTCATCAGCACAGACAATGGAAGCCCCTCCTATGGGTATGCAAGCTCCCCAGGTTCAAGCTACCAGTGCTTACTCTGTGCTGCTGAACTGGACCAAGCCAGAATCCCCCAATGGTATTATCTCCCAGTACCGTATTATCTACCAAGAGAGACAAAAGGATCCAATATTTAATGTTCCAACTGTGACCGCTTTCACAGTGATGGTAAGAATGTGGGTGATATAACTAATCAGTTATAATAAGTGATATTTGTTATCTTTTTATGATTTTATTGGAGTAGCCTAATTAATTTTCATGATTCATTTGTAATTTTCCATAAGAAGGAAGCTGTTGAAATCTCATAAAAGATACAAAACAGAATGGGCAAAGCACTGGTCTAGGAAAGAGGAAATCTGAGGTCTGTTGTTGATTCCCTGTAGCTTGAATTGCCCTGTGCAGGGTTAAACTCACTTTTGTGAATCTGGAAATAATTATACCTGCCTTCTTTGGGTTCCTTGGGTGACATCAATATAAAACCAGAAAGTGAGTCTAATTCTTTCATTATTAAAGATACTTGTGAGATTATATTGACAGAAGGCAAAATTGTGGCATTATGTGTGTGACATAAAATTCCCTAAATTCATGAAATTCTAGTTATTAGAAATCCTTACTGAATGCTAATGTGTGTCCAAAATGTTAAACAGAATATATGACATGATCACCCTCAAGAAGCTTATGCTATTGTCGAAGAGATGTGTCACAAGCAAAAAATAATTGCTGAATATCACAACAAGACAGGATATAATCAAGTGCTGAGACACATACCACAGACAGTAAATGCTATGAGAGGCCAAAAAGGAAATCAAAGTGACTGGTATCACTGATGAAGTTGTATGAAAGTGATGGGACAAGTTCAGGTTGGAAGGATGAATTAAGATAATGTGAGAATTTAAAAGGTTTTCAAAATATGAAAGAACGAACTTACTTTTTTAAAGCTTTCTGAATATTGAAGCAATCTAGTTTAAAGCAATCTATGATAGGTATTAATTAATATCCAAGACAAAAGAATTATCATAATGGTTATCAAAATGGGAACATAGTTGATAAAGATCTGGCTCTGGAGATAGAATGATCAGATCAAGAATTCAAACCTATGATTCTGATGGCAAATCCTGGGCTCTTCCCACTGTGCCATGCTATTTCATCAGTTATCTGAAGTGGCCACTTCCTCTCCTCCTTACATGAAAAAAATTCTTTTTAAATGTTCTCTCCTCCTTTCAACTAGTCTTAGAGGAAGATATGACATTCCTAGTCAAGTCTTCCCTCTTCACCTGTGTTATTGGTCCTTTCCTTTCCTTCCTATTTTATTAAAGACTTAACTCCTAATTTCTCTTTGATCTCCAATGTTTTCTCTCCTGCTGGTTCCTTCCCTTTCACTTACAAATATTACCTGGGCTCCCCAAACTTAAAAGAACCATATCATCTTTCTCATTTCTTATACTGTCAAACTTCATGAGCACATAAGCAATAATTTTTCTCTCTGATTTCTTGCCATATATTCACTCCCCAACCACTTATTTCTGTTTTTCATGCTTCTGAATTAATAATTTATGAAATCAGGAAATTTTGAAGTAATGGGGCAAGCACTCCAAATTCTTTGTGACTTGCCCAGAAAGATCATGATTGGCAACAAGAAACAGGGTGCTAATCAGACATTAATTAAGCAAAAAGCCCATAAAGGCAGAGACAAATGGCAAAAAGTTGGTATAGAGACAAGCAGTATGGGAATGAGATAAGATGATGAAAAAAGAGAAAGTGAGAATAAGAGAATGGGGAGGAGGAAGAGATAGAGAAAACCATTTTGTAGAGATGGACTAGTTTTGGGATCCCTCAGCAGTATGGACCTGATGAAGATGGGAGAGGCCTGGGCTAGAAGATTGTTTGAGGTCTCATCTTTTGTAGGGGCTTTTTGGGGGGAAACAGACCAACTCCTATCTGTGCCACTTTGGGATTATTTCGCTAACATATCCAAATAATCTCAAAATTATCAATAAAACTTCAGTCATCATTTCAAAGTCATCATCGTCTTTTTGACCTTCTGCTTTCAGAATTTTTTTGGAATTTAGTTATCATAAGACCAGAATCTTGACAAGCTAGATGGTTTCTTTTAATTCAGTCCATGTGCAAATTTTATCTAATATATGGTACAATTTGTAAATTACCCTCTTTTGGTCTTTAGGATGGTCTGTACATGACTTCCAGGTTCTCCTTTGCAATAATATTTTGTGCTATTGCCCTTTTATACTGGCTACTCCTCAAACTTGCTATATTGACTAGAAGGGAGCAATAATCAGAGGAACAAGAACAAGACAAAATTTTAACACAACCTGCTACTGAATTGAAACTCAACCCTTCAAAATCACCTAAGATTCTTCAGTGAATACATCCATTTTATTTTTCTTGGGCCTCATATTAATTGATTTCTCTAAAACATTTGATGTTATAGATTACTTTATTCTCCATACTTTCTACTGAACTCATTGACATCACTTGTCTTTGATTCTCTTCCCATTTCTTATTTATCCTATTCTGATTCTTTTTTGCTTTTCTGGATATTATATCCCAGAAGGCTATTTTTTGATATGAGCTTTGTCTTCTTCCTTTGATAATCTAACCTACATGCATAATCCACTATCAATTCTACACTGATAATTCCATATTGGTTCTACCATTATTTTACACTTCTACCTATAATTTTGATTTAAGCAAATTAACTATTTCCTAATTCACCAGCACTTTCCAGACTTTTTTCCTCCATTCCTTTACCTATATCCTTCTCTATTCTTGGAATTCCACCCCCTCTTTATGTTTGTTTACATCCTACCCACTTTCTATATGTGAGCACTGTATACCTCTCCTCAATTGCAAGTGTCCTTTGAACTCAAACACTTTGACCCTACTTTGTAATAACAAGTATTCCATTTTGTCCTATAATTATTTCAGTGTATTATGCATCCACTCCTAAATGGCAAGATCCTTGAGTGCAGAGAGCATATATTATTTATCTTTATCTCTTCCTTAGTACTTAGCATAATAGTCATTTAATGTTTGTTGAATGAATGAATGAATGATAGCATAGTATAATGCTGAAAGAACTGGACATAGAATCAGATCATCTGAATTTTTATTCCAGCTCTTCTATTTATTTCACTTATTAGAGGACATAAGTGGCACAATGAAGAGAGTATTGGGTCTGGAATCAGTAAAACCTAAGTTCAAAACCAGCCTCATATACTTACTAGCTGTGTTACCCTGGGCAAGTTACTTAGCTTCTATTTCTCTTAGTGTCCTCATTTGTAAAATGGGCATAATAATAGCAAATACCTTCAATGGTTGTTGTGAGAATCAAATGAGATCATATTTGTAAAGCTTTTAGCACAGTGCCAGGTATATAGTAATTACCTAATAAATGCTTGTTGTATTCCTTCTTAATTAGCTCTTCAACCTATCTAGGCTTCAGTTTTCCTCTTTGAAAAATTAGTGTAGAGGATCTCTCTCACCCCTTTCCTGCTTGTTGCTAAATCTTTGATCATAGGCTCCTGACCTTACCTGTAAAACATAAGCAACATGTGAGAAGAGAATTAACTGATGTTAAAGGTTATTTTTCTCCTTTTCTGAATTTTTACTTTATTTCCTTCAGTTTAAGTTTTTATCATCTGGACAGCGGAGACAAATTTCACGGTTTTGCTTCTCACATCCTGTAGAACTTGCATTACAAGGCAGAGTTCCAAAAGGTAGAAATCCTCTTAAGGATGTTATCCGGGGGAAAAATACGTCCATTATCACCAAAGCCTTGAAATCTATGTATTAAGCTTCAATGTTATAACCTCCTGAAAGTAAAATTTCATTGTGAAAATGCTGACACACCCCTGACAATAGCTTTGTGAATGAGACACTTTAATTAAACTGTGATTTTATTGAAGAAACTGGGATTCCAGTGATTAAACTTCTGGCCCTTTAAAATATGGCTTTCAGGAGTAGGAGGCTAAATCATTTAATCTCCTAAAGCAGGTCTATTGGTGTTCCCATGTGGGATACTCTATTAGTCATTCTCTCACACAAGGTTCCATTTTATAGCACAAGATCATGTATTGAACTGAACAGTGAGCTCTGTCCTTTATTTAATCGGTTAGACTCTATTTTTATCACATTAGAATGTTCCTAAAAAAGAAGAGGAACAATAACAGCAGGTTCCAAATTGCAAAGTACCTCTGTTATGTTGACCCCATACTCTGCTGTTTTCTTCTGCCTGACTTCTATCTTTCTGAAGGATAACAATACAAAAATATTTTAAACTGTGGCATATAAAAATAAAAAACTATATATTGAAAAGATTTCACTACTCTCCTTATGCATGTTTTTGTTTGTCTTCACTTGATGTAGAGAAACAGGGCAACTGGACAAGTCAGGCTCCAGAATTGCCCCTCTAATTTTTTAAAATTATGTCCTGCAAACTGTTGTGACTTAAATGCTGGATGATATATAGACAGGTCCACTAGTCTATGAGGTAGGACTATACTTAAGATGTTGGGAAGTTAATAGATTTTTAAACAATCTTCTTTCATATTATTTTTACATCAAAGTGTTTGTTTTTATAGATTGTTACTAAGTTCACAATAAAAAATAAAATTTTAATTGAACAAAACAAACCTGAGGTAGCCACCCCAGAACAAGCTGAACAACTTTCTAGAACTGAGTTACCAGCCTAAGTTGTTTTTTTACTTACAACAAACATACTTATTTGTAACAAATATGCAAAACAAATTCCCTCATTCTAAATCCATCACTTCTCTGTAATGGATAGCAAGCTTCATCATCAGTCTTTTGGGAACATGACAGTATTGATCATAGTTCTTACAGCTTTCAAATTTGTTTGCTTTTACAGTGTTATTCTAGAATAAATTGTTCTCCTGGTTTTGTTTATTTCATTATTCATCATTTTATAAAAATTCTCTAAAATGTTCATTTTGTGATATTGATGTTATTATATAATTTATTCTTCTGGTTCTGCTTACTTGACTCTGAATCCGTTCATAAAAGTCTTTCCATGTCTTTTGGAAATCATCTATTTCCTTATTTCTTACAGTACAATAGTACTCTATCACATTCATAAACCACTAGGATGGAGTTTTCAGAGCTAACAGGTCACTGCTATTCTCTGCTAACCTTTATAAAAGTGCAGGTTAATCCAGAGGCAATGAGGTGAGACATGGCTCAAAGAATCATAGACTCATAGAATCTTAGAGGCTCTTTATTCCAAACCCTTCATCTTATAGCTGAACAAATTGATTCCCAGAGATGTGATATGACTTCCCCAAAGTCACCTTCCTCATATGTGGCTAATACCAGAGAAAGATTTTAGGATTCTAAATTCAGTACACTTTTCCTTATGCCTCTCTGACTTCTACCATGATGTTGTTTATATATATATATATATATATATATATATATATATATATTAGTCTAAGCTCCATTCTAAAATTCAGTCCGTTTTTTTCAAGACTTCCACAATATTTTCCCAGATAGTTTAATAGTCTACAACCCTCAGTCACTGCTAACTGCTCCCCTGCTTTTTAACATACTATTTCTGGCATTCTGTGGGAGGTATATTAATGTACTCAGAATATACTCCTTCTTCATTTACACCTTAAAAAATTCTTATCTTCTTTCAAGATTCAATTCAAGTGCCACCTCCTCAGGGAAAAAGCCTTCCCTGTTCCTAGTATGCTCTTCTCTCGCAAGTTTCTATGTATCTATATTCTATCCCCACCATTGAATGTCTTGAGGCCAGAGAATATTTTCATATCCATAATGCCTAGTTCACTGCTTTGTACACAGTAGCAGCTTAATAAATGTTTGTCAAACTAGGTAGCACTGTGGATAGAGAGCCAGATCTAGATTTGGGAGGTCTTGGGTTCAAATCTGTCCTCATCCTAGCTGTGTGATCCTGGATAAGTTACTTAACCCAATTGTCCAGCCCTTGCTGCTTTTATCTTAAACTAATACTAAGAAAGTAGGAGTTTTTTAAAGAGTTTGTCAAATTCACTTGAATTTTACCCATTTATTAATCTCTCTGTTGTGATGACCTTTGGAAATTTTCTAAAACTCTGCTCACAAACTGGAAGTATGAGTCAAGATACCTAGATTCAAACACTTGACTATCAAGTTTTTCATTAAAAACCTCTGTACTCTAAATATGATCCCCTTCAATACCAAAATGTGAATTTGGCAAGTTATATCACCCTCTGGGCCCCAGTTTTCTCATCTGTAAAGTGAGGATCCCCAGATCCCTCCAACTAAGATGTTTTTTTCAATTCTGATAGTTTTAGCCTTTACTATTAGGAGTTGGGACCACATCTTTGACGAAGAAGGCACAAAGCCTGTCCTCATCTTTGCTGACTGAGATACTGGCAGACTAGACAAGGCTGCCCTAATGCCCTTCATCTATTTCTTTTGTCAAATTAGGGCCTTGGGGCCCATCAGTAAAATGTCTGTCTTCAGTAATGGCATAACAAGGATATCCCACAGGTTCTCCATTGTTGTTTATAGACAGGTGGATGTAGTTGAGGAAAGTCACATGAAGCAGGTGCGAGGGATGCATGAGTCCTCTTGAAGGTGGCAGTGGATGGAGAACTAGCAGTGGGGCACCCTCAGTGGGGGTGGGCAACATATGTGCTGGCACAATGAGTAGCATCAGCAAAATCAGCAGGAGAACAAAAATGGAATTCATGCAGGTTTAAATACCTTAACAGCCCTCACCCAAATCCCTTGAGAAGTTTTGGAACTCTTTGGGATCAAGTAGTGTGGTTATAGGAAAGATAAGTCTCAGGAAAAGGAATTGTATAAACTGCCCGATTCTCCCCAAACCAGCAGCTTTCACTCCTGAAAATGGGCTTCAGAGAGCAGACCATAAAATCCCTTCCCGATTAGTTCTGTGATGAATGTGCAGTAGGAAGAGAAGAACTACATTTAGCCTTGGCATCCAGGAGCTCTATGGTGGTGCTTACAGGGAACACTCCTGGCGTGGCTGCCATCACTGCTGCCACCATCCTGGGTTTGTTTGTTTCTCTGACTGGCACCAGCTCTAGTATTGGCAGAAGCAACCTGGGATTTAAAGGCAAAGATGGTTTTGCCTAAGGCTTTAGCTGAGGCTTTCTGTGCTCTGAGTATACCCCTTTGTGCCCCATAGGGATATAGTACATGAAGGCCAACATAACCTGCTTGCCCAATGCCTTAGAAGATAGATGGCATTTGGGTCTGTCTACAACAGGAGGCACTGAGTGAGTAAGCAAATTGCATGGGTCGGTCACCATAAATTGGCTTCCAAATCGAGAATAAAACTCAGTGTGACAAACTCCCAGTTCTAGATTCTGGTAGCTTGAACAGCCAGTCTCAAATTCTAGGATCAGGTTGTCAAAAACCTCTCAGGGGTCTGGCATAATGTTCTGTAGCTCTTTACCAAAATCTGGCTGACTTCTGTTAAGAAAGTATGCAGCAAGTAGCATAAGAGAAACTTGTAATAAATCTGCTCCTGAAAAATTTGTCTGCAAATTGATTTTTCATAAAGTCAGTCCTATTTCTTTATTGATTTAGATTATTTCAAAGGTGCCTGAGCTTCATTTCTGATCCTCAATTAGCAATGACTCTTGACACTGAGTGAGAAGTTGGGAGTTAAATGACTACTAACAGGCCTCTTGCACTTCTAAAATTCTGCGATGTTTCTCATTCTTTAAAAAAAAAGACATGTAATAGATAATTGTCTATAAACCAATTCCTTATTTCATGATGTAAGCTTATTTTTTAAGGAGACCATTTATGGTAGCTTTCTGTTAATGACAGAAACTTTTAGTAATACAAATGATGACTGGACTAAAGGTATGCATTTTTTAAATTCACAACTTCATATCTATAATTTTCTTGGTGGAAAACACTGAGATAGCCTTATTTTTAAAAAGATGAAAATTAATACACGTCAGCAGGCACTTAGGGCAATACAATTCATAATTTCATTCTCTAGTGTTGACAAACTTGCTCTCCCCATCCTATTAATAGTCAGACTCTTAACTGTTTAAGAATAGACCACCTCCCCTTCTGCTGCATCTCATTCCCATCCACCTCAAACCAATTCTCTGACATCATATTTAAGCATCCCTTTCACTGTGCCCACAAGATCTCCACAATAAATATACTTCTCTTCATGTTCAACCTCTTCCTCTTGTGTTCTTTCCTTCTTCTACCACATACCTGGTTTGCACCAGTCAATCAATTAACCTTAAGCATCTTCTATGTGCCAACCACTATGCTAAACATTATGGATAAAAAAAAAAGCAAAAGAAAGTTGAAAGCAGATGACATTGCATTCCTAGACATGCTTTCAGTAATGGTAACACCATCTATCATCCCTTTTGACACACTGATCCCACAGACCAAGTTACAAATACTTCATTGACACTGCCAGACTCTCCTGTCATCACTCAGCAACATAGTCTTCTATGACATTCACCAATATGGCATCCAATCCAGATCCTGGTGATAACTTTTAACTGGCTCCCAAGTCATTCTCCTCCTTTCTCAATGAGTTTAGTGCATGGGGTGCAATCTTCTCCATCCCAAATTTCCTAAGAATGGAGGACTTTAGCATACATGTCAATGGTCCTTCACACAGCATTATGTCCCAGTTTTCCTAGTCTACTCAATCCCCACACCTATATGACTCCACTTCAATTATACAAAGGGATGGTCATACCCCCCCCAAACATCCCCCTTCCACAATTAATAGATCTGAATTCCTTTTATCGGATGATAATATTCTATCATTCTCTCTCCCCCATGCTTGAATGCTCTCCCCTTATTCTACTTGAATCTATTCTTTGTTACCATGATGCCAATTCTTTTGGCCCACTGTACTTTCATGGGCCATCTCTCCCACTCTGGCTACACTTTTCTCCCTTCACAATCCTGACATTTTTTAAAAATTGGTTCATGCACCATCTTCTATTCAGAGATTTCTACTCCTGCTTTTCTCCTATCACTTATGCCTTATGAAACCCAACCTTGGGTTTCTCTGCTATCTTCCTCCTTTGTTTTTACTAACATAATACTTAATGGATCTAGAGGAAACCAGATGGCCCTACTAATTGGACCCTGTATAAATTTATAATATCAAGTGTAAACTGGACTCTTATTATAATGAAAAAGTCCTTTTACTTTTCCTTAATTGATTCTTCATTCCACCCAGCATTGTGACTGTTACAAATCTTTCTTGAACTCTCCTGTACCACCCCCATTCTCTTTGCTAAGGATGTCATCTCATACTTTCCCAAGAAAATTTAAACTGTTACCTATCAGATTCCTCTTCTCCCCTTCTCATTTCATAATACCTTGACATTGTTGCTCCACTATATCCTCCTCTTCTGTCTTGGTGAAGAACTAGTTTTTATTCTACCCATGAAACCAACTTCTCTACCAATACCCTTGATCTTATCCCTTTCTATGTTCTGTAGCAGCTTTTTCTATTAATATCCCTCTTCTAATTTTCAAACTCTGCCATTCTTGCTATCTAGTGGTTCTTTCGCTAATGCCTAAAAATACAATCCAGTCTCTCCCATCCTTAAAAAAACCCTTAGAAGATAATCCTGTATTGCTCTTTAACTCCTTATCCAAATTCTTTGAAAAGGATATCTACACTCAGTGTTCTACTTTCTTTCCTCTCACTCACTCTTAAAAATTCTGTCTGTACAGTTTGAGTACAGGCTCCATCAGTCAACTAAAACTATTCTAATCAAAGTTACCAATAATCTTTTAATTGCCAGATCTAATAGCCACTTCTCAATCTTCACTCTTCTTGACCCCTCTAAAAAAACTGACAATGCTGATAGCATTCTCTCCTCTTTATGTCTTTGGAAACTGTTTTTTTTTCTTGGTTTTACTCCTACCTTCTCAGAATCCTTTGCAGGAATATCATCCATATTATGTTACTATCCTCAATGGTGGGTCTACTCTTAAGACATTGTCTTGGACTCATTTTACTTTCTATTTTCTCAGTTGGAGATCTCATCACATTTCATGGATTTAATTATCATCACTATACTTATGACTCAGATTTGTATATACAATTATAGTATCTCTCAAGATCTAACCCTAATCTGCATCCCTGAATGCCTACTGGATATTTCCAATTGAATATCTTAGAAGTATCTTAAACTTAATCTGTTCAGAAAAAAAAAAGTATACTATCTTCTCCTTCAAATTTATTCCATTCTAGACTTCCTTTTTTTCTATCAAGAGAGTGACAATTCTCCTGGTTACCCAACTTTACACACTCAGTGTCAGTTCTTTATTCTCACTCACCCCACATATCCAATAAATTGTCAAATTTTGTCAATTTACATCTCTCACATATATGCTCTTCTTTCTACTCACAAATTCTTTATTAGCAACTTATTCCCTCTGACCTGGACTATTGCAGTAGTAATCTAATTCATTTCTGTGCCCCTCCTCACTCTAGTAGGATCATCTCTGTAACTGCCAATGTAATTTTCCTAAAACCTTGGTCCACCTATATTACCCCACTTCACAACAGAGTCCAGTGGCTACCTATTGTTCTATGATCAAACACAAACTTTTTTAGCTTCCAGAGTTTTACACAGCATGCTCCCTTCCTACCTTTCCAATCTAACTACATTTTATACTCCTGGTCTATACCAACTACTAGGTCTTTTCATCCATGGTTACCGTGCTAAGATATCTGTGTGGTAGGAGTGTATAATGCAGAATCCAAGTAATACTTCTCAAGTGCTTTTGGCAGCAAAACCATCAAATCCCTCCCTCCCCCCCACCACGTGTGCTACTGGCTTATTTCCTTGTTAATTCTTTCAGAGTGTTAGAAGGAAGTCTAGTGGGTATGCTCTGAAATAATTTTTATTAATTGCCAGAATTGCTGAAACTCTCCACAGTTGGTTCAGCTCCCAACCCAGAATAATACTGGTAAAATCTGTTTTTCAATGAACTAGTTCTCCTTTACCTCAAAACATTAATTCTTAGACAAATTCACAGTTGATGGCCATGTAGTTTATTAAAATTATCAAATAATAAACTTAAATAAATATTTAAACAAGATATTTGAAGATTGTGATGAGACTTGAAGTCAGAGTTACCTCTGTACTCTGGGAGAGGAAGGGAAAAATGAGCTATCCCTGGAACTCGCTCTTACCAACTGTCTCCAAGTTCTCGTTTGACTTGGCTGGCCTCACCTGTAGTCTGCTTTATTGCTATATATCTGTCTGATCACATGTATTCTTATATATTCTGATTGCCTCTCTACCTCCTCATGCTGTATCCTAAAACACGGATAAAACTCACAGAGTACAGATATCATATAACCTCATCTCCCCACCCCGGCAAAAACAAAGCAAAACAAAACAAGTTGTCATTTAACTGGGCTCTCTTTTCAGCTAGATGGCACAGTGGGTAAGGCACTGGGCCTGGAGTTTGGAAGACTGTGCCTTCAGACACTTACTAGGTGTATGAGTCTGGGCCAATCCTTAACCTTGTTTGCCTCAGCTCCTCTTCTATAAAATGACCTAGAAAAGGAAATGGTGAACCATTTTACCATCTTTGCCAAGAAAACCCCAAAAAGGCTCACAAAGAGTCAGACTCAACTAAAATGACTGACCAACACTTTTGGTATTACAGTGTCTTTTATTTCCTTTTAGGCTTGAGATCCATGGGGACTGTCTTTCCCAAGAAAAACACAAACTACTTGAATATGAAACTTGTATATGCTATTTCTTTTTTTGTTGTAATTTAATATAGCTAGTGAAAAAGCAACAATAATAACCTACAATTACATAACAATTGAAGGTTTGCAAAACATTTTGCTCATGGCAAATATGTGAGATAGCTGCTAACATTTTATAATTTTATAATGGTAATCATTGCTGATTAATAGTGGATTTCTAAAAATTAGAGGCAAAAAGAATTTAAGGGAAATGAAAATAATATTATACCAGATGTCATTCGATCTGAAAAATAAATTTTCATATTCCAGTATCTTGTGAAGTACCTAGTATATAGTAGGTACTTAATAAATGCTTATTGGTTTTTACTGGCTATATCAAATTTTTAAAAAATAGCATATACAAGCTGTATATTCAAGTAGCTATATTTTCTTGGGAAAGACAGCACGTAAGTTTAAAGTTTAGAAGTTTTAATTTAATTACCAAAACAAAATTTAAAAAAGCAATAATGGTAACAAGTCAAGGGGCAAACCCCACTGATCTCAAGCCAACAAGTAAATAAAAGTCACTGAAATGCCAAAAGTTTAAGAAACCTCAAAAATCCTGTGTATTCATTCCAATGACTTTCTTTTCCTGTTTGTTTTGACTATAGGATAAACTATAAACTTTTGTTTTATTTTAAAGACCTTTCACAATATGGTCCCACCCAATCCTACCAACTCCTTGGATATTACTCCCTTCCTAACCTGTGAAATCTAGCCAAGCTAGCCTTTCTGTTGTTCACACATGTTATCTCTCCCGTCTCCATACTGTTACCCTCATATTACTAGAATTTATAACTTCTTACCTCAGGCTCTCAGTGATCAAATGTTATCTTCTGCAAGAAGCCTTTCCTGATACCCAGAACTGCTGGTGTTCTAGTGGTGAGTTGGTAAATGTTTAATACCCAGATTTTCAGAAAAAAAAAAAGGGACCTACAACACACTTTCAATTTTAATTTGCATTCTTAAAGTTTTCTCTTTCACTTTCTTAAATCTAAAACTAGCAGCAAAGCACTAAATCAAGCCCTGATCAGCAACATTTGTATATGTCCAAGATTTAAATGCCCACACTAAAAAATTTAATGATAGGCACTTACCCAAAGGCGTTGGCTCCAGCATACCTCTTGCTCCAAAACTAGTGTATTTAATGACTTTGAGTATATTTATATGTATAATATATTATATATACATATATATACATAATTGCTTTAAATATGTTGCTACATATCCAGGTGTGTGTGTGTGCAGTATAGATATTGTATTTTATAAGTACTTATTGTCTCCCACAATTAGAATATAAATTCTTTACAAGTAGACATTGCTTCATTTCTTCTACTTATATCTTCAAAACATAGCACAATGGCTGGAACATATTGACACTTGCAAATACTTTATTGATTAGCAAATAGGAATATTTATTTTTAAATTAGTACATTCAATTTTTTAATTTAATGTTAACCACCAAAGGTTTATATGGACAATTCCCTTCATCTGCACTATTAATTTGCCTAGCAAACCCCTTTTTAAGTT
Source organism: Monodelphis domestica (assembly GCF_027887165.1). Taxonomy (NCBI): domain Eukaryota; kingdom Metazoa; phylum Chordata; class Mammalia; order Didelphimorphia; family Didelphidae; genus Monodelphis; species Monodelphis domestica. The sequence continues at coordinate 123,633,848 of NC_077228.1, read as the reverse complement.
GATATAGATGAAATATCATTATGAATCTGTTCAACAAAGCTATTTCCATCCTTACATATGTTCCATATTACTGTTTCTCATTCATATCAGATGTGAAGGTTTAGAACTCTCTTTCATAGCAACAACCCAAGGACATGTATTATCAATCTGACTTTGTAGCAAAAGAAGCTACAGTTTAGTGATGCAAAGTATCTGGTCCATGGTGATACAGATACTAAGTGTTTGTGCCAGGATTCCAAATCAGGTGTACTACTCCCAACTCTAGCATTCTTTCCTCTGTATCATGTAGCTTTTATTGGCCTTGTTCTAACAAGTGTTCTCTCTGGTACTTGCTAAAGGGAAATTATTTTCCATTTTTAAAAAATGCATGATTACATACTATTTGGCTATGGAACAGAAAAGAGATAATAGAGCTGACCTGAATGAAACTAAACTAAGTTACTAAGTCATTCCAAGTTGAATCACAGAGCCAGAAAATCTTAAAGTTGGAGGAGACCTTCAAGGACATCTAGTTCAACCATATCTGAATCAGACTGCCTTCTTCTATATGTATATGGGACTTCCTCAGAGATTAGAACAAAGGACAGAACTGTTAAGATGTAGAGAGGTTTTGAAGTATGGAGTAGAGGAAATTAAAGAACTCATGATGGATAGTCTTGTTTTTCTCAGTCAAAAAAAGAAGCAAGGTCATCTGCTAGACATGGGATATGGTACTGGAAACTTGGAAACAAAGGAAAAGATTTGGAACAAGAACTATAAAGATCTTTTTTTTAAGTCCTTACCTTCCATCTTGGAATCAATTGATTCCAAGATGGAAAGTAAGGGTTTAAAATCAATACTATGTATTGATTCCAAGGCAGAAGAGTGGTAAGGGCTAGGCAATGGGGAATAAGTGACTTGCCCAGGGTCACACAACTAGGAAGTGTCTGAGGTCAGATTTGAACCCAGGACCTCCCATCTCTAGGCCTGACTCAGTCTACTGAGCTACCCAGCTGCCCCCAAGAACTATGAAGATCTTGACAGAAAGTCAATCAAAAGTAAAATCAATCAATTAAATACCTACTATGTGCCAAGCACTATGCAAAAAGTTATCAAGCAGCAGTAAGGGATGCAATAAGATTAGATAACACATATTTATAGTGAACCCAATTAGTATTATAAGTTGGTAAAGAGAAAACATATGGTAAAGAAACAAAAAAAAAACAGAAGCTTAAAGTATGAAAAGAGTGGTGGTGGTTGTTATTTCTCATTGTTATCTTTTAAAAAAACTGCTTTCTAAGTAATAAATGGATACCTATAGAGTAGCCCTAGTTAAGTCATTTAATCATTCTGAGCCTTAGTTTCCTCATCTGTAAGAGTCTCCCATCCTGTGGTATTAGGAGAAGCTTAGGTTGGTCCAAATTGCATCTCTTCTACATCTTCTCTAGACCAATAATGTCTTCCTTTTGCCTTTCTTGGCAAGGGCTGTAGCATCTGCTTCCTCCACCATGCCAGGCTGACTTGGATGCCCAGGGTTCTGGGCTGTGCACTTGAACATCAACCAGGCTAACCATCCCTCTCCCAGATCCTTGCTCTTTCCCTCAGGACGATACCCCAGCAAGCCCCAGGACAAGAATTTATTTTGGTTTCCCCTTATATAAGCAAATGTGCTTATGCTGCCAATCTCTGTAGGTGGGGAGAAAGACAAGGATCAGATCTTTCATTCTTTTCAGTGCTTTTATTAAGTTATAATGAAACCCCATTCATTTATCTAAGAACCCCACTGGGTATTATGAGGGAAAAAAAGATAGGAGAGTAAATGAAATATTCCACATAATAACATGCCTGGGCCATAAATTCCACATATACTCCACTTAGCAAAGACACAAAGCTGTAAATGGCAGCAAAGGGCAGAAGTTAATTGAACGACTGTGCCATTGTCACAAGTGGACGGTAGCCACTACCTAAGACAAGATGGCTGCCCCCGAAGGCCCCTATTACAGCCAAGAGATCACATCCTTAGCTCTGCAAGGGCTTCTGGGTTAGGGGGAAATCATACACAGATGACTAATTTTTTTATGGTTCACAGCCGATCAAAGTGAAATTCAGCAGCTGTTCAGGACAAGTGACCACTGTAACGGCTGTAATATAACCTCCTAAATAGAGAGGGAATTGCATTAGAGCAAGAGGTTAGCCGTGATTATCGGCAGGTGAGTGCTTTATTGAAGTTGAAAGACCATTAACATTGATAGAGTAATTATTTCAACTTGAAAGTAATTACCTTGATGGGTGATAACTTCTCCAGTGTTCCCAGATTTGATTGGGCCAAACAATGGCGAGCTTCTGAAGCCTAGAAAAATATTACAACAATACTGCGATGTTTAAATGACTGGGACCGCTGTCAGAATCTTTTAATTAGGCCAAACAGTGAAAAGATTTTAACTTACACCAGCTAGTGACCTCTCATGTAGAGAGACATTTGCTTTTTAATTCAAATGAAATGACCCACACCCACCACCTGTGAGTGCCTGTGTGATAGGTTTGCAAATGAATCATTTTATCAGAATGTACCTTGTAAGGCCCAACATCTTGTTAGTGCCTTGTCTGGATAGGACTAGGTTGGAACTGCTGACATTGTTGATTATACCCATGAACTGGGAGGCCCCAGAATAGCAAGAGTCTTCCGTCTTTGTCTCAGAGAGAGCTTGAGTTTGCATAAATTGAATATTTTGATACATAGCTTCACACAAATAGAAAATTGTGGGTGCCATGGAGTGTAGCTCCCACAATTTCAGGGTTGATGAATCGATTTAGCTTTTTAGTGCCATTGCTAACACAGGTTTCTGGGCTACTATCACCCAGCTTCACTTTGAGTACTGACCACTCATAGGACATTTCAAAAAGCAGGAACTTGAGCAAAGCAAAGGGGAAGATGAAAACCTGTTGCTTCTCCAAGCAAGGTGACATTTTTGAATGAGCACTGGATGCAGAATAAGGAGAACTGGATTTGAATCTTGACTCTGATGGCCAAGATGTTACTTTTCCAAATCTTAGTTTCCTCTTCTCTAAAATGGAGACAGTAAGTATCTCACTGGGTGGTTGAAAGAAAAATGCTTTGTCAACCTTAAAGTGCTCTGTAAATAGGAGGCTTTAGTAATAACTAATAATGCTGATAATAATAGCTAACATTTATATAGCATTTTATGATTGCAAAGTACCTTTTTCCTTTATTTTTTTAATTTAATCAATTCAGAACATTATTCCTTGGTTATAAGAATCATATTCTTTCCCTCCCTCCCCTACCCCACCCTTCCCATAGCTCACACACAATTTCATTGGGTATTACATGTGTCCTTGATCAGAACCTATTTCCATGTTGTTGGTGTTTCCACTAAGATGATCATTTAGATTCTACATCCCCAATCATATCCCTTTGACCCTGTAATCAAACAGTTGTTTTTCTTCTGTGTTTTTACTCCCACAGTTTTTCCTCTGAATGTGGATAGTATTCTTTCTCATAAATCCCTCCAAGTTGTTCAGGATCACTTGCAAAGTACCTTTACAAGTTATATCATTTGATCCTCACAAGAAGTCTATGAAGTAGGTGCTATTATTTCCCTCATTTTACAGATGAGGAAATCAAGGATAAGAGAATCTAAATGATTTCCCCAGGATCACACAGATAATAAGTATCTGAGCTATGGTTTGAACTGAAATCTTCCTGAATTCAAATCAAGCATTCTATTCACTAAGCCACATGATTAGCTCAAGTCTGAATTTTTTAAATTTATGTAGAACTTTCATTTTCAATATGTTTTTGTATACATTATTATTTTCAAAATGATTTTATGATGAGAGGATAATATAGGTTTTAGTTTCTTCATTTTAGAAACAGGTAAATGGAGTTGTGAGATGTGAGCTTTTGGAGAGCAGAAACTATCTTTTGTCTTTTTTTAGTATCCTTAGTACATAGAACCACACCTAGCATGTAATAGGAACTTAATAAACATATACATATTGATTAAATATGTGCTAGTTAGGTAGTAGAGAAAGATCTAGAACTAGAACTTGGGTATTCTAACTCTAAGCTATTTCTTCTAAGCTACTGATTATGAAAATAAAGTAAAGTTACTCATAGATTCAAAATGGATAAATGCCACACCTTCTTAAAATTCCTGGATTACTCCTTGGGTCTTTTCCTGATGTTGGCAAAGTCTAATATAAATGTTCAGCCAATAGATGACCATCCATTTGGCTGTACACTCTGGGAGTCACTTCTAATCAGTCTCAATCTTACATCATGCCAAAACAAGTTTCTACCTGTTGTCAAGCCAATAAGAAGTGATTTACAAAATTATGAATGGGTTTCTTCCCTCCCATTCCCTTCTGCTCCTCAGTTCTTTCTTTCAGAAATAAAGTTGGATCGGAACTAGGAAAATTCATGCCAAGCCAAAAGACATTTCTTTTTTTTTTAAGAGTAAGATGAATCAGCTGGATTTGGTGAATGAACATAAGTATGGAAAATGGGAAACTGGAAAAGTGGCAAAATTTTATAAGTTAAATTAGAATCTTTTTTTCCCATTAAGTCAACAGAGCAGTAGTAGAATCTGACCCTATTTCACCATCAAACTAACCCATGAATTTGGAGAGATAGCAGGAATTATCAATGTCTCTCTCTTGCCCAGGTCATTGCAGATGTCATAAATTACCTTGGAGTCGTCTCACCACATCAAGCTCACTTTGTTTCAAATGTAACTGGGCTAAGAAGAGTATTTAGGAGTCCCCAAGGTGCTTTGAATTAAGAATGAATATAAGAAGTCATTTTTGAACAATTTATATGATACTTGGATTATTAAATATTAGAGTTTCAAAACCAGAGATTTTGAATCTGTTCAGGAGAAGTGTTGTCTAACTTGAGAGGATAATAGCCACTTCTAGATAGTAAAATTACCATATGTTTTTAACGGATGTAAATGTTACTTTTTGACAAGGTACAAGTAATGAATTTTATAGTATGAGTTCCTATTGGGTGATTACGATACTGAGTTTTATTTTTGCTAAAGCAATTACTAATGTCATGGCTGGATACCTGTGCCCATTAGAGTCTGGTTCTGTGTTTTTTTTAGGATGGTTATTGATCTCTTGCTGAGCTGAGATTTCAGTTTTATGCCAGATAGCTTGATTAATGGGTTGGTTTCTATAAGTGGACTGAATGGGGATAGGAAGCATGGGCAGCCCTCTCTGCCAACCCCAAATCCGTCAAGACGCATAGCTCATTATGAAACAGTTATCAAGGATACATGAAAAATTAATTGGGCTCAGTTTGATTCTGAAAAGAATCAGCTTTCTACTTGGCGGGCCCCCCCGATCTTTCCAGATGTTGTGCACCAGCCCCTGGAGAAACGGCAAAGGGAGATGTATTAATACATTGTATTGATTAGATCAAGACCCCTGACAGTTATTTGTAGAGATACCATCTGGCTGCTGCTCGAATTCCTTCACCAAAAACAGGACGTGACATGTTATTAATCTCAACTCTCTAAGTATAGACAGTTGCCTTTTCTGCTAAACCGCATTTTACCATTCCGTAGGAGATGGAGGCAGACCTGAAGGGTGCTGAAATTAAGGTTATTACACAAATTGAGCCATATGGTCCAAATATTTCAGCAAGAAAATTGCCAGGCAATAAAAATTGCTCCTGCCTTCCTAATGGTGTAAATTACAGTTTAACCATGGCTCTAATGATGTCCTTCTGCCGCGCTTAACTACTGTTACATGAAGGACATTGTTTTAAAAATATAAAAAACAAGTAAATGCCAGCAGCGTGTTTTACAATCTGTTAGTGTGTCATTAAGAACACTGTCAGAATTACATAAACGTAATGGCAGGCAACCTAGCATACAAGAGAACAAGTATGGAAGTAGAAAGTGTCTTGAAAACTCCTTTCTTTTTCTCTATAATGTCAAGAGTGTTGTCCCCTTTGGTAGTTTGCCAGAGTAAAAAGCCCCAACCAATGCTTTGCCCTCATTCTTAGGACCTGACAGTAGTATTTTCTAAACTCATCATCTAGAGTCACGGGGGCTATACATAACAGGTGTCTGTTCAGAATGTGTTTACGGATCTTTCTGTGAATACAAATAAAAAGCCTAAATAGAACACAAAGTGAAAGGAGAGATTGGCCTATACCTAATAAAATGGAATTGTTATTTATGAACTGACTTGATTTGAAGAATATTTGGAGGATCCATTGAAAGTCTCATTTTTGTCTGGTTTGGGGGGGTTTCTACTCTTTTAACTAGCCATAATTAGAAAAACTGAAAATTCTGCAGGATTTCCAGACACCTGTTCTGCTTCTATCTTGAGCATACATAAGAAGCCCATTCAAAGTAATCATCCTAATGCTTTTAGCTTTACCAAAGAGATAAAACTGAGAAAGACTATTTCTAATATATCAAAGAACTTGGAACATTATCATAAAAATTAGAGTTTCAAAAAAATCTGAGATTTCATCAAAACTGAACTTTCTCAATATAAAAATCAGAAAATGACGTGTCCAGTGTTATATGGCTAGTATATAGCACAACTTGGAAAACATAATCTTCCTGACTCAAAATCTATATTCTTTCTACTATATCCTGTAAGAATGGGCCAGATTAGTCAGGATAGTCCTGTTGCTTCCCTCATTGACTCACTCTAATCATGCATTCATTTAACAAGAGTTTATTTTGTAAATATTTATTATACTTCTCTATGAAAAATAAAGGGGTAGGTAGGTGATGCAACGGATGCAGTACTGGGTCTAATGCCAAGAAGACTCATTTTCCTGAGTTTTGATCTAGCCTCAGATCATTACTAGTTATGTGACTTTAAGCAAGTCACTTAACCATTTTGCCTCAGTTTCCTCATTTGTAAAATAAGATGGAAAAGGAATCAGCAAACAACTCTGGTATCTTTCCCAAGAAAATCCCAAATAAAGTCACATCATTGACAAATACTCAGACAGGACTGAAGCAACTAAACCACAAAAATAAAAAATAAGCAAATACTAAATTGTGTGACTTCTAAAATGGTTGACAGTGCAATAATCCAAAGGGTAGAAGACAAGTTCATCAGAAAAATGGAAAAGCATCTTTCTTCTGTGATTAGATGGAAATAACATTAGTAAATGAACTATTTAACCTACAGAGAAAGAAATTTAGTATAAAAAGCTTTCATACCAACAAGTAGTTTTCTTTCCCTGTCTTTTTCACTGAACAAAAATACTTTGATTGCCCTGCAACAGAAAATCAAAGAAAAACCTACCTACCAACAAAGCAACAACAGCAGAACAGATTGCCCTATTTGGTTTACAGACATGAATATTAATAAGGCACATAAATTAAAACTTAATGGACAATTATGGCCACCACTGAACTTGATCATGGTCCTGTAGTCCTTTTGTGAGCAAGAACTGGCTTATATTAGTATTCTTGTTCCTACTCAAACTATAACTACTATTCAGATTTTTCTTTTCAACTAATACTTCAGAATGCATTATATTGATTCTTTGGCCAATCCTTCATTACTGCAGGATCAGACAGAAACTGAAGCAACTAGGTAGATTAATTCATTCAAATAATTAACTTTTATTAGGTATCTATTATGTACCAGGTACTATGGTTGGCAATGTAGAAGATATAAAGATATATAAAACATCACTCCTGCCCCCAAAGAGTTTAATGGTCTAGTTGGGGAACAATACAAAAAACTGTTAAAAAATGAAAACAAAATAATAAGACAAAACATGAATAGATTCCAGAAGTAGTAATTTAATAGGAGTTTAGAGAAGTTATTTCAGCTTGAACTTTTCATAGTAGGCTCTGTAGAGGAGGTTTGAATTGATCTGTGTCTTAAAGGATAGATGGGATTCAGATAACATCATCATCATCATCATCATAACAATAATAGATAGAATTTGTATAGAACTCTGTTAGACAAAATACTTTATGGGAACTCTGTAATTTGAGCCTTAAAACAACTCAAAGTAGTTGCTAATATTATCCCCATTTTACAGATGAGGAAAGTGAACTACATAAAGATTGAATGACTTGCCCAAGGTCACATCGTCAATGTGTCTGAAGTAGGCTTTGAATTTAGATCCTGACTCTAAGCCTAGTGATCTCTCCAATGTATCATGTAGATGTATACAATCAGGCAGGAAGGGAAAAGGAGAGGTCAAATGAACAATCTAAGAGGACCTAAGTGATAGATCTTGATGTTGCAAAACAGTAAAATGATTTTTAGTAGTTAATGGATTTATAACAGAATTGGGTTTTAAAAATCATTTAAGTCAACTTTAATTCTATCATTTTACAGATGTGGAAATAAAGTCCCAGATACATTATAAAATTTAAAGTCATCTAGCAATTTAAGTTCCACACCTACGATTTGGATTAATTTGAACAAATTTATATTCCTTTCAAATAAATTTTAATCTTACAAGTCTTGCCAAATCCAGAGATCTTTCCACTATACTACACTGCCTTTATATATAATTTTTATGCCAATTGCTTTTTTCCTATCCAATATATTTATGGAAAATCAAAACTCATAGAGGAGTCACTCTTCCAGCTCCCTCCAGATAAATAGGTTTAGACCCTCCAGGCTTCCAGCTTTTGCTAAAGTTTCATGGGGGCAACTCCTAATGGTGCTAATGGTCTTGTTCACACTCTCATTAGGTACAAGCAGCTATAAACAAAAGCTTCCTCTCCCTAATACTTTTACTTCCATCAAGTTAGTCAAGCCCCTGGTTAATCTCTATCTCTGGAAAATGTCTATAATAATCCCTATAATTCATACCTTTCAAAGTTACTGAGAGGCTCAAATCAGATATCATATACAAAAATGCTTTAAAATTTTTGAGGCATGGCTGATCTTTGACTAACTGCAACTTTTTGAAAGCAAAACTACATGGATATGTAATGTCACCATAGACAACATTATTAATTTCTTGTGCTAAATGACTAGAAGTGGTTACAAGAATTAGCTAAGAGTCACAGAACTTGTCAGAGGGATAAGTGGTATTGCATCAAACTGGCTTATACAATGGAAAGACAGCTGATCTGGAGTTGTTAACTTCTTTTGTATTTTTAGAGCACTTTGAATGAATTATTTCATTTCAACTTTCCTGTTTAATGAATGAAAAGTGTTTGTTAAGAGCAATTGGGGTTAGGGAATTGGAGGTAAGTGATTTGACTGGGATGACATAGCTAGGAAGAGTCTGAGGTCAAATTTGAACCCAGGTCAAACTGACTCCAGGCCTGGTGTTCTATCCACCAAAGAACCACTAAACTATTCTGATCAAATTATTTTTTAAAAAATTAAATCAAACTATTGATTTCACATCATGGGGATACTGCCTATATCAGATGTTCCTATGGTAGAATGTCATCTTGTGTTCAGAGATTTACTCTACTCTATTTGTATGCCCTGGACTTAACAAAGAGACTGGCACATATTGGATATTTGATAAATCTTTGATTGACTCTTTTATTTTTTGCCTTACAAACAAAAATGCTACATAATTTCTCTTCAAGTAACTCAAGGTATGAAAAGAAAGACCTTTTGAATAGCGCTTTATAAGCAGGAGGAAAAAGGTTTTATTATAGCAGATCTGTCTCTTGGGGAGAAGAAAAAATTTCAATACAAATTAAAAATAATGGTCTCACAAAACTTTTCAGTTAAGTGTCCAGCCTTGTCGTCACACAATGTGCATGTCACTTTGAATGCTAGAATTTTTTCAAGTGAAGAGATAATTTAACTTTCAATGAAATAGATTCTTGTAATACTCAGAAATTAAAATTGTTAGAGGAGTTTCCTTATCCAACTCCCTGTTGCTGAGTTATCACATCTGTTAAAAATAAATGCCTTTTAAAAATTAAATTACTCTCAGAGACAGTTGTGGGGTGGGAAGGAGGGATATGTGCAGTACTTAAAAGGAGAGAATGATTTTAAATCTTGTGAAATAGTGTGGTCAATATGTTGTCGGCATATTATACTCTGACATCAACTCCACTTTTCCAATCTTTGAACCCCAGGTGGTCAATTAACAGTATGTGCCATTTATTCAGTATTTTAATACACAGGGTAAATTGAATGGTTAGATTGGCTAATAGGAATTCTAAAACAATGGCTGGAATAAAAGATAATTCATAAAGATGGATAGGAGAACTCTTTGTAGAATTCCAGAAAAATCTAGAGATTTTTTCCTATTCAAATCTGTTAGGAATTTACAGTGGGAACAAAAGCATTTCAATGGACAGGTTTCCTTTGAGTCAAGTTTTATCTAAAAATATATTGCTATCGGTTCTCTCATTCTCATATCCTCATGGTGTCCTATCTCTACTTAAGTTAGAATGACAGTCTGAAATGACCTTTGACAAACAATAGTCACTAATAGTTAACTAATGAATTTATAATCCTTATTTTGTGGCAAAGAAAATATTTCACTTCTGTATTCTCTACCTTGTAACTTCTTATTTACAGCTTTCTAAAAAGTACTGCTTTAAAAAAGCTTATTTTTCCCAGAAAAGAAATGCTCAAAATGTGGTTTTATAAAACAGAATCTCTTCTTTTTATAATTCTTATATTTATATTAATTGACAATCTGGAGATTGACATTCCTATATATAGGATATTAATTTCTGTAAAGCACGGTCATTCATGGCAAAATAGACACAGGCAGAAGAAACTGATTTTATGGTTTGGGAATTTTACTCAAAATTAGCAATTGTATAGCTATCATATACCTTTCAGAGATGCAGAAGCACAGAAATTTTAATCAAGCCCCTCTGCAGAAGTGCAAAGCTCAAATAAGAAGATATAAATGCTATTTATTTTTAAAAGGCTATTTATTTCTAAGTGAAATTTGCTTCTAAAAATCTTAAATTTATATTTAAACTTAACTATATTTACATATAAATATTATAATTCTCTTCAATAATTTTGATGGTATCTACACATGCCAGTTTCAAAAATAATGTGCTTGAATTTGTTCTGCTTTGAAAACTAAGATTTTTTTCTTTTTAAAAAATCTGTAATTATTAACAAAAACAAAAGGTTGTTTCAGAGTTTGAGATTCAAATAAACCCTTTGATTTGAGCTAATGAGATGTCCAGATCTTTAAAAAGTTATATTTCTGCCTCACCTTTATGCAGTGCTTTAAGGCTTATTAAGCAATTATAAAAATCTTATAAAGTACAATAATGCAGGTATTATTAGCCCTAAATTACAACTAGGGAAACTGAGGTTTGTAAACATGAAGTGACTTGCTCAACAAATTCCACAAATAGCAAGATCCCACAGATAGTAAACCCTGGAGGCAGGACTGCAGCCAAGGTCTCCCGACTCCAAGTTTATGATCTTTCTGCTGATCCTTTCCAAAGCTCTTGCCATTCCCCTATTTCCACCAGGAATGTTCCCTCTGATGGAGATGTCTACATACTATCTTGCTATTAAGACCGTAAAGCCAAATATAGGTGCAGTTAAGATGCACCCAAGTAAAGGCTTTTGAAAACCGTTGCCCCTTCTTGTATGAGAACGATTGCAAGTATAGAAGTGGCCATAGTTCACTGTAGTTTTCTTTTTACTGCTGTATTATTGCACCCTGTTGGGGGATACATCTGAGCATTTCATGTGTCCTACTTTTAAAATGCCCAGATGGTAGCTACGTGCTCTGGTTTGAATTGGGCAGTCCTAATCTTTCATGCTCTGCAGCCTGCCTGGTTATCAGAGAGACATGAGACAAGGAAGATTCTTCCATTTTTCAAACCCCCTTCATCTGCTTCTAGTCACCTACAGTGAATGATGCACTTGCACAATTGTTAAAATGACAGTCACCATGATAACTGAATGTAGCTTCCCTAGACTTAGGAGTTCCCTGTTGACTAGAGTGGATCCCTGCCTCCCAAAACGATAAGAAGGCTCAGTATCTTTTTCAGTGTAACTGATGACCTGCAATCTCATAAGCAGCACAGGATGTCATGCACTTTTTAAAACCCTTTTGAATTGGTTCCTTTTATGGATGTCTTGAAGCTTAACAGAATTTTAGTCAACATTTTTGACTTGAAAAAAGTCAGAAGAACTAATAAGGAAAATATATAATAATGCCTAGTTAAACCAGCCAAAGTATATAATATAGATCTAGCATGTATTTGTGACATTAACATTTTTACAGGACTTTGTTTCTGAGTATATTCTTCAAAGTGGCATCTGGACAATGTCCAGTGACATCATTTTTACCAATAACAATTTATTTCTCAAGGGGAAATAATCAAGAGAATGAGCTAAAACTTTCTCTTAAAACATTTATCATCTAAAAATTATTACTCGATTTTGGCAGCATCAAGACAATCCAAGTGAGTAATTTGTGCTTATTTTAGATTCTTAGTAACTATGGAGTAGCAAATCTGATTCTATTACATTAGGTTCAAAAGGAAGGAGTCTTTGCCCTATTTCCTTTCCTTCAATTACATCAGTTTTGTTTAAAGAAGATGTGACTATTGGCAACAGACTATGGAAAAATAATACTTAAAATGTTCAAGTTAGTAATGAAATATGCCACTAGTGCCAACTTTGTAAATATGAAAGTCTACATATTTCCCCTTTAGCTTAAGATATATGGTATTATCTTCAGAGTAAAATACCTCATCCATTATACACACACACACCTGCTAAATCTTTATGACTATCCATGTCACATTATCACTGTTATGTAGATAATACTGTGTCTATACACACACACACACACACACATACACACACACACACACACGAATACACACAAGCTCCAGCATCACTTCCATCATCCCCTACAACAGATTCCCAGAACCATTAAAGTTCAAATTGATCAGTACAATCATGACCAAGTTATTGGAAACATTGTCCTTAGCTGTCCATGTTGTCATGTAAACAAGCAATATTGATTATTTTTAACAAAAATTAGCCATCAAAACTATTCTGCCTCTATATTTGAATTTTGGCAGAGCCTTTGGAGGTAAGAAATCTGTAAGGAAAATCTCTCTTCAACTACCACTAATTATCTGTAAGTCAGTTAACTTCTTGATGCTTCAGTTTCCTCATTTGTAGAGTGGGGACAATAATAAAACTTATCTTCAAGTATTATTGTGAAGATCAAATGGCATATATTTCAAAGTGTTTTACAAAAGTCAAATTTTTATGTAATGTTTGCTATTGTTATTATTAAGATCAGGACATGGGATAGAGTTTGGGAGTGCCATTGATTTAAATGGAAATTCTAATTTTACTCAAACATTTCTGAATTAATACAGTGATGAAACTCATTTTTTTCTTCCATGTGATTTTGGAAAAATATTCATAAATTATGAGAAAGAATGTTTTAATGAATGAAAATTCAATTTTCCTTTCCCATTTTCCCTCAACTCAGCAGCATCTATTTATAAACAAGTGCTAGAAGAACTAATAATATTTAAATAGAAAGCTTTATCCATTACTTTTGTTCTCCTTCTCCCTTCCCCAATATTGTTCATTTCTATATTTCTCATTAGATGTTCTTTTATGCAGAGCAAAGATAGAAATTACCCTGTGCCTGCCTAAGCTTCAATAGGTTTACTATTATCAAGTTTACCTCTTGATATTTTGCATTCATTTATTGACTTTCATTTCAACATAGTAGGATTTAATCTCCATGGAGGTAGTTGTAGTTAAACCCTTTTATTGCCTTCTATCTTAGAATCTGTAATAAATATTGATTGCAATGCAAAAGAGTGGTAAGGGCTAGGCAATTGGGTTAAGTTACTTGCCCAGGGTTACACAGATAAAATGTTTCTGAAGCTACATCTGAAAGCAGGACCTTTCATCTCCAGACCTGGCTATCTACTGAATCACCTAGATTTGGGTATAGTTATTTTTTTTCACTCTTGTCTTATATCCCAACTAATAAATAGTAATAATAATAGCTAGCATTTAGAGAGAATTCTAAGATTTGCAACACACTTTACAAATGTTATATTTTTGTCATCACAACAATCCTAGGAGGTAGGTACTGTTATTCCTGTTTTGTAAAAGAAGTTAAATTCTGTGTCTTGCCTAGGGTCACCCAGCTGAAAAGTGTCTGAAACCAGATTCAAACATCAGTCTTCCAGATTCCAATAAGGCCAAGTTCTCTATCTACTACTCTGCCTAGCTGTCTGAGTATGTAGCATGGTGCTTGGAAAATTATAGTAGGTGCTAAATAAATACTTTTGAATCAAATGGAATTGAAAAGAATATGTTGTCCTTCCAAAGTAGTCTTCTATGACCCAGAAAAGCAAACTCCATCTTGATGTGGACATAAACTTTCCACCCCAGAGGAGATGCTTGTAAAATAACTCTAGAATGGAAGAATTATAACATTATGTACCTAACTCTTCTATGCTGTGTCTCAATTATTCCCCAAGACTAGATGACCGAGAGAGGATGCTGACTAAAGTTTTGGTACTTAAAGAACAATTGGAAAATTTGTCATCCTTTTGTTTAATTTTATTTTTTGTGGAACTGATATTTTAAATGAGAGCATGTATGTGTGTGAGAAAGGCACAGGAAAATGTTTTGTTATTTCAGATCTGAAATTCATAATTCCTAAATTGCAAGCCATACTATTCTAATTTCCTTTCAACATGCTTTTCCCTTTACCTGGAATGTTTTATTTTTTCCATTCCTTAATATTACACTATTTTTTCAGGACAGCAGTTATTTGTTATGTGTCTGCTAGATGTCTGGCTCTGAAGGTACTTGGGTCTAAAGGGGCACTAGAGATTGCAGTAGAAGTAACCTTACAACTGTACTTGAGTAACTTAAGATCTAATTAAGGATACATCCACACCCAAAACCACTGTGAAATGATATAAATATATTTAGTGTTTTGTTTTTGTGGCACAGACTATGATACAGAAATTCTAAGTTGTGAAAAGTCATTGTGAACTGAGATTGTAGATTCACTTAAGGGTGCCACCTTCAACAATTATTCCCCTTTAGTGATGATTGTAAATGAAGCAGAAGTTTAATTTGACTATGACCTGCTCAAACACTTTAGTGGCCCCCTATTACCTCAGCCTAGCATTTAATGCTTCGCAATCACAAATGTTTCACCTTCACAATCTAGCTGTAATCTACATTTCCTATTCTATTTTAAATTACTTCCCTTTCTGAAATACTGTGTCCCAAAGTGTATTACTCTGAGCTATTTCCCAAGCTTAACCAACTATATCTATCACTTCTGTGCATTTCTTCAAATTTCCCTCATGCCCTATCTGCATTATCTCCTAACTCAGAATCCTTATCTTCCATCAAAGAGTCTATCTCAATCTTCCTTGATCCCCTCAAGTGTCAATGCCCTCTTTCCTCTCAAATTTCAGAATATTGGCATAGAAAAGGAACTTGAAAGAACGCTAGGTCAACCCATCCATGAACAAAAGTCCCCTAAACAAGATATACAACAAGTTGCCACTTAACTTTTGCTTGAAGTCCTCTAGGGAGATAGAATTCATTACTTTCAGAGGCACTGTTCTATTTCCTAATATCTCTGTTAGGAGATTATTGGTTTGGTTTTATATTGAAAACTAAAAATCTGCTATCTGTTCAGTTCTACCCATTACTTAGTTACCAATAAAAGTTAATATTTTTAACTTAATATTTTATTTATTTTTTAACCCTTACCTTTTGTCTTAGAATCAATTCTGTGTGCAGAAGAGTGGTAAGGGCTAGGCAATGGGGGTTAAGTGACTTGCCCAGGGTCACACAGCTAGGAAGTATCTGAGGTCATATTTGAACCCAGGACCTCCCATCTCTGGGCCTGACTCTCAAGCCACTGAGCCACCCAGCTGCCCCTTAACTTAATATTTTAAATGGTTAACATTTACATAGCACTTTAAGATTCACAATACTATCTCATTATATCCTCAAAGCAATCCTGGGAGATTTGTGCTGTTATTATCCTGATTTTGCAGATGTAAAAACTGAGACCAATAAATTATCTCATCTCAGATGAGAAATCTCATCTCAGAAAAAGAAATTTAATAAACCATCAATGCACTCCTTAAGGAAAAATCCCCAGAGCCAGATGGATTTACAAATAAATTCTATCAAATATTTAAAGAATAATTAATCCCAATACTATATAGACTACTTGGAAAAATAGGCAAAGAAAGAATCCTATTAAATTCTTTTTATGACACAAATATGGTACTGGAACCCAAGCCAGGAATAGCAAAAACAGAGAAAGAACATTATAGGCCAATATCATTAATGAATATAGATGCTAATTTTAAAAAATATTAGCAAGGAGACTATAGCAATATATCACAAGGATCATTCACTATAACCAGGTCGAATTTATACTAGGAATGTAGGACTGGTTTAATATTAGGAAAACTATCAGTATGATTGACCATATCAATAATCAAACTAACAGAAGTCATTTGATTATTTCAATAGAAACAGAAAAAGCATTGACAAAATACAATATTCATTCCTATTAAAAACATTAGAAAGCATAGGAATAAATGTTGTCATTTAAGGAATTTCTTAAAGTAGTATGTACTTAAAATCATCAGCATGTATCATCTGTGCTGGCAATAAATTTGAATTCTTCCCATTAAGATCAAGACTGAATCAAGGATGTCCATTATCACCCCTATTATTTAATATTATACTGGAAATGCTAGCTTTAGTAATAAGAAAAAAAGAAATTAGAGGAAATAAAATAAGCAATGAGGAAACTAAAATATCACTCTTTACAGATGTAAGAGTTTAAATTTAGGTTTTATGCTAAATATGAAAATTCATAATATTGTGGTCACTGATTTTAAAATAGTATAGCTTAAGTCAAAATGACTTTTAGCAGCTTTGTTTACAAAGAGATAAAAAGAGTGAAAGTGGAAAAGTGTAGATAAAGGACAGATTCTAATAAGCCTACCAGCCCTTCTCCTGAGAAGCCAGGCACAATCCTGGCAGGGCTTCCCCAAGACTCTGTCTCCACATGGATTTCCCGGTAATCCTCAGCCAGAAGCCCTGCTGGTGTCTTCAATTAGAGTTCCACCAACACAGTCTCATCCAAGCTAAGGCAGGAATCTTAGTCACTCACCCAGCAACCCAATGCAGGATCCAGTGAAAAGGTCTCCTTCAAGTCAGGAAAGGAAGCTCTGGAACCAATCTCTCCAAACACCAGGAAGGGAATCAATCTACAGAACCAATCTCCCCAGAAGCCAGGAAAGGAATGCATGGTAGACCATATTGGTCTCTTTTTATACCCCTTTTTTCCATGTCACTTCCTGTCACTCCTCCTTCACAGAAACAATGGCAGTCTTTCAATTTGCCTAGCACTGCCCAAAGCGGGGGGATGACAACAGTGACCCCTTTGGAGTTGTCACTTACTTGTGACTTGTGGACTCTCATACTTAATTGTAAGTAGGAGTACTTTAAGTTACTGATTTGATTAGCTAAAAATAGAAAATGGGGAGAATTAATCCTATCTTCACACAGATGATATAATGGTATATTTAGAGAATCCTTCAGAATCAACTAAAAAACTAGTTGAAATAATTATTGCCACAAAATAAATTCACATAAATCATCATTCCAGCAAAGTTCAGCAGCAAGAGATAGAAAGAGTTCTTCCATTTAAAATGGCTCTAGACAATATAAAATACCTGGAATCTACTTGCCAAGAAACAGGAATTATATGAAAACAATTATAAAGCATTTTTCACACAAATAAAGTCAGATCAAAACTACTAGAAAAATACTAATTGTTAATGGGGAGGGTAGGCTAATATAATAAAAATAACAATTCTACCTAAATTAATTTATTTATTCAGTGCCATTCCAATCAAACTACCAAATAATTATTTTAAAGAACTAGAAAAAATAATGTCAAAATTCATCTGGAAGACCAAAAAGTCAAGAATATCGAGGAAATTAATAAAAAAAATATTAAGGAAGATGACTAAACAGTACCAGATCTCAAATTGTATTGTAAAGCATCAAAACAGTCTGGTACTGACTAAGAAATAAAATGGTAGATCAAAGGAGCAGATTAGATACATAATATACAGGGTTAAATGATCTTAAACTAAGATTCAAGCTTTTTGGATAAGAACTCACTATTTAACAAAAACTACTGCCAAAATTTGAAAACATTATGACAGAAACTAAGATCAATATTTTATACCCTATACCAATATAAGGTATGGGTATATGATTTAGACATAAAGGATATAAGCAAATTAGAATAGTTCACCTGGCAGATGTAGAGGTAGGAAAGAATTTATGACCAAATGAGATAATGGTCATGATAACATATAAAATGAATAATTCTGATTATATTAAATTAAAATGCTCTTGTAAAAACAAACCCAATGTAACCAAGATTAGAAAGGAAACAAGAATCTGGGAAGAAATTTTTGTGACAAATTTCTCTGATAAAAATCTAATTTCTCAAATCTGTAGAAAACTTAATCAAATTCATAAGAATACAAGTCATTACCCAATTGACAAATAGGTATCATATCAAAATGAACAATTTTTAGATGAAGAAATAAAAGCTATCAATAATCATATTAAAATGTTCTAAATCACACTTGATTAGAGAATTATAAATTAAAATAATGCTGATGTACCACCTCAGACCTATTAGATTGATCAAGTGATCAATATTGAAGGAGATGTGGCAAAACTGGAACACAAAGGCATTGTTGAGTGGTAGAGTTTTGAACTGATTCAAAAATTCTGGAGGGCAATTTGGAACTATCCTCAAAGGACCATAAAATTGATCATATACTTTGATCTTGTAATACCACTACTGGATCTATATCTCAGAAACAATTAAAAAGGGGGAAGGCCCTACTTATACAGCAATACTTATAGCAGCTCTTTTTGGGGTGGCAATGAGTTGCAAATTGAGGAATGGCTAAACAAAGTGTGATATATGTTGGTAATGGAATACTATTGCACAAAATGATGTATAGAATGATTTCAGAAAAAAGCTGTTGAGATCTACATGAACTGATGCAGAATGAAATAAACAAAAGCAGAAAAATGTTGTACACAGTAACAGCAATATTGTATTATGGTCAACTGTGAAAATTTGGCTACTCTCAGCAATGCGAGGATCTAGGACAATACTGAAGACTGTTAGAGTAAGCTGCAGATCAAAGGATACTATCTTCCACATTAATGTATTTATGGTTTTATTTTGAGGTTTTGGTTTTGTATGAATGTGCTCTTACAACAGTGATCAATATGGAAGTGTGTTTTTTGCATGATAATATATATATATGGCCCATATCAAATTGGAAGGGGGGAGAAAGAGATAGTTTAGATCTTATAATTTTGGGAAATGTATGTTGAAAAGTATTATTGCATGTAATTGGGAAAATAAAATATCTTTGAATAAAAAAAAAAACTGAGACCAAATGTGGCAGATAGGTGGCTCAGTGGATAGAGAGCCACATCTGGAGACAGAAGGTCCTGGATTCAAATTTGACATCATGGGCAAATCACTCAACCCCAATTTTTTTTTGCTTTAATGTTCTTTTGCTTTAAAAACCAATACTTAGTATAAATTCTAAGGCAGAAGGTAGGAATTTGAAAAAAAACTGAAACATTAAATGACTTGTCTCAGAATAGCAAGGAAATGTCTGAGGACAAATTTGAACTTGGGTTTTCTGAATCAGGTCTGTTGTTCTATCCACTACACTACCTAGCTTCCTCTATTTAAGCAAAAGTTTTACACAATATACTCAAGAATAAATTTTCTTCCTCTACCATATTTAAATTACTTAAAAGGGAGCTATTTCTTTAACAGACTAACCATCTCCAATTCCTTTGATCTAGCCTTATGTTTCTTGATTGTAAATTCTTTACCATCCTAAGTAACGTGATTCTCTCACATCCAGATTAAATGTGATCATTATAAACTATGGACCATTCCATTTTACCCCTAAACCATCTGCAGCATAGATAATTAAAATGTCTGTCCCCTTGTAATAAAAAGATGAAGAATTCCATTTGTCCTAGGACAAAGATCAAGGTGCTATGGAAAGAGCACTGGGTTTAGAGTCTGAATGTCCATATGTCATCTCCCCTACTTCCTTTTTGTCTCCTCTCTAATCCGTGGCATAGTACCTCATATCTAGTAGGACCTTAATAAATGTTTGCTAATTAATTTGAAGTTTGTTGCTGAAGTAGTCTTTTAAATATTCACCTTGGGAATTGAAAGCTAAACAAGACCTTCAGTCTTTGAATTTCCCCACTGTGTAATGGACGTAAAACCAGAGAAGGCTTGGACCTGGCATATGTGGAACAAATCAATAAATTTAAAAAAAAATTAAGCACCTACTACTACTACATACCAGGCACGATTCTAGGTTGAAAGAGTTATAAATACAAAGTAAAAACAATCTCTACTCTGAAGACGCTTATATTGCAAGAGAGAAAACAAATAAATATGCAAGTAATATAGTATAAATATAAAGTAACTAAATAAATATAAGTATAAACAAAGTACTTAAATACACTATAATCTGAGAAGTAGGACACTAGCATTTGGGAGAATTGGGAAAAATTTCACCCAGAAGACGGGGTCACATAGAGATAATGTTCCAGGAGTAAGGAATGAAAAAGACTTGTATATAAGACTAATATTAGGATATATTTATCTACCTTTATGCAATGAATAAACTTATTGTTGACTAGTAAGTGTCTGAGGCCAGATTTTAATTTGGAATATGAGCCTGCCCGACTTCAAATCCTGCACTCTATCCAGTGCACCACTTTGCTTCCCAAAAGCATTATAAAAATGCAATAAGAATGCTAATTTCATAGCACACATTAATTAGTAAATGGGCCTTTTGTATTCTTACATAACATCTTTTTCTCTTTTAAAATTCCTTTTTTTATAAAAAAAAAGGAGACCATTTCTATCTATTGTTTAACTATGTCTCTAAACCAATTATGCTATCAAAATGACTAATGTTGATTATGCTTGACTCTTATTTTAGTTCAGTGGAAAAGAAGAACCACAACTTGTAGATGTTAGAGGAAAATTAAATTTAATATTTTTATTATTTTATTATTTCGGTTAAGTTCCTTCAGTCTGAATACATCTTCTTTTAATATGTAATCATTAAACTATAATCATTTCTTTTTTGTTTACATATTTAAAATGCAAATAAAAACAGATAATCAATAGATAATAATCTGAAACTAGAGGATTTATAAATTAATATGCTTGAGTCAATAGCTATTCCATGTAGAAGGCTTCAGTGCTGAACCTGGCATAATTTATTTTGCACTAAGCTGCTTGATTCAATGCTTTATTTTAATTCTAATATTAACTGAAAAATCCTAGGAAAAGAGAAAATCTGAAATAATCCTATTATATTAATTTTTTTAGGCAATAACACAATATCATATACAACACTGTCTTGTTTTGTCTCCCAGTCCCTAAATAAAGCCATCCACATCGTTTAGAGTTGTTGGTGAATTAACCCTTGCCTTAGTTAATTTCTCGAGGGCAAGTGAAATTAGATAATTGTATAGTGGTTTCCCTGAGAAACTTTCTTTTGGAATCCCTTAAATGTCATATGCCTTTCCTAGAACATGGTTACACTGTTTTTTAGGCCCAAGATATACTTCACATTGATATCAAGATAATACTCAGGTCTTTAACACTCAGGTCAGAAATCAATGGTAAAATCAATAGTGAAAAGCTTTTCATCACTGTGTTTAGTAGGAATAGGAAGGCAATTTGTCTATAGCAAGAAATGGGAGAAGACTTCCCCTAAAGGAAACATTTTAAAGAAAGGAATAATTTAAAAGCAATTTTACTAAAATTAATCTTCAAAGAGAGGAAGACATGAGCACTTGAATTCATTCCTATTTGTCTATATGTGGCCAAAGTGCTCGTAAGTACATATTCTTTTTTTCATTCTCATAAATCTTTTGGGCTTCTTCATGTGGTTTTTTTTCTCCAATAAGATCTGGTCTTCCCAGTGCTAGATCCACTGATGTCATGGCAATAGTGGGTGTTCTATGTTCCTTTTTGCCTTGGTCAAGCTTACACTTACATTGCTGTTGTTGAGTTCTCTGAACATTCTCTGAACAAATAGTACTGAAGGAACATTACAAGTTGTTTCCACTTGAGCAATATGTAGTATTATTTCAGTTCAAGTCAATCATCTGGCACACACAATCAAAAAACAAAATAAAATTTAAAAACTCTTTCCACTGTACCACCTTGTTTCCTTTCAATATTAAGGAGCCAGGCCTAGAGACAAGAGGTCCCGGGTTCAAATTCAGCCTCAGATACTTCCTAGCTGTGTAACCTTGGTCAAGACACTTAATCCCCATCACCTAGCCCTTACCACTCTTCTACCTCGAAACCAAGATCGGTTTCTAATATTGGTTCTAAGATGGAGTATAAGGTTTTTTTTTTAATATATTAAGGTTGTAGAAACTTAATTCAACTTTTTTGGGTTAAATTTATTGCAAACATATAGACCAAAGGTCTCCAATGTGGGGGATATAGAATAGACCCACAAGTTTGTATGACCAACAAATCCTGTCTAAGAAAATCATTCTCACATGGTTTCTCTCTAATACAATCTCACCATCCCTTTCATATACTGTTGCCCAATTCTCTTCTACCATACTTTTTCCCATAACTACCATAAGTCCCACACTCCTCTTTTGCACCAAACATCAGCCCCTCAACATGATTATAATCTAACTTGTTACCCACATACCCACACCAGCTGCTAAGGAACCATTGGGGCAAATCCCTTTTCTGGTCCCAACATGCTCACACTATGAGTCCCTCTTCAAACTACCTCACTGTGACTGGTACACTCAAATATCTCTGGGTTCTAAGGAAATGGCCAGTAAGGAGTCATCATCACCACCCACACACCCAAACTTTGTATTTATGGTGGAACTGAGTAAGTTGCACAGGATGAGCTGGAATGGATGAGTATTGAACTGAATCACAGAAATCTTCTTCTCTCCCCAAGTCTACAACTTCTGAACTTCCCTTTTCCATCTGTGGTACCATGCTCCATATAATCACCCAGATCTAAAACTTTGGTGCAAATTTTGACTCCTCACTCTCTATACTCAATCACTTGCTAAATATTGTTTTCACCTTCACAAAATATCTTTCATTAACTCCCTTCTCTCTACTCAAACAGCCACCACCCTACCGCCCTAGTTTAGGACTTCATTACTCCTTGCCTAAATTAATTCAATTGCTTTCTCATTGATGTCTCTAATCTACTGTCCCACAACTATCAAAGGCATTTTCCAAGGCAAAGATTTTGATGATATCATTCTCCTATTTGCTGTCCCTTACTTATAACACCCTATCTCCTGACATCGCATTATGACTAGATGTCCCTGAAATTCTCTCCTTCACTGCTAACTTTTGGCTTTTCTGGCTTCTTTCAAAATGTAATTCAAGTCTGAGTTCCTCCAAGGTGTTAGTGGATTCCCTTTGAGATTCTCTCCTATTTGCCCAGTATATAACATATCTACCTACTTTATTCTTCCATGACATAGAATAATAAACAAAGTAGATGCCCTTGAGGAAAGAACAGCTAAAAGTATAGTGTAGTATACGAAAGTGATAGAATATTATTACACTCCAAGAAATAATGAATATGAAGAATCCAAGGAGGCATAAAAAAGTCTTTTATGAGCTGACAGCAGAGAGAAGTAGCAGAACCAGAAAAACAATACATACTGTCTACAACTGTAGTGGTGGAAAGAAAAACAGCAAAAAATTACAAGTACATAGTATGTAATTATTATAGCATAGCTTAGCACAGAAGTAGAGAACTGAAAATAGTCTATCATTTCCAGAAATATGTGACTATGGATATGAAACACTGAAGATACTATCAGATTAATCCACAGATTATTAAGCTTTGCTGAATCTCATCTTTCTTTTTCATTTATTCATTGTTATATGATTTTCTGGGAATGTGGAGGGGCAAGGGATATAATGGGAGATGAAGATGTCAAAAAATAATATTTTAATATTATCTTTAATTTAGGACAAACAGAATAAATTTATTTTTAAAATATCTATTTGTAGCAAACTAGTTATTATGTCACCACAGAAAAGTTCAATAATTTGAGATCCTTGCACTAATCTATGTTTGACAGTCTTTTAAGTACTTTGCCAGAAAATAACCTTTAGGTAGAGATCATGTTGCCATGTATACTCTCTTAAAGGTAAAGCTAATAAGTCAATAAGCTTTTATATAACTGCTTATTGTGACTCATTGACTGGGCTAAGTATCAGAGATACAAATAAAGGCCAAAAAAAAGTCACTGCCCTCAAAAAATCTACATTCTAAAGGAAGAAGGGATTGTATGAGAACAACTAGTATTTTGAAGCATATTGGATCCTGTTTCCCATCTTTGACTTCTGTGGACTCTGTACCTAGAAATGGAAACTCTGGGCCAAAGAATATACTCACTTTAGTTGTGGTATTAATATAATTGTAAATTTCTTTTTGGAATGGATAAATGGGTTTACAATCCATGAAATGTTTTATTGTATTTGTTTTCTTTCCAATAATCCTCATCATATGGAATATCCCTACTTTTGACAATTTATTGAAGGTAAAGTTATATCTAGGAGTTGTTTTCTATTTCTTGCTCTATTAGTGATTTTGAACAGTCTTTCAAATTGTCATTAATTGTTTACAATTTTTATAATGAGAATTGTTCACATCCTTTGACCATTTGCCAATTAGGAAATGCCTTTTGTTGTTCTTTGTTAATTCCTTGTATGTCTTTGGCATTGAACAAAAAAGTTTTAACATTAAGTGAGAAAGTACTCATTTTTTAAAAAGAAATATATTCTACAGACAACATTTTAAGATGAATATTTAGAAATGTTTTCAACACTATGTGATTTGTTCCAGAAAAGTGTCACCTATTTTTTCATCTAATATCTGTACAATTTGAAAACTTGTAACCAAAATTTTCTAACCTATTTAAAATCTTCCAAATGAAGAATTATTACAAGTTTTGATATGATATTCTAATAACATAACAATGTAACACTTTCATATTATACAGTTTTTTACTTTCTGGAAATATGCTTTATACAAATTAGACTTCCCTGAAGGCAAATAGCAGCCTCCTGCCCCCTACACTCCCCCCACTGCAGGCAAGTTAGGCTGGGACCTGCTGCAGCCTGGCATTAGCAGTGTTAGCTGCAGTGGCAGAGCAGCACTAATGCAGCCTGGAGTCAAGGTTCTTTTGCTCCAGGAGCAAAAGCTTATCCGGCTGTAGTGGAGGGGCTCCATACCAAGGAGGGTGTGGTGCTATATAGAGTTCCAAGAACAGAAGTTGAGGTCTGTGAAAAGCTTCACTTAAAGTAAGAATTGTTTATAGTTTGTAATAAATAAATGACATTAGAGAAACTAAAATTTTACTAGTCAAATTTCAATAAATATCTTTGCAAAATTGATGAGGGAATTTTAAAAATTAGTATCATGATTTAGTAAGCAAGTCAATTATGTATTTCTTACAGCTTGAGCTATATATCTCTATTCTTTAACTGAAATTCATACTCAAAAATTTTTACAATTTGACTTGCATGATGAAAAATGTTTAGAGATCATTGATATAAAACAAAATTTCCATATCCTCCTTCTAGATTTTTCCTGCAATTTCTTTCTTTTTTAACCTTTGCAATGCATTTTTAATTAATATCAAATTGTATATTTTGTTCTTTTTGTTAACTTGATTCTTGCACTCTTTTAATTTTGTGACCTTTGTTTTCATTTGCTAGTCAGGGAATTAAGAATTTCTAATATGTTGTTGTTTTCCATATTTCATTCAACATGTTTCTTTTTCCTTGCCTTTAGTTGGGTAATAGGAACCAAGGTTTCTATTGCACATTTATCTAAATTTTTGAAAAAAAATTCCAGTACCTTTATACAGAAAATTAGTAGCAATATCATCACTTCTGACATGGTAGTGATGGAGTCCAATTTTTGAGAATATTCTCTGACAGCTTTACTTTTTCTACTGTGGTTCTTACCATGACATCTAATGTCACATATATTGTCTTAGGGATAACCTGAAATGTTTTTATACTTTATGTCAGTATTTTGAAAGAGTATACTTATCTATGTTAGTTATAGCAAATTCCAGCTTTTAAAAAATTACTCAATTTTTACTATAATTGATCTGCTAATTAAAAAGGAGATTTTCAAAATTCCCATCTAAGTATGACCATCTCCTTTTTATAAATCAATTATAACATCAATTTTTGTCTCCTATTTTTAAAAGATATTTTGGGAAGTTGGATAAAATAAAGATTTTTCATTAACCTCAGCTTCATCTATTTTTCTACTTTAGATTTTTTAACTCTTTGGTTTCAGTTCTTATTTCATCTAACCTAAGTTTTATGATGAATTACACTTGCCTTGCATTAGTCTGAAATAGTTTGTTATGTGCTTCAGAGCTCAAGGTAGTTTTGACAAGAAGCAATCTAAAGCTTTGTCCCATAACTAACAAGACCACTTCCTAACTTTGTTGTGATTTAGTATTGGCACAAAACAGAAGTTCATATCTATCATCTATTTCATACTCACTTATTGTTTGCTTGCTTTACTGGTCAGTGCTAACTGCCCTGTAGTATTTCCAGTAGGGAGGATGTTTGATAGTTTTAGTGTTTCCTTGTGTATCGTGCCTTCTTATGTGATAAAAACATGAAGGAGGGGGCAGCTGGGTAGCTCAGTGGATTGAGAGCCAAGCCTAGAGATGGGAGGTCCTAGGTTCAAATCTGGCCTCAGACACTTCCCAGCTGTGTGACCCAGGGCAAGTCACTTGACCCCCACTGCCTAGCCCTTACCACTCTTCTGCCTTGGAGCCAATACACAGTATTGGCTCCAAGACAGAAGGTAAGGGTTTAAAAAAAAAAAAAAACATGAAGGAGCTACATGTATTCTTCTGTCCTCCATATCAAACTGACCATCATGATGCATCTCAGTAGAGCCAGTCTCTAACTTGGCTACTCATCTATTTCTCTAATTTTTAGTGCCACTTGCATCAAAATGAGTAATCAGACATTACAAATATTAATATCCACCACTGTATCCCATACAGTTGGTCCTTTGAGCCAAGAGTTATATTAAAATTGAATCCTAATTGCAAATTTTTAAATTCTTAATTATTATGTTAATAATAGTTATATTATTATATGTCATATAATAATAAACAATATACAAAATATATATACACATTATATGTGTTAATAAAAGTTAATGAAAGATAATAGCTTTTTTCAAAGACCTTCCCTTTTTTTACATATTCATTCTCATAATTAAAATAGTTTTAATTTAACAAATAGTATGTCCCTTACCTTATAGGTTATTTTGCTTCAATAAAGTTGACAGTAAAGAAATGTTTGGTTAAGTAGATCCAGTTTTCCAATTTACTTCCACTATAAAATAGAAGTACATTGCCTTAGAGTTGGGGAATGATATTCTTCCATTAATTAAAACTTGAAGAAAGGAGTTTAGAGTTGCATCAGTTAGCATTGTACTGTACCTAAAGCTCTATGCCTTTGGGATTTATAGTCCATGCCTAGCAATTCACTTTTCCTTTATCTAAAAAACTTTGATGTTTCTTCATTATCTACTCTTGTCTTTATAATATGTTATATTAACATTATATATTAAGTGATAATATCATTTTATTAATTATATATATATATTAATTAATTTAACTATTAATTAAAATAATTAACAAATTGTATATATATAATGTGTGTATTATATAGCAGTATACAATTTGTTAATTATTTTAATTATATAATGTGTGTACTATATATTAGTATACAATTTGTTAATTATTTTAATTAATTAATAAAGATCACTCTATTCTAAAGTTGCATCTTTCAAAACATTACTTCCCATCTTATCATTTTTGTCTGTCATACACAATATATAATAATTGAATAATAGTATACCATAGCTAGAAATAGCCTTAAAAATCATTGAATATCACCCTAATATTTTCTAGATGAGGGAAGCAAAGCCAGAAGATATTAAGTAATAATTATTTCTTAAATGCCTACTCTGTTCCAGGCACTGAGATACAAAGAAAAATGCTGAAATAGTCTCTTACCTCAAAGAGCTTACATTTTATCTGGAGAAGAAACCATACGTATATTTGGATACATAAAAATAAATACAAGGTAATTGGGAGGAAGGAAATCAGCTATCAATGGTTGGTCAGATAAGGAAAGGCTTAGGTAGCATTTGAGCTGAGCTCTGGAGGAAATTAGATACTATAATAGGCAGATGTGTAGAGGAAAAGCATTTTAAGACATAGGAACAGCCTGGAAGGAGGCATGAGAGAAGAGAGATGAAATGTGAAAGGAACAACAGCAAGCAAGTTTGGCTGGACCATTAAGTACATGAGGAGTAACATATAATAGTTTGGAAAGACCTGTTGTAGTCAGATTTTAAAGAATTTTAAGTGCCAGAGGCAAACTCTGATGGGATAGATATCATCCTATTGCTGGTGCTTCCCATTTAAAAATCAACCAACATGACATTATTATCTCCTAATCATAAACATTTACTAAATTACCAAATAGAGGGTAAAACAGTGATAACTAAAAACAGATCATTCCACTCACAAACTTGAGACACTGAAGCATACATTAGATTATATACTCCTCAAAGGTTAGGTTCCATTTTTGTTGTTGTTATTTCACCTTTGCTGAATCCTTTCTGCTCAGCAGAGTGCCTGAAACATAAAATTTACTTAATAAATATTCATTGACTGAGTCACTAAAAAAAAAAATAAAATACACACATTTACAAAATCATAGTAGGGAGGCATGTGAGTCAAGGGTAACTCAAAACTTAGGAATGCAGACTTTGATGTTCTTTGTCACCCACAATGAAGAGTCATCTGTGCAACACTTCACCAATGGGTATGGTTTCTCCTTTCTGAATCTCTACATTCTCCTGCTAGATAGATCTACTTGTTTCCCACCTTCTCTTCTGTCCTGCCAAAGTGGATTGAAGGTCTTTCAGCAAAAGAGAAACAGTAGCCTGAAATCTGTAGAGCTTTTCAGATAATCTTCTTTGCTGTGTCCAGAGGGATTTTGATCCCAGGACAAGCAACCTCTAAGGTACAGTCCTGGACCATTTTTATCAGACAGTCTCTGTCCTCAATTCAGAAATGTCTTCTTAGCTTTGCTCCAAACTCATCTTTTCCAACTTGAAGTTATCTTTTTATGGGCTGAGGCATATTCTCAGATATGACCAGAGGCCTTTCACTGATACACATCTATCTCTGAAGGCATAACATTGGCCAACTGTGCCTTTTCAAAGTAGTGTCTTGTATTAAATGATTAATTTCTGGCTTAGGGTGATACATACATACATACATACATACATACATACATGCATACTTACATAGCTAGATACACAGATACATAGCTATAAAGATAGATACATTGATACATAGATATATACTAAATGAGTAAAATCATTATTTCTGCCAGCAACATCATAACTAGGAGATATATATGCATATATATATATATATCAACATAGTCACCAAACATTTGTCAGTTTCTTCTCTATCAACCTCAAAGTCTTAAAGCACAAGTTTAGAAATATAATTCCCACGCTCCACTCAGTCAACTCCAGTGGGCTTCCTATGGGCTCTGGGATCAAATACAAAATCATGTTTGGCATTCAAAAAAATTCATAACCTAGCTTTTTCCTGCCTTTCCATCCTTCTTATACCTTACTCTCTGCCATGTACTCTTGGATCTCGTGGGACTGGCTTCCTTGCCGTTTCACTAATAAGATTCTCTTATTTATTAACTTTGAGCATTATTCTTGGGTTATCTCCTCAAGCCTGAAATACCCTGTCTCCTCAGCTTCCCTCTATTCCTTTAATCCCTATTAAAGTTCCATCTTCTACAGGAAGCCTTTACCAGCCTCTCTTAATTCTACTGAGTTTTCTCATTCAATCATTTCTTATTTATCCTAAATATTATGTGTTTGTGAATATTTGTTTGCTTATCTCCCATTAGATTGGGAATTCCCAGTAGGCAGGAATTGCTTTTTTCCTCTTCCTATATCCCTAGCACTAAGCATAGTGCTACTCAATAGATATTTATCAACTGAATAAAATCCTCATATCTGTCCTTTACAAATTAGATAGCTGGAAACAGAACTTACCAACCATTTTTACTCTGTGAATTCACAGGTTGGTTTTTCAGTATTTCTCTCACAAATATCCTTCCTTTCCCTTTCTTTTAATCAAATTATCTAAATCAGAAGGATATCTTTTAGGTCATTCTGAAAAAAGAAGAAAAAGTGGGTGTAAGAGTCTATATTCATTTATTTGTCATGTCATAGTTCTACTTCAAGGAAAATGCTTTGTAATCATAAAAAAATGAGCTACTTCAAAGCATAATATCTTTCATGTCAGTGTGTGTATGGTTTTATTTTAGAGTTTGTGCTTCCTATGAGTGTGCTCTTACAACATTGACCAATATGGAAGTGAATTTTGCATGATAATAAGAATAAAATTTTAAAAAACAAATATGAACTGCTTTAATTAGTCTGTACTATTCTCTGGCTCCCAAAGACTTCTTGCATTAATCCTTCCTTCACACTTTTGCCCATATTTGTCCTTGTCCTTTTCTCCAGAATTCCTACTTTTATTGTTAAACCTGACAAATTCTGACTCTTTTCTACAGCCTTCGCTAATATCAACTTTCAGTAATGACCTCCAACACTTAGACCTCAATAACTGTTTTGCAACTTTCTTATGCATTTATCTGTGAAATTTTTTATTACATTTACCTTTGTGTATGTATTTTATCCCCACAGTTAATAGTAAGTTCCATGAAGTTATAGACTATGTCTGATCTGATTTCTGTATCTCCCTCAACACCTAGGAGAATATTTATTAAAATCTATTGCTAATATGTAATTATTCCACAAAAAGTATCATATTATATTATGGGAGTAAGTTAATTCCAAAGGAATTAGGAAGTTGATGAAACAGTGTTAGAGTGGGGCATCTAGCATTAAAGAACACATAAGTTATATATTAATGATTCTATGACAGACATGTTAATTAGAGCAATGCTACTTTAAAATATTTATAGAATTAGAAAGAAACTATTAGTTATATTTCTCTGCAACTTTTTGGAGAAAATAGGCTCTCTTACCTAATAACCCCTGTCTCTACAAGAACATGGTCTTGTTCTCTCATTTATTTTTTCCCAAAAAAGAAAATACCCAACTCTATATATGATATAGTCACTTAATAGATTTCTAGGGGGCAGCTGGGTAGCTCAGTGGATTGAAAGCCAGGCCTAGAAACAGGAGGTACAGGTTCAAACCTGACCTTAGACATTTCCTAGCTGTGTGACCCTGGGCAAGTCACTTAACCCCCATTGCCTAGCCCTTACCACTCTTCTCCCTTGGAACCAATACACAGTATTGATTCTTAGACAGAAAGTAAGGGTTTTTTTAAAAAATAGATTTCTATTCTGGAACTAAATGAACAACTGGTTTATAGTTCTATACTACTTTGTATAATAAATAGAAATAAAATAATTGATCAATAATGTTAACTTATTAAAAACCAACCAGCTAATTAAAATACTTAACAAATTAACTTGAGTGATCTTTAATTTAAACTTATCACTATGCATCAATTAATAAGCATTTATTTAGTAGCTACTATATTACAGGTTTTGGAGAGACAAAAAAAAGCAAATAGTTTCTACATTCAAGGACCTGACATTCTATTTGGGGATACAATGCATAGATATATAAGCATATAGAGAACACATATAAAAATATACACCTCATTTTGGAGAGAGGTTGTTTTCAAATTTAAGGAAGCATAGAAGACTTCATAATGGTTTCTTTTCTGGATTTGAGTCTTGTAGTAAACCAGAAATTCCAAGAGACAGAAAAGAAATGATGAGGAAAAAAAAATAGTGCAAAGGCAAGAGATGGATGATGGAGCATTATACATACCAAAAAGAATGTAGCTTCGTTTTGATCCTAGGTAATGAGCAAAGAAGAAAAAAACAAGAATAGTCCAGATTTTTGAGAGAGAGACAGACAGACAGACAGAGAGACAGAGACAGAGACAGAGACAGAGAGACAGAGACAGAAGACTTGGGGCAATAGAACACCATATTTTATTAAGTAGAGGAATGATGTCAGACCCTCATTTCAGGAAAATCACATTGTCAACTTTATATAAAGATCAGTTAGAGCAGATAAAGCTGTAAACAAGGAGAATGAAGAGGAGATCACTGTAATAGTCCCAGCAAGAGGTTATGAGAACATGAATTGGATGACTTGTATGAGTGGAAACGAGGGGTCATCTGGAGGAAATGTTTCATGAGCCCTTTCAGGAGAATTTAAGCTTCTTAAGATTGGGAACTATAGCATAACTTTTAGGGCTGGAAGAGATTTAAAAGATTATCTGATCTAATCATACTTCACACATACTATTTCAATGACTTCCTATCTGGTTTCTAGTCCATTTCCATAAAATTGTCCATCAACCAACTAGCATTTATTAACTATCTATTCTTTTCTGAGCC
The DNA here is from genome assembly GCF_027887165.1 of Monodelphis domestica. Lineage (NCBI taxonomy): Eukaryota > Metazoa > Chordata > Mammalia > Didelphimorphia > Didelphidae > Monodelphis > Monodelphis domestica. Next base: position 123,601,183 of record NC_077228.1, on the reverse strand, counting down.
ATATTCTCTAAGATCTAACAGCACTCAGGCACTAGAGTTACAAAGAAAAAAAAACTACTTTCAAGGATCTTACATTTCATATGCACGTATGTGCTACAGAGGTATTCCTAAAATATGGTTCTCACCCTATCATTCCCTTGCTTGAAAAATTCCAGCAACTCCTTACTTCCTCTAAAATTTGGCAATTTACAATCATTTACAATCTGACTCTAATCCACCTCTCTAGACCTAGCACACATTACTCCCCTTCATGCAACTCATAGGCCAGTCAAACTTCCCTATTCCTTATACATCATATTCCCTGTCTCTTATCTCTATATCTTTTCACTGGCTGACTCCCATGATTACAATTCCTCTTTCCCTCCTCCTCTTAAAATATCTAATTCCTATAAAGTTTAGTTCATATTCCTATATGAGCCCTTTCTCAATCCCCAAATCACTATAGTCCTCCACCCCCAAACATTGAATATTTACTTTGTTTAGAAACAGTGTGGCACAATGCAAGAAAGTTAACCTTGGAGTTAGGACAACTTGGGTTCAAGTACAGCTTTCGACCTTACTGTTTGTGTGATTTTGGACAGCTTAAGTTCTATGTGGCCCAGGAACCCATCTAACACTAGAAATTGAAAAGAAGGTGCCAATTTCCATTTGTAAATTTGTAAATCATCAAGATTTCTTAATACCAATAAATCACAGGTTTGGTCCCTCCATATTCCTATTTACTTAGCATATATTTCACCTTTTCTAAATTTTGTACAAGTTTTTCTCCTAAATAGGCTATAAGAATCTTGAGGGCAGAGACTTTTCCCCCCTTTCTATTCCCAGTATGTTTCAGAGTGCCTGGAATATAGCAGATACTTAATAATTCTTATAAAACACATAAATGAATTATTGAACTAATATCCTAATTCTACAGAAAAGATAACTAGGGGCCCAAAGTAATATGACTTGACCAAGACCACATACCTAAATAATGGCAGAAATGGCCTAGAATGCTAATCTCCTTATTCTTAGTACAATACTAGACATCAATCTCTTCTTTTGTATCTTTCCAGAGTTTCTAGTGCAATTTGCTATGTACAACTGATAGTCAATATATGATGTGAATTGACTTTCTCCACAACTATTTTGATTCTCTCTTCCCACAATGGCAGTTTTACCATTTCTGAATGTTAGCCCACCATACCTTAGCACATTTATAGTATTCATTAGTCCTAGAGACCTCTGGTAGTGTGCATAAAGGATATTGTCCTCTTTTTTCTCCTAGTCTTTGGTAACATTCTGTGGGAATCTATGTTTATGTAGTAACTTTGAGTATGTTTGCTGCAGTGAGACTTTGTTCTGCCAGCTTAGTGATATAGGTAGGAGGGGGAGACAGGGATGAGTATAATTAGAAGTTTGGCAGGCAAGAGCATTGGGAAAGGAAGTATGGGCCACTCCAGTGAAAACTCTGATGGTTTGTTAAAACCTTACAGAGTGGGAAAATGGAATGTGTTATCATATTAAGTAGAAGTTCTCAGATCGCCCCAAATAATCAGCAAATATGCTGATATATTTGCTATACATTTATTATTATTATTTTATATTTTGTGTATTTGCACAAGAGTAATAAATCATTGACTTTAAAATAAGAAAGGTTTATAATTAGATATGTTATCTATTTTACTAAAATTTGATAAAATTTTAAAACTAACTATATGACATGGGGGTGGGGAATAGCTCCATTGTAATATCTCAAAGTATCCACTACTGCCCTGATGTCCATGAGAGGACTATATGTTATCCATTTGCTAACATGTTAACATCATTAGAATTTCTGATGCTATCCAAAAACCAAGTCAAATGGCTAAATACAGTCTGTTTAATATATGAGCTTCAAGGCTATGTTAAATGAGAACTTCTCCAGCTTCAAATGGTTTCATTTTCTATTTTAAATTCCAAATCTAAGCTTTTGCTCATAGCAAGTACCCCCAGTGTCTCATTGTGTCAAGGGGAAATATCATGCCCAATAAAACAACCAAAAAGCTTCCTTGTTGGTTCAACTGAAGAACTAGGGAGATGGTTATATTTAACCCCTAGTTCCTCCTTAGGGGGAAAAGGGGGAAAGGAGGGAGAGAGAGAAAGACAGAGAGAGAGAGAGAGAGAGAGAGAGAGAGAGAGAGAGAGAGAGAGAGAGAGAGAGAGAGAGAGGGAGGGAGGGAGGGAGGGAGGGAGGGAGGGAGGGAGGGAGGGAGGGAGGGAGGGAGAGAGAGAGAGAGAGGGAGGGAGGGAGAGGGAGAGAAAGAGGGAGAGGGAGAGGGAGAGGGAAAGGGGGAGACAGAGAGAGAGAGAAAGAGAGAGAGAGAGAGAGAGAGAGAGAGAGAGAGAGAGAGAGAGAGAGAGAGAGAGAGAGAGAGAGAGAGAGGAAGAGAGAGAGAGAGAGGGAGGGAGAGAGAAAGAGAGAGAGAGGGAGAGAGAGAGAGAGAGTCCATTTGAGTTATACCTTGGGTTTTTGGCACTCACTGTAACTGAATAGTCAAAGGGAGCCCGGTCAGACATTCAGGATTTATAAATTGAAACTCACACACACAATGAGGATCCAGAGGGAAGGGAGGATTCTATGTGAAATCCAAAGACAGGAGACATGTTTTACTATGCATTATAGAGACCAGTTCAAAATGGTTAGTTTTTCTAATATGGAAATTCAGACAGATACACACACACATACCACTACCCACCAAAAACCATATATACATATATGTAGGTATAGATACATGAGTGTGTATACATGTGTATATGTGTTTATATTAAAACATATACTGTGCATACATGTGTGTAAATAAGATTTCTCTATATATGTATATAAATATATATACACATATGCTATACAAATATATAGTGCTCCCCCTGGTGAGCATGGATAATGTAATTGTCTCGTCATTTCATTACATTTATAAAAGAAACATCATCCCTGGGATCCTGTGTTGAGAAAGGTGGGTTCTCCTCAAGTACACTACAAAGCCCAGAGCTAGAAACTGCTGGATCATCAGATCGATAGATTCAAAGATGACTAGGGTGTGTGGGTTTATGCAGTTTAAACATTTGTTCAGGGAGTCTGCCTGAGTAGACTTTTATTGACACCTACAGATCAATGCTAATTTTTGATCATTTTCAACCTACAAAAACCTCTTGACCCAATGGCCACCTTTGGGGCACTTCAAGTCGTCAAAAGCAATCAGAGAAGATGATGTAAAATTGTCAGACTGTTTAAGACTCCAAGAAGCCACAGCTGTCCCCAGGAGCAGGGCTGGGAGGTTAACAGAGAGTCCTAAGTTGCCAGCAGAGCCCCTACCTGGCACACAATTTGCCATATTCCGATGCCTTTTTACTTCATGAAATGGTAAGCTGATTTGATCCCCTAAGGACTCATCTGATTCTTGTACTTAGAAGTTCAAAAAAGAACCAAATGAAAAGGAGGTTAAGCTTGGTGAAGAGATTCGATTGATGAGAGCTAAGTGGCCCCCAGTTTATTAAAGTAACACCACCTTTTTTTTCCTTTCAATCATTATTTTCTAGTGACTGTCCTTGATGGACTGTCAAACCAGTGTGATGGCTTAGGTTAACAGTGAATTGTATTTTGTCTTAATACCAAAAAATATTTCCACACTACAGCTTTAGAATGGGCAAAGAGAGAAAAGCAGAGCAAGTATAAAGTGGTAGACTAGAAGGTAAAAAGATGAAGGAGAAAGAAGATTGCACCTGGAAATTAGACTGAAAAGCTAGAAGGGAAGAAAGAGAGGAAGGTAACACATAGAAAGAGACAAATAATAGGAATGGATAGGAAGAAAAAAGGTAGGAAGGGACATTGAAGTAAGAAAAGCATTGTGTTAGAAAAGCATATTTTTTTCTAAATTAGCAGTGTTAATTCATATCAACTTTTCCTTTATCATAGTTTTGGTGTATGGACGAATATACAGAACATTATCACTGTTAAAGAAAGGCTATGATGATACTATTATGAACTAAGTAGCCAGTCAATTTTAAGAGGAAAATCAATCTGTTGAAGGAATCAATCAGTCAAACCCAGTTATCTGATATGATATAGACAAAGTAACCAGTTGTAAAACTGGTTTTTTTCTTCTACTTTTTAGCTAGCCTTTTTGGCATTTTGTAAAACCAGCCTAAATTAGTTCTAAATAAAACCTCCCCCTTCTTATGTGAGGATTATAGTTTTATTTTTTATTGTCAATAGTTTTATTTACTTGGAATGATTTGTTAACTCTAAAATCATCCATATTATGGCAAGGATTTTTTTATCTTCTTTTTTTCAGTTGCCACTAACCTGTATTTCATATGTATTTGGCTAAAAAAGACAAAGCTATTACAGAAGTGTAAAACTTAAAAATGCATGTATAGAAGAGGTGATTCTTCATCAAAGGAATGTTTTGTGTAACTGTTGAGAAAGAAACATTTTATTATAGGAATTTTCTTCTTAATATAAGTTTTGAATTTTTAAAAGTTTGTTCCCAATAACACCATAAAAATTAAAAATATTAACCTTATTCAGCAGAAAAGCTGATTTCCATTGCACCTTTTGCCAACATAAGTTCAATGCCAAATCTCAATGCCAGGCATGAACTTAAACTTGAATCCTGTAACGTAACTTGCAGTTCATCATTTTGCAGTAGGTGGTGGGTAGGGTTGGGGCCAGGGCAGTTGGAATGCTTCTACTTTCAAGGATCTAAGCCATAAATGTTTATTAAAAGAATCTATAATGAAATCAGTTTTGTTATTTTTTTAATGGTTGCCTTGAGTATGTTGGATGAATGAATGAATGCAGGCTGTTAATCATTAAGTACTCATGTTACAAAAAGTGTTTGATAGTATTGCCATCTAGGGGCTGAATGAAATTCTCAGCCCAGAAATAAACTGTAATTGAGCAGGTGCTGCTATTGACAATATACATATGTTTTTGCTTTATAGCCCACATGCTTTTCATGTTTCTTATGACAAAAGATATCTCTAAATGTCCCCTAGCAGCCAACTCTTTTTTATATATAATCTGTTAGAGGTGATTACTATTTGTATCAGAGCTTATGCTTTTTTGGCACCAATTACCGAATATTCCTAACAAAGAATTATACTTTTTTGCATTATTAATCTTGCCCGTGTTTGCCCTGTTTCACAGAAAACGAATCGTTTATCAGAAAAGTATGTTTGTAATCGGGACTTGTGGCATCTTCACATTTAATATTCATTATGGTCATTCCAGCTCTGTGCTGTATTTATCTAAAAGACCAATCCAGTGTTGTGGAGAAATAACTATTTAAATATTTATCATCTAACTTTTAATATTTAAAAAAAGAGAAATTAATATTTCTGTAAAATTTGTTGCAGAGTCTGGTTGCTTAGCAAATGTTTAAATATTAAAGAATTCTAGGGGTTGGCATTTAACAGTTTAATCAGACTTATTGAAACAGGGAAATTGGCTTCACAATTTTTTGCTACATAAAGAAAATTGTATTTTTCTCTACCTGTGTATAATAGCTAAATAAGAAACATTAAGAAAATAATTCAGACCCCTAACTAAGTATGTAGAAATGGAATTATGTAGTTTTGCTTAAATCAGCCTAGTGGGAAAATGGTTCACTTTGCTTTGATTTAGCTTTTATTATAAATCATTCAGACAAATTGTTATACCATATATCTCTAAGCTAAGGAGAATCACCTTAAGGTAAAATATAGACACACATATTTTTAGCCAGATGTTCCTCCTCCTATTTAAAGCTGTAACTAGCAGTAACTGTGCCTGTGGCAAAATGAGGATGGAGTTGCATCAGAAAGGCGTTGCTTCTCCAGGGAGTCCATCTCTCACTCCCATGGCAGTTGAGGGGCAAGGAATGACCCAAGAGAGGGGTATTACAGTGACAGGGGCAAAGTGGCTGGGACTAGAATGTGGAGTATGGAGCTGCCAGTCAAAACAAAAGGAAGTATGTCCTCCAAAGCAGGAAGAAACTCACTCATTCTGACACTGTGACAAAGGTCCACTTACCCTCATACTGTTACCCAATCCAATAAAATAAAATCTCCCAAGACAAGTGATGACCTGCAATCAGCACACTTAAAACTCCAGAAATCCTAGGTTCATCCCATATAGCATAACTGTGTATGCCATTAAACCAGTTATAATTCTTCCTTAAGTATTCTATTTTGAAGTGATATAGTTATTTATAGTTTTCTCTCTTTCCACATATAATATACATGTTGATACATACATACTACATATATGTTTATATATGTGTGTAACTATATATATATGAAAACATATAAATCTACAATTGAAAACTTATTCATTTGTGATAGGCTTACCAATTACTTAGTTCTTCTGTTTACAAATCATCAGTTCTCTTGCCTTCCTATAAAAACAGAAGACAGAAGTTCCTAAACAATGTTCCTGTACCCACAACCTCCCATCTAGAGGACAAGCTTGATCTATCTTCTGAACAGGGAAAAGAAAGAAGGCAAAAGTCTCAAGCTAATCTGTCAGCTCTCTCCAACAGGCCACAGAGAAGGGTGCCTCCTCTGAGAAGATTCCTTTTGAGTCCCGATCAATTATTGCAGAGTTACTGAAAAACAACCAAGATATTTTTGTGTCCTTTAAATAAGGCACCAGAGAGTATTTGCATGTATTATAGAAAGGGGAGATATGTTCAGTCTGATGAGACTGAACCCTCTTTATAATATATAAATGAATGAATGAAGAAGCATATAAGAAGTGATTACTACTTGTAAGGAAATGTCCTAAACACCGAGGATCCTAGAAAATAGGAATAGTAAGTAGAAAAGTAAGGCATTCCCTGCTCACAGACTAATAGGAGATGAAACATAATAGAGATTTAGGAGACAAGTGAGATGAAAAAACAAAGTGGTCCTTAGGACCCAGAGACAAAGAGAAGGGTAATGCTCCTTCTTTAATGAATTTCACATAATTAAAAACATATATTTACATATGCATATACATATATATTTCTGATGTTGAACCATTTGAAAGTGTTAAGGACTTTGTACATCAGAACTCTCTTTTCCAGATCTTCTGCAGCTGTGGCAAACAAGAAGTCAGGACTTCAACAGTATATGAGGAAGGTGCAATGTTATAATTCCACAAGCGTTGTTCCCCTGGCTATTGGCTGGTAGTAAAGAAAGAGAAGAAGGATGGGGGAGAGATTCCTATTCCCAGACCTCTTGGGCTTGCCTGATGGGAGCAAGTAGAGTAAGATGGGAATTTAACGGATCCCCTCTCTGCTAGGGTTTCTCTCTTTAAGGATCACAGTAGGACAATGTTTTACATATTGTCATGCCAATTAAAATGTGAGTTCCTTGAGGGCAGGGAGAGTAGATTTTTCACTTTGTAATTGATGTACTGTAATATTTCTGTTGGCCTTCTCCAAAGGTACCAGAATTGCTAAAGACCTTGAGAATTGCATTTCTTTGCAAAAGAAAACATGATTTATCACTTGTTGATTCGGGTATATGATTTGGGCATATGGTTTTAAAAGATTATTCTATTACAAAAATGAACAGTATGGAAATGGATTCTGAGTGATAATACATGTAAAAACCCAGTGGACTTTCTTGTCAGCTATGGGTGAGGGTTGAGAAGAGGAGAGGGAGACAACATGATCATGTAATTTTGGAAAACTTATGCATAAATATATCACTCATAGAATTGTATTTCTTCCCAGTTTGTGAAGAAAGGAAGCTAACCTAAGATCAAGATTGGAGGGTGGAGCTTTTTCCTTTTACAGTGGGAGTTTTTGAGATCTCTTGAGGGAGAAGAAAGTAGATGTGAGGGAAGAAGGAGTTCTTCCCAGGATACATGGAGCAGCAGTATGACAATAGCAACCGATGACAGAGACATCTGCAATTTTTATTTCCTCAAAAAAAGTATCAAAGCCCTGTAGTGAGACCATAAAGTGAGAGATAGTAAGGTAGGAAATATAAGTTTTAAGTGCTGTTTTATTTTGGGGGGGATGGACAGTTTTTTTTTTCCCTGCATACTCTCTCAAGTGTCTAGAAAGATGAGAGAACAGAACTGGTGTCCCTTATCCCAGCCACCTTTGAGGTGGGTGTGACTGGCACCTGATTCTAATCATAATCCTCTAGTCTGTGAAAGATTTTATCTGACTGATCCAGTCTCATTCCTCATTAACACCTGTGGTTGCCCCTTTCCTTGTATTTCCTTGTGTTCCATGGTTTGTGGCATGAGGATTCAAGATAGCTATGGAATTCACAAAGGAGATAGTGACTTCTCCTTCATAACTACATTTGCAAGGGCAAAATTACAAGGAATTGGGTACTTCTTAAAATCTACTTCATCTGAGATGAGTAACATTTTATTTTTATGTTTTATCCTCAGTGCTTAGCATAGTGTCTTACACATAGTAAATGTTTAATAAATGATTATTGACTGACTGACTGTAAGGGAAAGAATAAAAGAAGGACCAATCATCTTGAGGGCCACTGCAGTTTCCAGGGGTCTTGGGTTCTGGTTCATGAGCTGTCTCCAGGGAGTTCCAAGAAGATCAGTGGTCCAAGTGGTAGCAGTGGCTTGGCCCATCTGGCACATGCTATTTCCTATTTCTCTCAAAAGTGATGCTTCAAGGTAGCTGGTAGTGGTGATGGTGGACCCATCTGGACAGGGTTTGATTCCATTAGAGGATGGCTGGAGGGACCAGGTTAGAAGCAAATAGAATTGTATCTACTTGTTCCTTTGACTATACTTTAAATTTTTAAAAGAAGAATTAGGGATACTATATCCACAACTTTTAAGGATGACCTGGAGAGACAGTGTTCACATGCTTACAAAATTTACCTTGATATCACTGTCATAGACATGACTACTTGAGCTGAATTAATTATTGGTCTGATACAACACATTAATTTCTATCTTTTAAGTTTTTTTTAAGACAAGAGCCCTGTTTATCATATACTCTTTAAATATCCCTGTGCCATACAGCCTTCTATCATATCCACAAGGGATGCTCAATAAACATTGCTTCTTAATGATGATAATGAAATGACTACCATTCCCTTGTGTGCTTTCACTAGATGATATCAGTCAGTGAATGACCTTCAGATAATGATCACCAGTTTCCAAAAGAAACATCATTAATTATTTATTTCTGTTGCAGGGAACAAGGCACCAGGCTCACCTTTTTGGATTAGAACCATTCACAACCTATCATATTGGCATTGTCGCTGTCAACCTTGTAGGAGAAGTGTCAAGCCCATGGACCACAGTCTGCACCTTAGAATCTTCCCCAAGTGGGCTGAGCAACTTTACAGTGGAAAGGAAAGAGGATGGGCATGCACTGTTACTTCAGTGGTCAGAGCCTGTTAGAACCAATGGTGTGATTAAGGTAATATTTTTCTCATCGAACCATCTTAGTTACTCTCGAAATAAATAACCAAAACTCATGAAATTAACACATTAATTTATTTCCTCCTTTTTAACAACACTATGAGGTAGATAACCCAAGAGATTATTTTCCCCTATTTTACAGATAAGGAAATACTTAGAGAGCCTAAGTGATTTACCTGTGGTCAACTAGTTGTCAGTCAAGATTAGAACTCAACTTTTTCCTATCTCCCTGCATTTTCAGTATGCCCCTCCTCCTCTCAGCATACCATTTTAAGATGACCCCTATATTATGAACTAAAAACTGTGGGATTAACTATTTCATAATATGTTTTTTGCCCTATTAGCTTCTCAGGGCATACCACTATTGCCTCTAGACCCACAGCTATAGAGAGAGAAAAATTCCTGAATCCCTCTTTACAGTTATATATTCAACATATGACTAATACATGCTTCAAGATCAAAATGGATTTTAGCAATTAAAACCGAAATGGGGGGTGGGGGGCAGCTGGGTAACTCAATGGATTGAGAGAGCCAGGCCTAGAGATGGGAGGTCCTATGTCCAAATCTAGCCTCAGACACTTCCCACCTGTGTGACCTTGGGCAAGTCACTTGACCCCCATTGCCGAGCTCTTACAACTCTTCTGCCTTGGAACCAATGCACAGTATTGACTCCAAGAGGGAAGGGAAGGGTTTTATTAAAAAAAAAAAAACTAAATGTGGATATTGTGTACCACCCCTCATTATGCATTCATGGGAAGCAGTATAGCAGAGAGTTAGATACTATGATTGCACATCCCAGAGATTTCTTTGAAGTGAAATGTTTAGATAATGATAGGTACTACTTGCCCTAAGAAGGGTGAGAGAAAAGCAACAGGATATAGATCCCCTTTGATCCTAAAGTTATGAAGGAAGGAAACAAGAATTTTTTAAGCACCAATGCCAGACATCGAGCACTTTACATCCTCAAAATAATCTTGAATGTTAGGTACTATTATTATGCACATTTGACAGTTAAGGAAATTGAGGAAGACAGATGGTGAGTGACATATCCAGGGTCACACAGCTAATATCCAAGGCTTCATTGGAATGCACCTTCCTGATTCCTGGTTAGCCCTCTGGACACTGTGTCACCTAGCTTCCTTTTAGGAGGCAGCTAAGAAAGTCTGGTTCAAAATTTTTTCCCTTTTCAGATTAGTAGGCAAACCTGAAAGGAAACTTTGGGTCAGAAGATCAGACTTAATATTCTATTGCTTTTAGGGCATCAAATAATGATTTAAATGTTTTTTCAGGGATCGTTAGTTGTTTTTTTTTTTTTAAACCATTGTTCCTCCCTTTAGAGAGCTTGCTTTCTAAGTAGACATTGCTGATTATCCCCATTTATGGAAAAATCCAACCTACCCTTCACGCTGCCACCAGGCATGACAATAGAGAGCAAGGATAAAGGATTAAAAAGAAACACAACCAGAAATCATTTCTATATTTTACAATTGCTCTCTTATTCTTTTCTCCCTCCAGGCATACAATATCTTCAGTGATGGTAGCCTGGAATATACTGGCTTATCGCGTCAGTTTCTTTTCCGACGCCTTGAACCTTTCACTCTCTACGTATTAACCCTGGAAGCGTGCACGACGGCAGGCTGCACTCTCTCTACCCCGCAGGCTCTCTGGACAGCGGAAGCCCCTCCGACCTCTCAGTTGGCTCCCACAATCCAGTCTGTGGAAGCAACCAGCATTGAACTGAGTTGGTCTGAGCCAATTAATCCAAATGGAAAAATAATTCACTATGAAGTGATTCACAGATGCTTCAAGGGCTATGCTGGGGGAAACAGGACAACTGAAGCAGATGAGAAAATTGTTTTCACAGAATATAACACCGAAAGGAATACATTTGCGTATAATGACAAAGGTTTACAACCTTGGACTTTGTATGAATATAAAATCCGTACTTGGAATTCAGCCGGTCACACCGATAGCCCTTGGTCTGCAGTGAAGACAAAGCAAGCCCCACCAGAAGGTCTTTTGCCACCTGATTTGGTCTTTGAATCTTTCAATCCCCGGAGACTGATAATTTCTTGGGCCCCTCCAGCACAGCCTAATGGAATTATCCATTCCTATCGACTTCAAAGAAATGAAGCACTCTATCCTTTCAACTTTGATGCTGAGACTTTTAATTATACTGATGATGAATTGCTTCCTTACTCCGAATACAGCTATGCAGTGATAGCTTGCACAGCTGAAGGCTGCTCCACGAGTCAAGTTTCCACCATCAAAACTCCTGAGGCAGCCCCAGCTCTCGTCAATCCCCCCTCTCTTTGGGCTCTTACTGCTACTCAGATAAATGCATCTTGGTCACCACCCCCAACCCCAAATGGAGAAATCATTCGGTACTTCCTGCAGTTTGATGATCAAGAATACCATGCTGGCAAGAATCTGTCTGGGGTGGTTTCCCAACTGCAGCCATACACTCAGTACGAGTTCACTTTAATAGCCTGTACCATTGGAGGCTGCACAGCTAGCAAGACCAAATCTATCAGGACAATGGAGGCGCCACCCCAAAGTATGAGCTCCCCAAAGGTACAAGCCACAGGCTCAGAGTCAGTAGAAATTACCTGGAAAGTACCTGCTCGCCCAAACGGACAAATAACCAATTATGAGGTTAAGAGAGACGGAGAGATTATATATACTGGTATGGAAACTCGCTATCATGACTTGAACCTTTCCTCTGGCAAGGAGTATGGATACACAGTGACAGCCACCAATAGTCAAGGCAGCACCTCTAGTCCACTGGTGAAAGTCAGAACGAACCCTTCCGCGCCATCTGGGATGGCACCTCCAGAGCTCCAGGCATGGAATTCTCAAGAGATCAAAGTGAACTGGGATCCTCCTGTAAAGACCAGTGGTGACATCATTAACTACACCCTCCGTATCTGGGATCCAGTGGAAACAGAGGCAGAAGCCATACACATGAACACAACTCACAATTCTTTTGCCAAGAGGTCATTCATGGTGACCCAATTAAAACCTTTTCATAGGTAGGTATGCAGTTCTTTGGTTCTTAAATCGTTACTGTTCAATCATTCAGCCATATCTGACTTGTGTAACCCCATGGAGTATAGCTAGCTAGCCAGGCTCATCTGTCCTCTACTATCTCCCAAAGTCTGGCCAAGTTCATCTTCTTATTTCCATGACACTATCTGTCTCATCTTCTACAGTCCCATTTTCCTCTTATCTTTAATCTTTCCCAACATAAGGGTCTTTTCCAAATGAGTTCCATCTTCTCATTAGGTACCCCAAAGCACTTAAGCTTCTAGTGAATTGTCAGAATTAATTTCTTAAGTCTGGACATATTTGTTCTTTTTGATGTCCAAGGGACTCTCAAAAGTCTTCTCCAGAATCACAATTTGAAATCATCAATTCTGCGGGTCCTAAATTTCCTTTTAGTCTAACTTTCGTAGCCTACGTTTTTCTTGAATAGTATACCAGTAAGACTTTGTTAAAAAATGAGTGATAGGATGTCCAGCCAGGCTCAAAGATAAATGTACCAGTGTAAGGAAAGAGTTGGATTTCAATTCAGGAACTGCAATCGTTTTTATGTGCTTATGTACAATTATGTGTGAGGTACAAAGGATACAATGATGAATATAGATAGCTATGCCTTTGAAAAGTTTATTAGTCAAGGAATAATATATACTTACAAATAAATATGATGTAATACAGAATATGGAAATAAGAAAGGAAAGATTAAGGCAAAGTTATGTTAAAAATATTAGGAGAAAGGAATCATTCTTAGATGGCAATATTTATAAAAATATATACTCTACTGTAAAATAGTCTCAGTTCTGTCATAGCATAGCCTCTAGAGAATAAAAACTACTGCCTGCATATTGTTAGTAAAGAAAAATTAAATGGAATATATCAAGGTTTTGAAAACTGATTGGAATTCTGGGATTTGTAGTTCAAAACAATGATAAGCATTCTCTCCTGGCCCCAAAAGGAGATTTATACCACTGAGATGTTTGGATGAGAGATAGACTTCAGAAAGGCTAGGAATTCTAAAGAGGGACGAGTAGTAGATTATTAAAAGATAAGATAGAAATGACTACCTGTGCTTCCTTTAAAACTCCGGGCATAGTTGGCTGTGGGAGGGGGTGGAAGGAGGTGAGGGAAAGAACATGAATAATGTAACCATGGAAAATTTTTTCTTAATTACTCAATAAAATAAAATTAATATTAAAAAAAATTTTAATGTCTCTTTGAAAAAAAAAACCCTGGCATACACCTCCTTTACTGCTCACTAACTCATTCCCACAATCAATATTCTCAGCATACACATACCAAAATAAAGTCTTCCTTATAAGCAGGAAGGGAACAAGCATTCATGAGTCCTCTACTTTGTGCCAGACACTATGCTAAGTACTTTACAAATATCTCATTTGACCCTTACAACAACCGTGGGCAGTAGATACTATTGCTTTCCCCATTTTACATTGGAGGAAATTAAGAAAGACAACAATTAAATGATTTGTCCAGGGTCATATGGCTAGTATACAAGGCTTGACTTGAACTCAGGTCTTCCTGAAACCAGGCCCAGTTCTCCATCCACTGTAACATCTGTCTGCCTCATTTTTTTTTGTCATTATTACCAATCTATTGATTGTGAAGTGGAACCTCAGTGTTGTTTTAATTTGCTATTTTTATAATTAATAATTTGGAGTATTTTTGGAAATTGTTGTAGGCGATTTCTTTTCCTTTATTTTAAAACTATTATATCCTTTTTGTCATTTATATATTAGTGAATGACTCAATCGCAAATATTTGTGCCAATTCTTTATATATCAATTTTTAGTTGTTATTGATATTTACTTTTTTTACTTCATTTAAAATTTTTTCTATTACTTTTAAAAACAATTTTAACATTCATCTTTTGAAAATTGTGAATTTCAAATTCTCTCTCTCTCCATCCCTTCTCTCCCTGTCCCTGAGAAGGCAAGCAATTTGCTATAGATTATACATGGACAGTCATGTAAAACATATTGCTATATTATCCAGGTTGCCAAAGAAGAAAGGTCAAAAGAAAAAGAAAAAGAAGGAAAATTTTTAAAGTATGCTTTGAGGGGCAGCTAGGTGGAACAATGGATATAACCCTGAGCCTTCAGTCAGGAAAGCTCAACTTCCTGAGTTCAAATCCAGTCCCCGACACTTTCTAGCTATGTGACCCTGAGCAAATTACTTAACCCCCCATTGCCTAGCCCTTACTGCTTTTCTGCCTTATAATCTTTTGACTTCTAAGATAGAAGGTTAGATTCATTTGTTTGTTTTGTTTTGTTTTTAAATGTGCTGTGATCTGCATTCAGATTCCATCAGTTCTTTCTCTAGAGGTTAAGAGCATTTTTCATCTTAAGTCTTTCAAAATTGTCTTGGATCATTAGACTACTAAGATTATTTTTACAGCTATGATTCTTCATATAATCTTACTATTATGGTGTAAAATGTTCTTCTGATTCTGCTCACTTCACTTTTTAAAAAACCTTATCTTCCATCTTTGTACAGATTCCAAGGCAGAAGAATGGTAGGAGCTAGGCAATAGGGGTTAAGTGCATCTGAGAGCAGACATGAACCAAGTACCTCCCGGCTCTCCATCCATCCAGTTACCTAGCTGTCCCTGCTCACATCATCTTGAATCAATTCATATAAGGCTTCCCAACTTTTTCTGAAACTTACTGTGTTGTATCTTACAATTAGATAACACAATTTGTTTAAATTTCCCAATTAAGGCAGCTCTTCAATTTCCAGTTCTTTGCTGCCACAAAAAGATCCATCATAAATATTTTTGTACAAACAGGTCCTTTTCTTTTTTCATCTCTTTGGATTACAGACCTAGTAGTGATATTGGTGGGTTACATTTTTATAGCCCTTTGAGTTTAGTTCAGATTGTTCTCTAAAATGGTTGGTTCAGTTCATGCTTCCACCAATAATGCATTAGTATCCCAATTTTTCTACATTCCCTCCAGTGTTTATCATTTTTCTTTTCTATTATATTAGCCAATTTGATAGTTATGAAGTTGTACCTGAGGGATGTTTTAATTTGAATTTTTCTCATCAATAAGATTTAGAGCATCTTTATATGACTAGAGATAGCTTTGATTTCTTCTTCTAAAAATTACTTATTCATATTCTTTGATCATTTATCAAATAGAGAATGACTCATATTCTTATAAATTTAACTCAATTCTCTAATAGATGAGAAATTAGGTCTTTATCAGGGTAAGATGCTATATTCCCCCTGCCCAGTTCCCTACTTTTTGCCTAATCTTGACTGCATTTTTAATTTAATGTAACCATAATTACCCATTTTGCATCCCATAATGTTTTCTATCTCTTATTTTATCATAAATTCTTCCCTTATCCATGTATCTAACAGGTAAATTATTCCATGCTCTCCTAATTTACTTAGTATACCATTCTTTATGTCTAAATCATGTAACTATTTTGACTTTTTCTTAGTACATGGTGTGAGATTTCTGCCATATTGTCTTCTAGTATTCTGAGCAGTGTTTATCAAATAGCTAGTTCTTGTCCCCAAAACTTCTTGGGCATTTATCAATCTCTAGATTAATGTAGTCATTTATTACTATATATTGTATGCCTAATCTATCCCACTGATCCAACACTCTATTTCTTAGACAATAACAGGTTGTTTAGATGATTACCACTTTATAGTACAATTTAAGATCTAGTATTAAGAGACTTCTTTCCTTTATTTTTTTCCCATTAAATCCCTTGATAATGTCAATCTTTTTTTTCTTCTATATATACTTTATTACTTTGGTGGAGTCTCTTATAAAATAATTTTTGGTAGTTTAGTTGGTATGGTACTGAATAAATAAAATAATTAAGGTAGAATTTTGATTTTTTTATTATATTGACTCAGCATTCCCATGAATAATTAATATTTTCCAAGTTATTTAGATCTGTCTTTGTGTGAAAAGTGTTTGCAACTGTGTTCATGCAGTTCCTTGGTTTATCTTAGTATATAGAATCCCAAATATTTTATAGTATTTGGAGATATTTTAAATAAAATTTATCTTTCTCTTCCTGACAGACTTTCTTGGTAATATATAGAAATTCTGATGAGGGTTTATTTTGCAACCAGCATTTTGATAAAGTTGTTAATTATTTTATTTGTTTTTTAGATGATTGACTATGTTTCTTTAAGTGTACCATTATATAATATGCAAAGAGTGGTAGTTTGGTTTCTTCTGCCTATTTTTTAAATTTATTTTTCTTCTCTTATTTCCATAGTTAGCATGCCAAGTATGATATTGAAAAATGGCATTGATTATAAGTATCCTTGCTTCACTCTTGATCTTATTGGAAAGACTTGCAACTTATTCTCATTTCAGATAATTCTTTGCTGATGATGACTTATCCAATTTTAAGGAAACCTCCATTTATTCCTATGCTTTCTAATGTTTTTAATAGGAGTTGCATTTTGTAAAAAAAAAAAAATACTTTTCCTACATCTATTGAGATAATCATTTTTGTTCATTTTCTTATTGATATAAACAATCATGCTAATAGTTTTCTTAATATTCAACCAGTTCTGCATTATTCCAACTGGTCATGGTATTATAATTATTACTATATTGTCCTTGCTTGTACTTTATTTAAAATTTTTTCATTAATGCTTATTAGGGAAATTGGTCTATAGTTTTCTTTCTCTGTTTTGGCTTTTCCCTGATTTCAATATCAACACCATAGTTAGGCCATAAAAAGATATTCATAGGACTCCTTATTAGCCTTTTTTTCCTTATAGTTTATATAGTATTGGAATTACTTGTTCTTTAAATGTTTGCTAAAATTTGCTTATGAATCCATCTGGTACTGGGGATTTTTTTTAGGGAGCTCATTTATGGATTCTTAAATAACTTTTTCTAAGATATGAGTATTTAAGTCTTCTATTTCCTCTTCTGTTAATTTGGACTATTTATATTTTTTATAAATATCCATCCATTTCAATTAGATTGTTAGATATATTGCATGTAGCTGGGCAAAATATTTCTGAATAATTGCTTTAATTTCTTCTTTATTTGTGGTGAATTCACCCTTTTTGTTTTTGGTACTGGTAATTTGGTTCTCTTCTTTTTAAAATCAAATTAAATGGGGCAGCTAAATACCTCAGTGGATTGAGAGTCAGGCCTAGAAACTGGAGGTTCTAGGTTCAAATGTGGCTTCAAATACTTCCTAGCTGTGTGACCCTATTAACCCTCATTGCCTGGCCCTTACCACTCTTTTGCCTTGGAATCAATTCACAGTATTGATTCTAAGATGGAAATTAAGGGCTTAAAAAAACTAAAATAAAATAAAATTAACAAATAGTTAATATATTTTATTATTTTTCTATAAAATCAGCTTCTGGTTTTATTTATGAGTTTAATTGATATCTTACTTTAAATTTTATTAATCACTCCTTTGAATTTCAAGATTTCTAATTTAGTATTTTTTTACTTTGTTCTTTTTTTAGTTTTTGAGTTTCATGCCCAATTCATTGATCTTTTCTTTTTCTATTTTGTTGATACAAATATTTAAAGATATAAATTTTCCCTTATGTACTACTTTGGCTGCATTCCATACATTTTGTTATGTTGTCTCATTGATGTCATTCTCTTTAATGAAATTATTGATTGTTTCTATGATTTGTTCTTTGACCTATTCCTCCATAAGATTAAATTATTTAGTTTCCAATTAATTTTAATCCATAATTAATTTTAATCCATAATTTTATTAAATATAATTTTTGTTGCATTATGATCTGAAAAGGATGCATTTAATATTTCTGCTTTCCTGCGTATGTTTGTAAGGTTTTTATACCTTAATACATGGTCTGTTTTTTGAAAGTTCCATGTAGAACTGAAAAAAAAGGATACTCCTTTAAATTCCCATTCAATTTTCTCCAGAGGGTATCATAACTAAATTTTCTAAAATTTTGTTCATCTTCTTGACTTCTCCCTTATTTACTTTTGGTTAGATTGTCTAAATCTGAGAGGAGAAAACTGAAGTTATGCTGTCTATTTTCTCCTATAACTCATTTAACTTTTTATTTAAGGATTTGGATGCCATACCATTTATATATAGTACTGCCATTATTTCATTGTCCATTGTACTTTTTAGTGTAATGTAGTTTCCCTGCATATTTCTTTTAATTAGATCTATTTTTGCTTTTGCTGTTTCTGAGATTATCATTGCTTTTTTAATTTCAGTTGAAACATAAAAGATTCTACTTCAGCCCCTCATTTCTTTGTATATATTGAATATCAGACTTTTATCACAGATGATTTCTGCAAAAATGTTATTGCTTTCCCTTCCTAATGATGTTTCTCTTTTAAGTCTTAGAGCATTGATTGTTTGCAAGAAATTTTAAAAAACTTTTGTAATGAAAATTATTTGTTTTTATCCTCCATATTCACTACTATCTCTTGTTTATCTAAAAATGTTTTCCCTCTGCTAGAATGAGGAAAAACAATTTCTTCATGGACATACAATTTTTTGCAAGAGGGATTTTGAGAGTAAGGAGTTTTCAAGAATTGGTGACATGCTACATTATGCTTCTAGGGGAAAAGTAAAGGAATGGAACTAGTTTCCCCAGATCCAGTCCCTCCTGTAAATCTGAAGTTCTCTGGTAAATGTTTGGCAGTCCTTATGGAGCAATTAGAATTAGTATTTAGGTGAACACATTTAAACTTTAAAAATTATGCTTAATTTGAGTAAGCAATTACAGTTCAGCGATATGTTGGTTTATACAGGGAACATTAGCTTTGAAGGGTTTTCCATACAATCATCAGAGCAATGAAGGACCTCAGAGAACATTCAGTCCAACACCTGGTTTAAGTAGAAATTTCCTCCTTAATTGAAAAACATTAGAGATGAACAGCTTGCTATCTGTCAATGTAACCCATTCTCCTTTTAGTAAGCTCTAGTTGTTTTGAAGTTTTCATTTTTTCTTATATTGAACTGAAATCTGCCTCTGAAATTTACAACCTTTATTCCTAATCCTGGCCTTTGGAGCCCAGCAAAACAAATCTAATCTCTTTACATAGCCCTTAAAATGTAATTAAAGACAGCTGTCATCTCCTTAAGCCTTATCCATTCCAGGCTTCTTCAAATGAATATCCTGCTCCTTCCATTGATCTTTTTGTCCCATGCTTCCAAGGCCCCACACTATCACAATTTACTTCCTCTGGAAAGAGTCCAGCTTGTAAATTTCCCTCCCAAAATGTGATCCCAATATGATGCTCCTGATTTTTTCCAAACAGTACAAAGTTCAATGGAATTATAAGACTCCTAGAAACCAAATGGATGTCTACATTATGAGTATCGTGCTTCTATTAAAGCATTCTAAGATCACATTATTGTTTTTGACTCCTATGTCACACTAGCAGATCATACTGAGTTTTCAGTTAATTATAATTTCCAGTTCTTTGCAACAAAGTGTTCTTTTAGCAAAGTATCTCCCATCTTGTTTTATATAGCAATTTTTTAATCTAAGTGCAGAATTTGTGTTCATCCATTATTTCTTCTTATATTTCTTTGGGTGTGCTGAAGCCAGCTTTAACTAGTTCATGAGAGAGAACTTTTTAAAACCCTTACCTTCCATCTTAGATGGAAGTACTTAGATGGAATACTAAGTATTGGTTTCAAGGCAGAAGAGCAATATGAGCTAGGCAATTGGAGTTAAGTGACTTGTCTAGGGTTACACAGCTAGGAAGTGTCTGAGGTCATATTTGAACCTGGTACCACCCATCTCCAGGTCTGGTTCTATATATCAAGTACCAGATGCCCCATGAGCTATAAGTTTTCATTGCATTTACATCTTGAAAATAAAAAAAATGCTACAAATGACGGCTTGATTTATTGTTTTGTTTAATGTTTAGACTATTTTTTTTAAATAGGGAAAACGTTAGTCATGCAGGTTAAACTTAAATGTCATATGTACTTTTTTTTTTGGAAAGGCAGTTATAAAACATTTACCAGCCCACCACTATGATTCTGGTCTCAGAGATTTCTTTGGATATTAACTGTATTTCTTAGCTTTGTATCATATAGAAATGTGAAGATCTAGCTCCTTTTGCTGGGAAAACACAACTCTATTGACCATAATCCTTTAAAGCATTCCCTCCCTATTCTATACTTAACATAACTTGTTCTGAGACTTATGTGTAATATCCACCTACAAATGACGGCTTGATTTATTGTTTTGTTTAATGTTTAGACTATTTTTTTTAAATAGGGAAAATGTTAGTCATGCAGGTTAAACTTAAATGTCATATGTACTTTTTTTTTTGGAAAGGCAGTTATAAAACATTTACCAGCCCACCACTATGATTCTGGTCTCAGAGATTTCTTTGGATATTAACTGTATTTCCTAGCTTTGTATCATATAGAAATGTGAAGATCTAGCTCCTTTTGCTGGGAAAACACAACTCTGTTGACCATAATCCTTTAAAGCATTCCCTCCCTATTCTATATTTAACATAACTTGTTCTGAGACTTATGTGTAATATCCACCTAGGATCATTATCATGGCTTCTTTGTCTTTTATTCAAAATAAATTTTTATTGATACCTTTCATTTTTTGTGTCACTAAAGCTTTCCACAATTTCATCCCCCCTTTTCTCTTAAAAAAAGTCATCCTATATGTAAAATCCTGTATATAAAATAGTATTTTAAAGACAAGAAAGGAGAATGGAATGGGGTGGATGAGCATAACTGATAAATACATTTTAAAAAATCTGAAAACTATTTGAAATGTGCAACATTTGTGAATATTTCACCTCTGTAAAGAGGTAAGGATAAAATCACACTTATTCCTTATAATTCTGAAACACTCACTTGATTGTATATGTGTGAGTGTGTGTTTTTTCTACATACGTTGTTGTAGTCATTGTGTATGTTATTTTCTTTGCTCTATTTCACATTGCATCAGTTCATGTAGTTTTTTTTTTCATGCTTTTCTATATTCATCACATTCATTCTTTTTTTACAGCAGTCACATTCTACTCATGACTTCTTTTAAAAAAGGATTAAACCACTTTGCTTATTCTGCTGTCCTAGAGCCTTCCTATATGTTCTAAGTGTAGCATACTCAGCACAAAGGAATATTAGTTATAGCTCTTATATCTCCTATTCCCATGTTGTAAATAAGAACTGAGCATTTTGCCCCACCCACATTTTTAATTATCCATATCTCCAGAGAGGGGAGTAGTAGAGAGCATTTTATGCTTAAATTTTAGTAAAATGAACAAAACTACTTAAAAATTAAAGGTTGAAATTGTGTTGGTTTCCAACCACCTCCGGTAAAATTCAACCATTATGGTAATCTAGTAATGTGTAGATTAGTTACCTCCTATAATTATCTCTGATGTATAGTGCTGTTTAAATGAAACATTCATGGTCTTTTGTACCTACTTGTGACAATTATTTAGGACTCTATTAAATTTTAAACAGTAATTAGAACCTTTGCAGGTATCATCCAAAGACTTTTCCAATCCTTTGTGACTTGGTTTTTTCTCTGCTTCAGATTCCAAGGATTCAAATGTCTTATCTTAGTTGCAGAATTGAGTGACAGAGTTCAAAGGCAAATTTGTTGAGAAAAATAATCATCATGAATCCCATGAGAGTCTGCTTGGGGCAGTTGATAGAGAGTTATCTGTAAAGTCAGCAAGACTTGGAATTTTAATTCCCATATCTGATTCATACTGACTCTGTGACCCTGAGAAAGTTTCCTAACATCTCTGTGGCCCAGGAAAGTGTCTAGGTTTCAAAGCAGGTATAGATTTCTTTTAGGTGACAGAATTTCTTTCCAGAAATTTTGTATACCATTAAAGACACTGATATAATTATTAAGGCATCAAATACACATACACATATGATTTGGGAGTTCTATTTTCTTTTGAATTAATCATGCTAATTATTAGTCTCAGTAATGCAGAGAAGTAACTCAATCATATTCTTATTTTAGATACCATTCTTAGTTAATCATGGTATGTCCTATTTTCCTGTCTCCAAAACTATACTCTCCAAAACCCTGATTCACCTATTTGCTTTCTAGGAATCTTTTTTTTTAAATGCCTATTTGTAAATCTGGGTAATATAAAAACAAAACTTATCAATAAAAATACTTTTAAAAAGAAAAAAAGCCTATTAGTAGAAGGTAGAATTTCAGTGGCATCTTAAAGGAAGCCAGGAAAGTCAAGGTGAATTAGATTGGAGAGTAGAGAAAAAAGATAAAGGAGATAGTACATATGAAGAAACCCATTTGAAAATATAAAAGTGCTCTATGTGCTATCATCATAATTAATTGCAGTCCAATTAAGCGCCTATTGCTAACCACTGCAGATACAATTGATATCAAGATAGCCCCTGCCCTCAAGGAGCTTACAATCTAAAGGGGGGCACAACTTACAAAAAGAAGCAGGAAAGGGGATGTCACGGAGGAATATCCCTTAAACTCTCTGTAAAAGAAAGCACTGGTAAGAGCTTGCTACTCCACTCTCTAGCCCTATCATCAGAGAGAAAAAGAGACCTAGGAAGGTGGTGTTAATCAAGATGTAAGTTAGCATCCTGGTGATGAATTCAGAAGTGATGAGCTTACACTGAAGTTCCATCCTGAAACCAGGCAAGGCAGAAGAAGGGAATTTAAATGAGGTCATAATAATTGCTAATATTTATGTAGTACTTTGTGTTTTGCAAAGCAGAGGATCTCATATGAATCTTACAGAAAATGTGTGAGGCACCTTGGTTTGGAAGAATGACTAGTAGATCTAGAATCAAAGAATCTCAATTCCATTCCTCTCCTGACCATTTACTATTGACATTGGATAAGTTATTTGATCCCTCTAGATCTCAGTTTCTTCATCTGTGAAAGTAGATCATCTCTATTACCCTCATGCTCCAGACAATATTATCCTCATTTTACAGATGAGAAAATTAGGTTCACAAAAAAAAATTAAGTAGTTGGTCTATGGTCACAAAACTAGTAAATGTTAGAAGGGTTCTGGGATTCAAACACAGGCCTCTTCCAATACCATTCCCAGGCATCTTTCCACTATATTACAATCAATGCATCTTTCCACTATAATACAATCAATGAAAGAAGTACAGAGGTAAGAAAAGAACCAGAGAAAATGTGCCTGGAAGTTTCTAAAAAAAGAAAAAGCAGTGAGAAAGAAAGAAAATGGCAGGAAAAGGACTAAAAGGATTTTAAAAGTTGAAAGAAAGATGAGTGCATTAAGTGAAGGGACAATAAAATAGACAAGGTATCAGAAATAAAGAAAATGCTCATACTTGAAGATCAAAACATAAATACCAACAAAATCATGGTTGTCAGAGAAAAAAAAAAGTTTCCCATGTGTCAATAAGCCTTTCCAAGTGGCAGAAACTAGCTATAAGACAAAAATAATTGATAGGTTGAGTTTAACTGGAAGGCAATAAGGTGTCTCCATGATTGATAATCTACTATATAGCTAGGTTAACTTTGTCCCAAAAGGTCTTAGTGTCTGTGTAAGAAGGCCTGGTTTAAGATGTTCAGTATCAGTTGAGGGGATTTATTACCACCGAGGCCGTAACTCCATGATGTTCCTCATGACCTGAACACATTCCTGCTGAATCCTTTAGCCTTGGCTATAGAAACCCCTAGCCCATAGCTTCAGAAATTCTCTTCCAGTCCACAAAACCTGATGCTTTATTGTTTCCCTTTGCCATTCACTGTATAATTCTATCCTGTAGGATCCAAGAATCCTCAGACTTTACTAAAACTCCAAGGGTCATTCCCTTCTACCTAATCCAACTCAGATAGGTGAAAATCTATTTATCTTGAAAATGGGAAGGAAGAAATACTTCATATTTACTTCTGGAGAAGGAAAAAAGTTGCTTTCTTCTTTACAGAAAAGATAGACTAGATAGCATAGATAGACTAAAATATTTTAATTTTCATTTACTCCATGACATTCTGATATTAATCACTGAGTCTTGGTTTTTGTTTGCAAAGGTACGAGATACGAATTCAAGGATGCACATTGCTGGGATGTGCTTCAAGTGACTGGTCATCCATACAAACCCCTGAAACTTCACCAATGCTGCAACCTCCACCAATCTTAGATGTACAAATGGGTCCAAGAGGATTCCAGCCCAGAGTTTCTCTCCAGTGGACTGGGCCACTTCAGCCAAATGGGAAAATTCTATATTTTGAATTGTATAGAAGACAAGTAACAGCTTTGCCTGGGACATCAAGCCCAGTACTAGTGTATAATGGAACCTTAACCTCATTCACAGATTCTGAGCTCTTGCCTTTTACGGAGTATGAGTATCAGGTAAGAAATTTAACTTGTCTGTAACTCACAAGTAGGATTCAACACATAGTGCAGTGTTAACTTTATATGACCTGCTTGTATGTTACAGTGGCTCTGTATAGGTTTAGGATTTTAAGATAATTCAGAAGTATTTAAGCACAGGGAAAGTAAGGAAACAAAGATCATATACCTTCTTCATCACTTGATCATCATCATTAATCATGTGTAAAAGATTTAACTAAAGGATATTTATTACTCATGAAAAGATTTCACTATTTTTTTTCTTTCTACTTAATGGTTCCCTCTGGTGATCAGTCAGGAAGCACTGATTAAGGTGATTTGGGCTTAGTTGGAAATTCACCCTTCTCAAAGTTCTGATTTAAAATAGCCTATTAGTTACCAGATATATGTTGAAATATTAAAATGCAAAGTCACAGAGCATCTATCTCTGGAATACTGCATGCAATTCTAATCCATTCCCTTAAGAAAGACACAGTGTAGTTGGAGAAAAATCTAAGACTAAGGATGTAAAGAATTACTTCTCTATGAAGTATATATGAAGTGTATGGTGTGTATACACATAAATATATATATATGCACATATATATGTTTCACATCACAAGGCTTGCATGGTGCCCATGATCTGGAAAATCTGCATAGAATTTTTTGGTCCTCCTTTCATGACAGAGAAAACATCCAAATTTTTTCTTTTTTCTTTTATGGGGTATTTATAGCATCTTATTATAAAATTTAGGTTTGTGGTCATAGGATATATAGTTTCTAAACTTTTTCTGTGTTGGCTACTAGCCTTCACATGTGTCAGTGGCTGCCATGACACTATCAAAAAATTCCCATGTATTTCTTTTGCCAACCCATGATATATCAGAATTGCAGTAGGGAAAGTCATGATGTGGAAGGGATTCCTGTATACATGTGGCATACCTGGAAAATATATGCATGTGCACATAGATAGTGCACGTTTGCCTCAAAAGCAAAGAGAATTCTGTTCAAAGTTCATGCAATTGTAAGAGATATTTAAGCAAAGAACACTAACTCATTCACTAAATCCCTAAAAATAGGGGATCCCCCCAGATACTTGAAAGAGTTTAGGGATTTTTGTCATTTGTTGTCTTTATGTATCACTAGCCATGGTGTCTTGCACATAGTAGCATTTGAATAAATGTTCATTGAGTTGCATTTCAAGGAAATACCTTTTACAACAGGTGCAATAGACTCCATAAAATAGGCTCAAAAAAGGATATAGATAAATTCATGAATAATAATTGCATAACGAGTTAAGGTTGTCTAAAGATTTACAAGTATCTATCTAACTGGTTGAGGTTGATATAACAGAAAATCAGACACATCCATCAACTGTTCCTTATCCTTGCTACAAGAAATAGACTCCTAAGTAAAATGAACCATTTGTCTGACCAAGGTGATAATCTTTATATCCCTATATTTAAGAAGTCATCAAATTACCCAGTGGTGAAACCAGATTTCTTCCAGAAAAGAGAGGGTAATCAGAATGGTGAGAGACTCAAAATGATGGCATTCCTGGATGACTTGAAGAAACCAAGAATGTTTAGAGATGCAAAGACATAAAAGAATTGAAGTATTAAAGGACCCTCTTCTAGAAAAGGGATTCTGTTTGTTTTGTTTGACTAGGCAGCCCAAAACTAGGAGCATTGTACTGTATGTATGAACATTGCTGAGAAACAGATTTCCTCTTGACTTAAGAAAAAAACTTCCTAGCCAAGCTCTCCCAAAGTGAACTTCCTTAGGAAGTAATGAGGCACTCTTTAACACTAAATCCTCCACTATAGATTAGATGACTGGCTACCAGGGATAATATATAGGGGATTCATGTTTAATTCTAGGTAGTGCTGAATGACCTCTGAGATTCCTTCCGACTTAGAATCTAACATACTGTTTTAGTGATAATTTTATGAAAATCTATGCACTGTCTCTCATTTGTTTCCCCTTGGGAGCAAAAGCATACTCTTGAGAGAGTTTGATAGGGCCAGAGAGAGAAATATTTGTCCTAAAATAGAACAAATATATATATATATACATATATATATATATTAAATCAGTGACTGATCTCACCAACCTCATGCCAAGTCTAATTAGACTTTTTTGGCCATCCTTTTATCTGTGAAAGTTTTCTCAGGAACAGTAAGCATAAAGGGAAATAAAAATAAATAAGTTGAGTAATAAGGTAATAAAAATATTTCAGATTATACATCTTTTGTAAAAATAATCCATTCAATTCTGGTATCATATTTCTTCTCCCACCCTACTTCCACCCTTACCTTCCCTACATTAATGATATTTTCTGCTAAAACTGGGTCTTTCTAAAGAAAGAGTAGTGGAAGGCTGAAACAAATGTATAGAATATTATTTCCAAAGAAGCAACTCTTTAGGAAAAAGATTTCTCAGGAAATGAATTATTCTATTTGGCTCTGTTCCAATTGAATCTACCAGATAATTGTCTCAAGTGCTCACTTCACCTCACCTGAGAAGACACTCACTGCCCTGATGGAGGTAATTCTCTGAAATACCTTATTTTCTTTATATAATATAACATCATTTTAATAATCTTCAACACCTACTTGAGAATCATTTCATATATAGCTTACTAGTCATAGTCTATGTAATAATATTAAGGTACTGGGGACCTTTACTCTGATAAACCACATCAGCATCTACTCACTCCTAAAGCTATTTAGAGTAATGCTAGCCAATGGGACCATTTTTGTTTATAAGGTAATCTTCACATTTATTCCCAAGAAATAAATAAGGGATGAAAAAGAAGAGCCTGGGAATTCCTTAATGACTTAGCATCAAAGAATATTGACTGGGACAGGGAGGAACATTTTTCATAAATGAAGCAGGTAGTCTTTTCCAAGTTACTAATCTGAGACCTAGTGAAAACCACCTATAAAGCCCACCCCACTGCATCCCCCAAAAGAAACTCATTGATTTTGTCATAAACCTGGAATTCCTTTGTTTACACATTCATTTTGGCTAAACCAATAGAGCATCTCTTAAAATACAAATGTTTCATAGGACAATTTTTCTTCAACTCAGACCCATAATGTTACTAGTGATTTCCTGACAAGGAAACTTTATCTACCAATTTGAATTGGCATCTGTTCTGCAATGTACAGACTTAGAGTGTTGATTAGGGCACTAAGAGCTTAAGTGACTTGTCTGATATTACATAGAGAGTATCAGCATGAGAGGCAGGACTTAGATCATGTCTTTCTCACTGAGAGGTTAGCTCTCTCTCAATCCACTACTCCATTATGCATCTCAGATACATTAATACTTTACCTTTAATTAATTTTTTTTCTATCCAGGCTGGAGATCTGGGATGATAAGACACAGAAAAGATAAATTTGGATGGGCAAAAAGAGGTTCAGAAAGTTCTTAAGCATGAATTATGGTAGTAAAAGCCAGTACAGTAACATTCAACATCTTGAAAATGAATAGAGAGTGGTATTGGAATGAGGTATAAAAGAGTGGCAAAGAAATTTTCCCTTGTTCTTTATTATTATGCCTTAACTAAAAGTTTTCCTATTTGATTGATGGTTCATGCTCTAGTTGGTAGTCAATAAACATTTATTAAGTGCCCAGTTTGGGCCAGGCACTATACTAATCACTGGGGAATGAAAATAAGAGGAAGAAAGATAATTTCCACCCTCAGGGTGCTTACAGTCTAATAATAGAAAATAATACAGAGAAGGAAGCCAAAAAAGGACAGCAGAGTACCATAGAATACTCAATGTGGGTACATGATGTTCTTGGAGGCAAAACCAGGTAAAGTATCTAGTGGACAGTGAAAAGTTAGCTGGAAAATTCTGAGCCCTCTATAAAGGGAAACTTTGGAAGAAATTTATTGCTCTGCCCACCAACCCTCCAATCAGAGGGCAGAAGCAATTGAGGTTGCTAAGGAGACATTGAGCATCAAAGCTGAATAAGTTTCCATGATGATAAAATTCCAGGTGTTGAGTTTGTCTTGTTCATAGAGTAGAAATTAAAAAACAGAGCAGCTGATGAGAAATATAAAGATATTAGTTGATCTACTAGAAGAGAATATGTGAATGGGAACTCATGCTATATTTTCATGATGATGATTATTCAAAATATTCTACACTACATATTCTACAATATTCACAATATTAATAACTTTGTCTACCTCACTTCACAACTGCTGGTCTTTTTGATGGAGATAAGTATGGCCTTGCCATTCCTTTAAATTATTGGGAAATATCTGATCATAGATATGCTTGTTAAACTATTGAGTTTGATCCTAATATGCCATTGTTCCTCCAAGGTAAGCTTCTTGAGAGCAGGGACTCCCTTTTTGCTCATGGCAGATATCTTAACAAATGTAGCTTAACAAATAAATGCTAATTTAATTAATAGATAATTCTATAATTGCTTAAAATAGTGAGTGTAGTTTTCATATGTGCCTGAGGAATGATGAAGGGAATAGCTTATATAATGGGAGAATCTATCTGTTTCAATTCTAAGGTGGTGGTATCAAGCTTAAAGTATGTGTTTAATATTGTTATTAATTTGGGTTGTTTAGGCTAAAAAAGTCATTGCCAACAGGTCAGAATACTAATGATGAGCCTCTGTACTTAGAAGGACTGATCTTGAAAAAGAAGATTCAGTCTGTTGCCAGGGCCATATTAGAAGTCTTTCAATCATACTATTAGCCAGAACTTATAATTCACACTCATAGCATTCATAAACTCAGGGTATCCTCCATGACACAATGAGACATTACTTGGCAAGGATGAAGGATGATAAATGCACAAAGTGTGTGCTCTACTGGTATCCTTCCCATCTAGAAAGACAAAACTTTGGTCAGATCTTTCCTTGCTGTCTGGGATTTATCTCCTGAAGACCTGAGACCACAGATACATTTGTTTAATTAAATATCACTCATCTACTTGCTTTATTTGCTAAATATTTATTTTCACAAAGACTTACTAAAACTATTACCAAAAAATCTATTACTAAATCTCTTTTGAAAAAAAGAACAAAAGACTACATAATATGACTTGTGAGTTTTAACAATAGGTTTGAGATTCCTTTTCTCAGGTCTAGTAAGGATAATTTAGGGCTTTATATTATAATTTATTCACATTGACCCTTTAAGCAAAAAAAAAAAAAGTCTTAACCTGGAACCTGAAGACCCTGAAGAATAGAAGTCTTTTGATAAATTTCAAGGGGTCTATGTAACTGAATGTGGGATGGAGGGAGGGAATGGGCTAAAATCTTAAGTTCAGGCAAAAACTAGATCACCTGAATTATTCAGATAATTATTTCAATTGAGCATCATGCTTGTAAAGAGACCAAGATGATTTTAGTTGTTGCTCTGCCTTGTTCTTTTTCTTTGAAACATAGCCCCAATCTTCATAATTCCAGACTGCCAAGAAAAGTAGAACAGCAAAAGAGCATGGAAGTCTCTAAACAATTGATTATCAATTTAGATGTGCTCCAATTTGAGAAAATCAAAATGTTATATGACAATTCATACTAAAAATTATTCAGAAAATTAGAGGCTCATTATTCATAGTACTTAAAGAGTCTTTGTTCTGTAAAGGGTTTTCCCCCAGAGACATTAGTTAGTTGCCATAATGTACTTATGGTATGGTTCAGTTAAATAATTCATTTATATTCAACTTTTCAGTCATACTAGTACACAAAGTAAAATCTATCTGTCTTGACTGAGTTTCTTTTCCATTGCATGCACAAACACTTGAGAAGAGAGTTCAAAATGGTTAAAATTTTGAATTTAGTTCATTATTTTATAGGGAATATTTTCTACCTCTGTTACTTTTAAATATTCTATGAGGAACTTCTGAAATCATCAGTAGTAATTAACTCGGTGAGCAATAGTCTTTTCATCAGATAAGAAAGGGGACCTGGGTATGTAAGTATGCCTAATGAACCTTCATTCTTTAAAAATAGGAAGTCAGCTAACTTTAGTCAGTCCCTCCCATTAATTGTATGTTCATCTTCATGTCCATTTGCTCCTTGGAACAGAATGACTCACTGAAGATATTCCAGTGCCATCCATAGTTCTCGCTCTTCCTGAATCATGCTATTAGTGATGTAATAGTGCCTAACTCTGACAGATTTTTCTAGACTAGCACCCACTCACATTCTGTGGCTCTGAAAGGCAGAGAAACTTCTGGTACAATCATGATGGCATGACTTAGGAGGCAGTCTCACAGGAAATAATCCAATGACTCACCTTTGAAAAAAAGAATCTATTTATCTGCTCTCAGTCCTTGAATTTGGGAGGCTGGGGGGAATGATGCTTTTTTAATAGGATAAAACTACCCTGCAACAGTTCTAGAACTTACTCTGGAAGGGAATGGAGCATATGAGTTTTTATTTAATTCAACTCAAAAAGCATTTATTAACCATCTGCTATGTTCAAATCACAAAGATGCAAAGAGGAAAACAATAATCCTTGCCCTTGAGGACCTTATAGTTTATTAAAATGGTACCCACTATGCATCAAGCACTATGCTAAGTGGTGGGGATATAAATATGGAAGGACAGTCTAACTGAGGGGTTACAAAATGCATCAGGAAGTTTAAAATTGAGAGGAAGGGATAGTGACATCAGAGGAGTGCATCATAGTGAGATGTTTGAGCTGAGCTCTCTCTTTAAAGGGAGGTTTGGAATTCACATCCCCACCCTCCAATCAGAGAGGCTTGGGCTACTAAAGATTACATTTAAGGAGATTTACTCATACTGACTAAACTTAGCTGGAGGATGCTTTAGATATTTTCCCCTTATCTTTTCCTGTTCACAACAGGAGATGGTGAACTGCAAGCAAAGTAGGAAGCAGTAAGGGAAAATATAGAGGAAAAACAATAGTTAGAGGAACAGGCACTGAACTGAAAAGTGAAAATTAAGAAGAGTTCTAAACTTTGTCTTAACTAGCTATGTGACCTTAGGTCAGTTTCTTGATTTCTCGGTTTCCTTATTTATTACATAAATTTGAACATATTTGAACTAGATAATCTCCAACATACTTTACATCTTTATAAATAAGCTGTAGCCAATGGATTTGTTTTCCGTTTTTGACCAAGACTAGCATTGTCTAATCTAGATTGCTCTTTTAAAAATATATATGTGTATTTATGTATAATCTCTCTTCTGATGCTCCCATCACACTTTGCTTTCTTAATCACAGTTTGTCTTACTTTATATTAAATTACATCCTAGTTCCCTAATTATTGGATTAAAAATTTCTTGAGGAAAGAGGTGGTCTTCTTTATCTTTGTATTCCACAGAAACTGACAATGTGGTCTCTGTATTCTAAATGTAGAAGTGTGTGTATGTGCATTTGTGTGTGCTGTGTTGTTTTATGCCCATGTCAGTTATGTGTTTCCAAAATGATCTATCTATATGAAGCTTGCAAGGACGCAAAAACAGATATCTCCAATCCGTTCCACCCACTTTTATCTAAGGAAGACTTTCATGCCTTTCAGAAAAGGAAGCAATAGATTGGGCACAAAGGCCACTCTCTTCTCTGAGAAAGTAGTTTCAGGCTAGAATAATTTCTATCCATCTTCCCCCTAAATACTGTTAGTCATGGAAAAATAATTTCTAGGTTCAAGTTGAGCTCTTGATCACTATCTCTTAGCATATAAGGAGTTCCCTAAGCTATACATCCAGAATTTGACTCCTTTTCCACTAAATGCCAATTCTACAGAGAACATACATAGTGAATAGCAAATAAACCCATTTGTACTGAAGAATCGTTTTATAGCTGTTGGCAAACCAAAACCAGAAAAGGGATACACATGAGAATATGCCTGAAAATACAGAGGGGATGAGCTCTTCCTTTGGAAGCAAGTTAGATCAACAAAGATAAAAAATCCCAGACAGGAACAAGATTAAGATGCTAGCTCTTCTGCATGTTAGCTTCTTCTCAGTCTTTTTATTTTGTTAGATACATGGAAAAGTCTAGAACCATAAGGTTTTTTTTTCCCCTCAAAGCTAGAAGTCAGAAATTAAGAATATCTTTTCTTCTAATCTCTTGACACTTCTCCCCTCACACAGACAAATAATATTGATCTCTACCAATAGAAAAGTCTTTAATGGACTTTAAGAGGAGAATTACATAAGCATATAATAAATATTTGTTGAATTAAATTGTGGAACATTTTTAAAATCTTGCCAGAAACATTAGATAGAAGTATATTAGAAAGTTTAATAATTATTATTATAATAACCTTCTGGCTTAATTCTATTTATAAACAAATTATGATCTTTGATACTAAAAAATTGGTGTTTGTTTCCTTTATTCTTGTTCCACCCCCACTCTAAAAGAAACCAGATTGTTATATTATGTCATATTTGTCTACCCATATTCTATATATATAAACTACTGAAAAATCTGTTTTATTATGCCTCTTTGAAACCTCATTTCTTCACACATCTATTAAATAGTAAATGTGTATACAGCACAACACTAGCGTAATAAGGGTGCTCTGGGATTCTAGAACCTCTTACTACCTAAGATTCAGTAAAGGATGTTTTGAATAATAAGAGTTATGCAAATATATCTTGAGTTCTCAGTAAGTTATTCTTTATCTACAAACTAGGAAGCATAAATCAAATCACTTAGCTTTTTAAAAAGTCATAAGAGCAAACTAAATGACAAAGGGAAACCTCCCACCTCCATATACAAAGAAGCCACAGATTACCATGCCTTCCATGGGAAAAGGAATATTCTCTGAACAGCCCATGGAGTATAGTGGGGAAAACAACTTCCAGAATGAGAAGACTGCTAAAGCATAATGACAACAGCTGCTTCTAGGATGAAAAGCAATTGCAAAATGAAGAGAATGTCACTATCAGAAGACTGAGCCAATAAAATTAAGTAACACTGGCAAAAAAAAAATACTGAGCCAATCAAATTGATAGGGACAAGAGTCTAATCAGTAGAAATATTCTATTTGTATCAGTGACCCTGCATCAAATTTTAAAAAACAACTAAAGAATAACAATCAGATTTTTTTTTTACTTTCACCAACTGGGAGTTTTGGTAACCACTGAAAGGATCCTCTTTGTCACAATAACTAGGCGTACTGCTAAGTCTCCAATTCACCTTGGCCATTGTGAACTTCACACAATACCAGAGGGAGCTCCTAGGAAGTGCCAAGTTAAGTTCTCTCTGGTTCCCAGAAAGTAAATGACTCAACCCCTTTCTTTCTCATTGGCAGCTATTCATGTTGTTAATGTAGTAGATGTGATCTGTGTGGATTTATCCAATCAGATTAGCTCCAGAGCCTTCTCTTCTCTTTAAGTAGACTATATTTCACTGAACCTTAATCATAGGATAAGTTCACCAAGTAGAAGTCCAGATAAACATGCTAACTATGTACAATTTCTTTACTCCTAAGTATAGACTCAACAGAAGACATAAAATTGCAGTATGGAGAATGGCATTGCAAGCTATTTTGGTGGATAAGCAACTCTGGCTGGGAGAGGTTTAATTTAGACATACCCGTGCCCCATATATAATAGATTGACTTTTTCCTTTTCTTCTCCAACTTTTTGGTATCATCAACAATCCCCTAAGTTCTTTGGACAGTGTGGCATATCCTCAGGTACCATTGCTCTGGTCCTTTTCTTGCCAGTTTTTGGAATTGGATTTGGAGAAAACCTCTTATGTCTTTCCTTCAGAATTGCACCAGTATTTAAAGGGATGGACATTTCATGGACGACTATTGGCTAATGTTTAGGCTTTTGTTTGGTTAGGTTTTCTACTAAGCTCTGAGTCCACTTGGCTCAGGTTTTTAAATGATTTATTGATGCTGTCTGACTGGAGTTGTGTGTCTCTTCTAATTCTACTAGACTTAAGTGCTGCTACTCAGACAGAAGGCCATCAGGACAGTGCTGTGAATTGAACTGAAAACTGGATTCCGCTGCCAGGCAAGAGTCTGGATCATGTTTCGCCAATAGGCATTTGCTTCCAACAAGAGATTTTGTGTGTGTGTGTGTGTGTGTGTGTGTGTGTGTGTGTGTGTTCTTATTTATTTTTTGGCTCCCCATGACATCCCTGAGGACTCTATTCTTAAGCCTCTATTGTTAGCAATTTTATGTTGCCTTTGAGACAAGTTATTCATAAGAAGAGGGACTGGCTTTCACTCTTATGCTGATGAAACCCAGATTTATATTTCACTTAAGCCTGATATTGATTCTCCTGTCTCTGTGTTGGAGGCTTGTTTGTGGGACATAAAACGCTAAATGCAATGAAATCTCCCCTAGCTGAATGCAAATAAAGTGGAAACTCTTGGTCCCAAGCCATTCACAGATCTTTGAAAATGGCCCTAGGTTTCAAAGTTCATGTTGGCTAGGCACAACAATTCTGTAATTTGGGATGAACCAAAGTCCCAAACAGTGACATGTTACTGTTTAATCATCATTGGCTTGCCTAGCTAGCTGAATCTCAGATTTTCTAATAGTGTTCAAGTGATCCACAAGGAATGGGCTGACCCACTGTAAAAGATTTATAATGGGTATAGACAAGAGTCTCTCAGGATGGGCAGGCCTGGATAGTTTGTTATCTGCATTACTATAGGGAATTCCTATATCTTTAGGATCACAGATCTATCTTTGAATGAAAGATGTGAAGGGAGACAAGGGAAGGCTTATTTTTCCTTTCTGCCAAAAGTTCAGAGTACTGAAGTATTTATGAGGATTTATATTCTGTATAAGAAGGGAATGTCATCAGCCTTCTCTGTGCAGAGAACTTAAATAGGCACTAAGCGATGGAGTTGGGACAAGGAGTGGGAATAAGACAAGAATTTTTTTTAGGAATTTTAAAAATATAGTCTGTACGTTCAAGAAGTGAAATAATAAAGAACCCTTTTTCAAAGCAATAACATAAATGAAAGAGATTCCAACTGTATCAATGGATTACTACGAAAAAGAAAAAGATAATTAAATGGGGGCAACCATTCTCCCAGCATCCCCAAAGCTAACATGCTTAAGAATCCCTTCCCTGATATGTGTACTGACAGGTAAGAAGCACATAGGAAACCAAAGAGTCACTACTACACCAGAGAATGTAAAGAAACATCCTAGACATCTCTTTGACCCAATTTCTCTCTTCTATTTTATTTGACTAGAACCTCCTCTCCACCCACCCCACTACACACACATTTGCCATTGTTTAGCACAGTATTCAGGACACAATTGTCACTTAATAAATTGGTTGAATCGTTGCTATATTTCCTCCCATTTCTGCCCTACCACTCACACCAGTCTTACTGAATAGATTGTCAATTATTGGTGACCTATAGGTAGTGTATTTACTTGTGTATGACCCTCCCACATCTTAAAATGGTACATGCAACCCTGAGCTTTTATATCTCATTTTATTGGTGGAATTGGTTCATGGACCTGCTAGCTCTTGGCATGCCTGTGGTCTGTGTTTATTGACAAACTACTAAGCAAATCTGAAGGTTTAAGTAGGATTGGAATTAAGTACTGGGCCTGGCACTGACTAACAATGTGTTTTCCCTAAATTCTAAATAAATAGTTCTTTTCTTCTGGCCTGGCTGGAAGCAGTCACAATACTTAGTCTATTTTGAGAGTAAAACAAAATTCAAGCATTAAAGTATCTCAAATCTATATCCTGGGAATAAATTGACTTCAAGGGCCCAGTTATAGTATTTAAGAAGAGAGTTGAGACTTCTTCTTGTTTAATTGATTTATCTTTCAATGCAAAGATCTAATCATTGCTCAGATGCCTATAAGCATCTAGGAGTGTGTATAGTACAAAGAAAGATAACAGAACACAAGGGAGAAAATAAAATTCTCTCATGGAGGCTTTTCCATTTGTTTCATGACTCACTAAAGAAATGTAATGATCATTGAGGAAAGGAAGTAATTGACCCACTGATTATTAGAACTGGAGCATATCTTATAGATAGTTTCATCTTCTATTTACACATAAGGAAACCAAGGCCCAAAGTTACCCATATACCCACATTTACTGGGTAGACTCTTAGTTTTTAAAAATTCATAAGATAGTAAGGTTTAGAACTGGAATAGGTCTTAGGAGTAGTCAGTTTTCTTTTGGGGAGTAAGTGTAATTTTGCTTATGCTCACCTAGCTAATGGAATGAAGTCAATGCATGCCAAAAGCACAGCAATTGTTTGAGGAGACAAATAATGTCAAAGGAATGTCAGGTTCACAAAGAGCCTGAATCTTCCCTTTCACCAATCAAGGGGCTTTGAACAAATGCCTAAGAGCAATCAGTCCTTCCATTGAAGGGACCACACAGAAGTAATCAGGATTGGAGGGCCTTGCCACAGGCAAGAAAGAAAAAAAAAGGGTCAAGGATCCACCAGTGACTACCCTGGCCATTAGGGCAAACTTTATGAGATTGTTTCCTCCTTCTTCTCTGGGCAGCAGGACTTTAAAAGTTTAACTTAAATACCTGAAGTGTTTCAACCTCATGACAAAAGTTAGTACCAACAAAATTGTACCCTGGAAGTAGGAGATACAAAGATGGTTGCCATTTCTGAAATACCCATTGTGCCACTTACATTTCATTGCCCATTTTTATCTCATGTAACTAAACAATTCTTAATGAAATAAGACTTTGTAGTGAGGAGTTCCCTGAGAGTAAAGAGACTAGAACAAGACCTAATTGGGTAATTTGCACATTAAAACCCTGCCAGGAACTCTTAACCTGAGGTCTATAAGATACATTGGCACATGAACAGATTTCAAGAGGTTTATAGACAGTTATTTTTTTTAAGTTACATTTTTATTTCTATTTTCCTCTAACTGAAATTTAGCATTTCCATTCATTATGAATTTCTTAAAGAAACATTTTGAGAAAGAAGTCACCAGACTGCCAAAGGAATCTCTGGTACAAACAAAAAAGAATATAATAACCCTTGTCCTAGACTAGTGAGGTGAGAGATACCTCCCACAAAGTGACAGAGTTAAGAGATCTTGGTCATTCCTTAGCACACCATCTGGTGTTGGGTGGGATGCAGAGCAAGACAGGATGAATGGTTGACCAGCATAAAGTAGCAACCAGCACCTGTAAGATATGATGCCCTAATTTTACAGATGAAGAAACTTCTCAGAATAGCATTTCAAATGCATATGAAATAAAATACATAGGATTAAAAATGAAACCAATTCTACTGAAACAAAGATGTAATTGTTTTCTCATAAAGTTTATAATGGGATGCTCTCAGATCTATCCATGGCCCTTTGGAGTCTATGGATCCCAACTTTAAAAACTCTTGTCTAATGAGAAAAAAGTTAATGGGAATGAGTATAAAAACTTGGACCAACTTTCAAACAATCAGTTTCAGAAATCCTAGTTAGTAGTGGTATGACAATTTAAGAATTCAAAAAAGATCTGGGGAATTTATAAATTAAGTATAATGTAACAATAGAAGAAAACAAAACAAGAAATGAATGCAATCTTATCCTCCATTGTGAGCAGAACTAGAAAGATGAGAGTAACTTTGTATTCTGCTCTTCTCAGACCATATCTGTAGTATTGGGTTCAGTCCTCGGTACTACAATTTAGAAAGGACATTGATAAGCTGGTGAGTGTCCAGAGGACATGGACCAGAAGGGTCATGGTTCTCAGTATCATTCCACCTGACATTTGTTTGAGTGAACTGAGAATCTACCTCATTAAGGAAAGTTTGTGATCCCATTTGAGGTTTTCTTGGGAAAGATA
Organism: Monodelphis domestica; assembly: GCF_027887165.1. Classification (NCBI taxonomy): domain Eukaryota; kingdom Metazoa; phylum Chordata; class Mammalia; order Didelphimorphia; family Didelphidae; genus Monodelphis; species Monodelphis domestica. The sequence goes on along the minus strand of NC_077228.1, from coordinate 123,562,668 downwards.
CTGGAGATGTTTGCCATTTCTTTGTCCAGATCATTTTATAGATGAGGAAAAGGAGGAGGCCAACAGGACTAAGTCACTTGCCCAGGGTCACACAGAAGTATCTGAGGTCAGATTTGAACTCAGTCCCTCCTGACTTCAAGGCTAGGGCTCTATCCACTGAGCTACCTACCCACAACTTTAATGTGTCCATCAATGTCATAAACACATCCTTATAGAGGTGATTAGATGAGAATGGTGTCACTCTTCTACTTATAAGCTCTTCCCTCTTGCTTCTCTAAACTTCAGTTTATTTACCTGTTAAATGGGGATAATGATATTGGCACTATCTCCTTGGCAGGACACTTTTGAGAATCCACTGGGCTAAGGTGCCTTGCCCAGCAGTCTTTTGTGACTACAGAGTTCACAGTACCCTGTCACAGACTGCTATATCAGCAAATTAAAAAGGAAGATCAACCCTTTGAACAAGTGCAGTTGTCCCTTCCACAACATAACTTTCCCCATCCCAGTTTTGCTATATCAAAGGTACTGTAACCATACCATACAAAGAAAATTAAAAAATTCAGACTTCTTCTCTGGTATGAAGAGAGGACCCAAAAAATTACACAGATTTTCCAGATCATGGGGTTACTGCATCCCTAACTTCTGCAGGGTGGAAGGAATAACTGTAATTAGTTTAAGAATTATCCAATTTCTAGATAGAAAGGACTTTAGATATATGAAGTCCAAACATTTGATCCTATAAATATCAATCTGTTCAATATTAAGCACCTGCTATGTCAGGCATTATGCTAAAGGCTGGGAATACAAAAAAGGAACAAAGGAAGCCCCTGTCCTCAAGGAGTTTATAATCTAATGGACTGCATTAGTATGGAAACTGGAGCCCAAGGAACTTAGGTGGTCCCAAGTTACACAGTAAGGAGAGCCAGAATTTGATGTAAAATTCTAGGTCTCAGATGCACTGATCACTGAACTTCTCACTCTTCCATGTTGCCTTAGGATTCTGTTCAAGAAATTAGTCATCTCATCTCAAATCTTCTTTCCTTCCATGTGAGCCAAGACCCTGCCCAAGCACCCCTCTGGCAAAGCCACTTTTGGCATATTGCTTGCTCTCCTCACATGTTCAAACGGTACCACAGGCTACCCTTTAAAAAGACATTAGCACGAGTGCCATAGGAAAATCTCCAAGGTTGTAGATGAATTGATAGGATTTCCTTGATTGTATCTTTATATTTATGAGGCATAATTTATGAGCACCAGAAAGCAAACTGAAATGAGTGATGACTAAGGACAGCCAAAGTAATAAATCAGGAACAGTGAAAGAAGTGGTGATTTTGATCGAATCTATTGAATTAACTGTTGGCCTTAGCCATTACAAGTATTGGAAAGACCTTTTAATATCTGTTTATCTCCCTCGTGGGAATACAGTAACTATCTCATTACATGCCTATAGGAAACAAATTATTAAATTGTTTGCTTGTCAGTGTGAAACCTGTTTACTCTTCTTATTAATTACTAGCCTGGCTGTTCATATTGGACTTTTGTTTAATTCTGGTCATGAGTTTTCATCAGGATATAGTCACATGATGCTTTAAAAAAAAAAAAAGGAGTGTGGCCTCATGGTGACATTGACATGAGCATATCTCCAGAGCTACTGCCGCTTCTCTGGAATGGGAGCAGGACTGCATAAAATGGCAGACCAAAGCAAATGGTCCAACTTTTAAACCCTTTGCCTTTTCTAATCCAGGAAATTTTAAAGTATAGGTCCTGATGTCCTAAAGAGTAACGTATAAAAAGATAGATTAACCAGATTAATGCCTACCTTTTCTATATAAACTGCCCACTTTGTGTAATTCATTAGAAGCCCCTGGATTGTGGTTCTTTGTAGCTTTCCAGATTATAGTCTGTCTGCTCTAATTAAAGGCACTTATTATTATTATTATTATTTGTTTAAAGTACAACTAGAATATAACACACGGAGCCATTAATATTTTTGAGAGTTGGCAGATTGCTTTTTTATCAATGAGTAAATTTGGTTTATTTAGTTTCTTCCATGTAGATCTATATATAGAAGAAATGTAATATATAAGTAATATACAAATATATGAATATGAATATATTAGTAATATTAAATTATATTTTCACATATTCGTGCATCATATATGTCAAGTTAGTATATGTATATGTATGTCTATAGGTAGATAGATATAAATAGACCTAGATATGTGTAAGTCAAGGCCCCAAATTGAGTTTTTATATTTAAAAAAAGGTTATGGGGGATTGGGGGGGGCTTAGGTGGTGTAGTGGATAAAGCACTGGGCCTGGGGTTAGGAAGCCCTGAATTCCAATTCAGCCTCAGACTTTGTGACACTGGGCAAATAATTTAACTCTATTGCCTCAGTTTCCTCACATATAAAACAGGAATAATAAAAGCATCTACATCTCCAGGGTTGTGTTGTTGTGAGGATGAAATGAGATAATAATTGTAAAGCATTTATCCTAGTGCCTGGCACAGAATAAGCAGTATATAAATGTTAGGAATTATTTTTATTGATGTCATTGTTATCTAAATGTCTTCCTATAATACAGAGGATGAAGGTGGGCTACAATATATTACCATAGACAATTTCATCTGAGCAACACCATAAAAGATGTCATCAAAGAAATTTATGACTCTAGAAGGAAGTAGCTTGGTCAGGTAGCTAAAACAAGTGATAATCAACGGGTAGCCCATGGACTCTGATATCCAAGAGAACTAGACATAGATCATCAGTGTGTTGAGAGCTCCTGTGGAGGATATATGGGAAAGGCTAGCCAAAAATCACAAAGGATGAAAAGGTGTGGATAGATTACTTCACATTCATTTGAATGTAGTAGCCACACCAAAGAGATCACAGAACCATTAAAATACTTCATCTCCCCAAAGTCTTAAGCTATTAAAGTTAAAAACTGAGTTGGGACTTTGGGAACACCCTACATAAGGGAAGAAATTATGTATTCTGGACCATTTAACATGAGTTATGAACTTTGCAAGCAAAAAAATTCAGTCCACCTCAACAAACATTCTTAAAATACTTAATACCCTACCAGGTGATGAGGAGGAAAAAACATTTAGATAATGACTGGTCTCTTCCCTCGTTGAGCTTATAACCTTATAGATGAATGTCATATACACAAATAAGTTACTTTCACAATTCAAGAACTCAACATTCCCTTAGTACAGGTCATCCTTCTGCTAACTCAGATCATGACCCCTGCACCTTAGTAAATGGTCTTTGATAGCTGATATGGCCAAAAAATTAATCATTGCCGCCAGCCCAGTAATGAGATTTTCTACAAGAAAAGCTAGACTGCTATTCAGAAGGCATATAAAATAAGTCACAGAATATATTCTCAAAGCTTGTCCAATTTGGATAGACCTACAAGAACTTAAATTCTGCTCTTATAGACTTTTAGAATCCAGGGTCACATTCTGTGGCACCTGAGTAGGACTTTTGTCTTATAACATGTGGGACTAACTATAAAACAAAATAAGATGATAAATTCATAACAGGAAGTATAAAATGTATTATATAAGGACTGAGAAAGGAAAGGTCATTATTGATTAGGAGAATCAGAGAAGGCTTCATAGAGCAAGTGGTATTTGATCTGAATCTTAAAAGACAGGTATAAATTTAGCAGACATGCATGCCATTTCTGGAATGGAGAGCATGTAAGCATCTTCGCTAAGGCAGGAAAGCTCAGGATTGAACAGAAATGGTGAGAAACACAGTTTGGCTACATCATAGAGTATATTAGATTGTACCCATATGGTGTCTTGACATCTCTCCTTAACCTGTTTAAATCTGCCGTTTACTCACTATTATTAATACTGATCTCTGAAAAGAAATCAACCAGTTTTCTCCAGCAGTACTCAGAAACACTGAATTGCAAAAGCACTGAACTCATTTAAGTAAAAGATTTAGTCAATCCTATTCATCATATGAATATCCTTGTAAGTAGCAAAGACCTGGAAATACTGATATTGCTAGGAAGGACTGGCCTCAGGCCAAAGGGCCAATGGGGAAAATTTCTGTCCAGTTTCTTCTTCCTAAAATCTTGATAACTTTCTTTGGGACTCATCACACTCTAAGAACTTAACCCTAAGCACTCCATTCCCATCCAAGGACTCCTGTACTGACATCTCCTTCCCAGGGATTGTGGCTGGCTTCCATGTTGCTTTTTGAAATATACATGTCCCTTCAAAGTCAACAGTGGCTATTTTGATAAAGGCATTCAGTGTTAAAGTGGTAGTAGGAATATTGGTCTTCCAATAACTAGCCCTGACAGTAATGTCAAACCACTAATGATTTTGTTAGTAGAAATGTAAAGCCTAGTATGATTGGAAAGCATTTCATCCTACTTAGCAGTGGCAAGGCCAATGGGGTAAAGTGTTTGTGGGTTGTCAAACTTTGAGGCACATCTCAAATCATACTCTATATTCAGCCATCTATCTTACCTATGCTTTAGTTCAGTGATGGGGAATCTATTAGAAGATGGGGTGCCAGGACCCACCCTCACCCAGTCCCCTAGACTGAGTGCCATGCCTCTTCTCCCCACCTGGCTCCTCCACCCCCAAACTTTACCCCAGATAGGGAAGTGAGGAAGCATTCCCATTAGGCTACTGGGCAGAGGGGCAGGTGATATGAAAAAAATGGCATCAGGTATGGTGGATAGGAGGAAGGGAGCAGCTCCAATCCAGCCTCAGACACTTACTAGCTGTGTGACCCTGAAAACTTATTCAACCATGTTTACCCAGTTGTCTTATCTGTATAATGAGCTAAAGAAGGAAATGGCAAAACACTCCAGTATCTTTTCCAAAAAAATCTCAAATGGAGTGATGATTCAGACACAACTGAAACTCAAGGACAACAACAATTTGAAGAGTTAGACATAACTATAAGACCTGGGTTCAAATCCCACCTTACATATTTAGCAGGATTTGGGCAAGTTACTTAACTCCTCATAACTTACTTTGTTAAATGATATAATATTTACACTATCCAACACAGAATTGTTGTGAAGAAACTCATGTAAACATAAGCTCTGCTTACATGACCAATAATTAATTAACTAATCCTTACTGGGGGTCTACTGTGTGTATCCTGACTGAGAGCAAAGAAGTACTTTTTTGGGATGCTATAATGAGAAAAGAAAAATACTAAAAGACTTCCCAACAAGCCCTCTCTGGAACTTAACAAAAAAATCCCTTTCTTCACTGACTAAATATGGAAAATATCAATTCCAAAGAAAGCTATTTCCAAAAACTATGAACCATTGAACAAGGTGAAGCAGTTAAAATGAAAACTGATTTCCTTTTCTAACTACAGACAATTAAAAAAAATGGAGCACATTAAACAAGCCACAAAACAATTCTGCAGCAGGAATCATTTCCAAGTCCATAATATATATATATATATATATATATATGTTTTCTTTTTATTTATTTAATTATTCTTTTCTTTCTAAAAAATCTCTAAACATCCTAAATTTCTAAATGTAAATGCAATTGATTCAGTTCTGGAATTCTTTCCTAATTCTAGGAAATTTTTCCTTAATACAAAAGATGGAATTGATAGTAGGAGTAGTAGAAATAGACATCATAATCATTATATTACTACTAATAATAAAAATAATAGTAATCATAATAACTCATTTATATACAGGGTGACCCCAAAGTCTTAGTGTAGTTTTAAGTTACTAAGGCTTAAAATTATTAAGCTATTTAAGTTTAACAATTTATGCTATTGAAGCTTAAAATCTCACAAAGGTTTTTGGATCACATTATATACATTTTAAGGTTTCTAAATTGGTTTGTCCCAACATCCTTGAGTGATAGGAAATGAAAATATTATTGTCCCCTTTTTCAGAAAAGACTGAGGCTCAGAGACTTGAAGTAAATCTCCCACATTCATTCTGCTAGTATCAGCCAGAGAAATTCTGAGGGTAGAATGAGGGTTATATGAATATTTTCTTGCCTTTGAAGATATATAGAAAAAATGTTCAGCTGGATCCAAATCAAAGAGTTTCTGATAAATGTTTAACAATTGGCTCTCAAAAAATGTACATGCAATGCCCTATTAACCTTAATCTGCGTTATTAATACTTTCTTGAGTCTAGACTATCATGAAAACAATTCAGCCCTGATTCGTAGCTTCTATGGATTCCAAGTGGCAATTTTGTGAATGGTAACTCACAAAGAAAATTAAACAAGCAGTCCTCCTAAGTAGGTTTGAGCTGGATCTAGCATACCCTTGGTTCAAACTGAAGAAAAGAAAACCAGTCTGTCTCAGTCACGACAGCTCTAAGGAATTGCTTCTGAGGTATGTAACAAAGAAGAGATTCTTTATGAATCAAGTGTAACTGTGGCTATTGTGATAAACACTGTAATGTTTATTTCAGTAGTAAGACAGTTGAGTAAATACATGGATTTATTTAAATATATGATTATACTACAGGTAATCCAAAGTAGAACTGTACATAAGTGTAGCATGGCTAGAAATTGAAAATGTATTGTGCTTAAAATTCTGTTCTGATCATTATTTTCCTGGTTTCCTGCCTCAGCATCCCTTTAATGACCACAGATGTGGCCACTGAAATATAATCCATGGTTCTAATACTGCTTCAGATTCTGGAACCACCTGGATCCTCAGACAAGGGAAATATAAGAAACTCGTAATTTGAGTGGTTCAGTATCAAATTAGTCTTGTCTTCTTGATGCTAACTTGTCTCTGATCTGGCAGCCTAAGGGAGGCAATATGGTATAGTAGTAAGCATCTGGGATTCAAAAGTCCTGAGTTTTATTTTCATCCATCCCTTTAAAAGGATTCACATAGTAGGGTCCTTGCTGCCTGCTATCTGAATTTCCACATTTCACTTATTTCCAAACTCTCCTCTATCAGCCTCCCTAGATCCCTGCCTCTGGTTACTCATAGAAAGAACATAGACATAGATCACTTGGCTATGACACCATGTCAGTCTGTCTAGTCTTCAAACCTGGTTGTCCCTGATCTGACTCATCATTGCCACCCAACCTAAAAGGTTGTTCACACATTCAAATGCCATCTGGAACTTTTAAGCAATTTCTAGATGTTCCCAGCTTTACAATAGGTCAAAGTCTGTCCAATTGGAGAGGAATTGGATTAATTCTATCTCTAGATAATTTGGGCATCTTCATAAAAAAATTATTTTTGTTAAAAAGATATATTATAAAATAAAAATCACCACCACACCAACAAAAACAGGGAATGATTATCCTTGAATTAAAACAAGGAAGCATAAGCTTTATTTGATTAGGTTTGACATACTAGAGGGCAGCTGACATCAGTTAAATAAACAAATCATTAGGTTGATAGCAGAAACATCAACAGAGACCTAGTCTACTAATTTGGAGGTCATTGATATTAGTTTGTTAAATAGATTTTTGTTGTGACAGTTACACCCAATAGATTACATAGAGTTTAGTGTATTACATCTACAAATGATGCTGGAGTTAAGAGAGAAGCAAAGTATCTTTTATGTTCATCTCAAAGTATTTCCCAAACTAAATTTGACTGTAAAATATTTTGGCATAAAATATATTGACAGATTCTTGAAATGTTGTTCTTGGGGCATTTCAGAGTTTGAGATACCCAATGGGCAAAGTAGTATTGGAAAATCGTGAAATAAAAAAAATTTAAACATTTTATTCAAATAGATTGTGGTGGGTATTACATAGATTCGATCCATGAATAATGTCATATTTAGCATTTGAGACAAATATCAACATCTTCAATTGTTTTTATTTTCTCATAGAATCCCTATTTACATTAAACAGGTTTCTATGAAACACAAGTTTATTAATTTTCTGAAATCAACTTTTATTGATATCTTTGGGTTTTATATTACTTATATTTCCCACTGTGTCACTCTCCTTTCCCCTCCCAGAAAACCATCTGTTATCATAGAGTAATAAAAGAAAAAAAAGTTTTCAGGAAAACAAGGATGTTAAAAAGAATCTGACATTATATGTTTCGTTCTATGCCCATAGAACCTTGGGTACAAAAAAAAAATATGAGGATGGTTCCTTCTTACATCTCTTCTCCTCAATACACACATACCAATACTACTGAAGGATAAAACTCACTCTTCTCTCATAGTCATGAATGACCCACTTTCATGACTACAGGTCCCAGAATGCATAACCATGGAGGTTTTGTTGGGGTTTCTTTTGGGGGGAGGGTTGGTGTGCTTTTTTTTAAATTTAGCTTGTCCTCATATTTACTATTACACTGGAAATTGTTATCATTTCAGTGCTTAGGATTCCACAGACGAAGTGCTCAGACTAATGGCAATCTATGCTAATAGCACTGTTCTCATTGAATATCTCAGGCTTTGGTGTTTTGTTTTGTTTTTTAAGTGGGTAAAAAACAAAAGGTGAAAGGAATAAAGGGGGGAGCTTGTAATGTGATGATTACATGAGTGTAAGTGATTCATCAGCATTCTTATTTGTCTTTCATTAGTAGTCCAGCTCTAGGGTATGGATTCTGAAGCCTCAAGAGTGAAATCTGCCATTTCTTTGAACTCAGTCTTGGTTATTTAAGATTCAAATTCTTAACAAGTCTTTTTCCTTGTTGACAGAGAGTGAAATACTGATTCTTCTTTTTATTGGAGTTTCAGTTCTCACACCCTGTTTGCCCTCAGTTTGTTCTGGTTTACAATACATATACTGTTAATGGAGAACATTTACATTATCCATTATTTATTAGAAAGTTTTCACTTAAATATTTTTCCTCCTAAACAGCATCACCTCACAGTGGACTGAGAAAACCTCACACTCTCTGAGTTTCCTTTCTGACATATAATGAACGTGTGATCTTGAGTAGGTCAAATTAACTTCCCATTACCTCCAAGCAACTCTTTAAGCCTCTAAGCTGCAGAAGTTATTGATCTGCATTGATCATAATAATAATGATGATAAAAATAACTGGTAATAACTAGTGCCATAACCTCCTGTATGTATAATTTCATTTGATTCACAACTCTGGGAAGTAGGTGCTATTAATGTTCCCATTTTACAGATAAAGAAACTGAAGCTGAGAGAGGCCAAGTTAGTCCAGAATCAAATCACTAGAGATTTTCCTCACCAGTTCATTATACCAATGAAGTCATAGATACATATTATCACTTCCCCATCCCCCAAAAAAGAGTTATACTAGTCATATTCATTCACCTTAACCCAAATTATTGGGGAATTCCCAAAGTTGTCCTCTTCTTATTTTCCTTAAATAGATTCTCAATATCCTTACTTCGTTGGAGTTAAGGACTAAGAACCGTGATTTCACTGGTATAGGGTACTCCTTCTATCAATATAGGTCAGAACTTTGTCTACAACTTTATAATCTAAGAAAGTTGCCTCCATTATTGAGTGATTTATTTAGAATCACACAACTTCCGTATATCAGAGGCAGGACATGAACCCTCCATAAATTAATCAATCAACAATTTTAAAGGCATACTATGTGCTAAGAATTACCACAAATGCTGAGGATATGAAAACAAAAGTCTCAGCTGTAGATCCATTTACATTCTAAGGAAGAAAACAATATAAGTAAAAATAACTATATGAAAAAGATGTATATATAAGATACATGCAGAGTTGTTATTTAGTTGCTTTCAGTTGTATCCAACCCTTTGTGACCCTTTTTGGGGTTTTCTTCACAGAGATAGTGAAATGGTTTACCAGTTCCTTTTAAAGTGCATTTTTCAGGTGAAGAAACTGAGGCAAACAGGATTAATTGACTTACCCAGGATCACACAGCTAGTCAGTGTTTGAGGTCAGATTTGAATTCAGATCTTCATGACTCAAGACCCAACACTAACCACTGTGCAAGAGATTCAGAGAGGCAGAAGAGGAGAGCTCCTTCTAGATATTGAAACAATGAGAGCCAATACCCAGAGGTGCTAACTGAGCATCTTATGTGAGGAAAAACATCACGAAAGTTAATTTTCCTAGACCAGAGAGCTCATAGAGAGGAGCAATGTACCAGTATCTCTGCCAAGAAAACCCCAAATGGTACACCAGAAGAGTCAGATAAGACTGAAACAACTGAACAACAGAGCTTGGATGTAGAGATCCATAAGTCTTCTACACAGAGATGAAAAATGAAGAGCTGAAAGGAACCTCAGAAAGGAGGTGAACCTCAGAAAGAAAGCTGAAAGGAACCTTCTCCTTCAACCCCCGTATTTTACATAATAAGCTTCAGATGATTATGTCTGTGTCAATGTGTCCCACATCATCTGAGGCCATTCCTCAAACATCCACAAAGGTTCTCAGTTCTTAACCATACTTACTTCCTCCTCCACTACCTAGAAGACACAAAATTAGCTAAAGAGGCTTCCAAGAGTTCATACAACTTGGTAGAGTCTCTACCACTACATCCAGGTTGTGTTTCCTAACTCTGTCCAGGTAAGAGGCTCAAATACTTAGAAGTAGAGGTCAAGTCAAAAGCCCTGGGTTTGAATCATTGGTTTTCTATTAACTAGAACAGTTATAAAAACAATATTAATATGCCAAAGACAAATCCTTACACTTTAGGCAAGTCCCTACTTCATCTCAAAGAACCTGAATTCAGTCAACTATGAGCAGAGAAAAGAATACCCATGCTTTATGCCTCATAAGATTACTGTGAAAAGCCAAGTGACTTAATACTTTTCAAGTACTTTATAAATCTTAAACTCCTATATGAGTAGCAGCTATTGATTTGTTGTCTACCAGTATTTTATGGGACAAACTGCTATCCTGTAAGACCAGAGATAGCATGATAGTAATGGAAGGTGCATTGGAGTTGAAGTCCAACGGTACAGACTAAAAACTGGTGCCCTTTCCACCCACTGGATTTAAGGGTGCAATACCTCTGCCATTTGGAAAATGAATTAAAAAAAATTTGACCCTTCATAGTAAAGAAGAAATTTGAGTTCTTTTTATTTTTCTTCTATGGGATGTTTATAGTATCTTATATGCATTTCCAAGTTGCTAAACTTTTTAAGATATCTCTACCTTTCTAACCTTTGTGTGTCATCTGCTGGCTTTCAGATTCTTTTTGAAAACTTTAACTTTTTACTTATTTTAAGTTTAAAAAAGAAATTATGAATATTTATATTATTAAAAGAAAAATATGTAGGTATTATAGAATATGATACATATATTTTATGCATTTCTGAGTTTCTAAACTTTTTCTGTGTCTTCTGCTGATCTTTACAAATCATATGTGGCTTTTACAAAATTCTCAAAAAATTCCCATTAATTTCTTACAGTGATTGTTATGGGGAAAGTTACAATGTGGAAGGGGTACCTTTATACTACTTATGTGACCTCGAAAAAATCACCTAACATTTCTGAGCCTGTTTTCTCATCTACAAAATGAGGAGATTGAGCTAGGTGGTTCCTAAGATTCCTTTTAGCTTTAAGAGCCCACAAATAATTTAAAGTTACATTCCTAGATCTATATTTTGGGAATGATGGTTCTTTTTAAAAATAAACATTCACATAACTGATTCTATTTCTCTGTCTCTAGTCTTGCTAGAAATAATTACCTATATGACCTTGAGCAAATTCTCTGGCCTTGATTTCTTCACAAGTAAAGAGTGTTGGACAAGAATACTTCTAATGATCCTTTCTTTTCTAAAGCTATGATCCTTAGAGCCCTTCCATCCCCGTGATTTGGAAGTAAGGGATATTTTAATCATAAACTAAATACTCAAGTTATTGATGGGCATTTTTACGTTTCAACTGGATATTTTAGTGTCATAAACACAGTCTTCATGAACACTTTGTTGAAATCCACAGCCTCTCATTAATCTCATTCTAGCTTTCTCTCCACTCTAACTGCTAACCATTTTCACTGAAGCTCATGTAAATGCCCTCTTCCTATTTTGCATATGCATGTTGATTTCTATGGATGTTGTTTTGATCTCAAATTGAATGATTATTTTTTTTTAAGAAAAGAAAATAGCAATGTGTTATGAAGGTCTTCCACCAAAGACAAAAGGACATTTACTCCTGCGCATGCCCTATTATTATACTCTAATACTAATAATGGACAAAAATGTTCTTTGTCCTGTGTATGCTGTTTGCTAGAAGCTTTATCAATCTATAAAGAAGTGTGTGTACATAAAATATACATAGCCGGCCTCAAGAAATGTGTTTATGTGTTTGTGTGATGTAAGCATACATACAAAGCAGCACTATATATGGCAGTCGTCTTCATACTTTCCTGATCATGCATTTCTAGCAGCAAACAATTTTTGAGCCCACATGCATTTATTTATGTGTTTATTTATAAATTATGTATAATGTCACCATCCTAATAATTATGCATGTCATAACATTTATACAATAGAAATTTTAAAGGATGAGATAAAGATGATCCTAGGGTCAGGAGGGAACTATTGGAGCTTCCTGAGTGACATGGCCATATCTGGGCTTTAGGAAAATCATTTCTTAAATTGGTATCTGTGTGGAGAATAAATTAGAGGAAAGATGAGGCAGGGAGACCAATTATGATCCTTTTCAATAGTCTAGGAGAGAGGAGAATGCTGGTCTGAATTGGAGTAGTGACTGTGTGTGTAGTAATAAAATGTAAGCGATTCGGTGGAGGTAGAAATGACCAGGTTTAACAACTGATTAGATATGGGATGAGGGAGAGTGAGAAGCGGAAAATGATTTTGAAGGACCACTAGAAAGACAGTGATGCCATGGATAATTACAGGGAAGTTCAGAAGACAGACTGGGTTTGATGAAAAGACAATATAGGAGGGTCTATAGTGTGGATAGCCATTCATTCATACCTTCTCTTATGTGACTCACTCATTTCCTCCCAAAATGACAAAGGAGGAGTGGAGAATGAGGCCATTGCTACTGCTAGAAGAACATCTGTAGGGTAAGGCTGTGTATACCTGGGAGTGGAATGGTGGAAAGGGGGAGGAAGCAAAAGGGGAGAGGGGTAGGGTTGGAGCTGTTCCCAATAGCAGCTTCACTGCATCTACAGGGAGTATCCAAGTAGCAGTTATGTTATAACTTCCTGAGGAGCTCACCATAGGCTGGAGATGGTGGCAGATAAAGGGAAGTATGGTTGATATGGAGATTCCCCCCCCTTCAAGTGGTTGACATACATACCCAGGGAATCTTGACTTGGCTACCACTTTGGAGACTGCTGGTAGAGGTTGTCACTGATGTAGAGTCCTGGGCTTAGATATAGGAAAACCTGTTTTCAAATACTTTCTCTGACACTAAACTGTTGTGTAGCCCTAGGCAAGTTACTTAACTACTGTGCATTTCAATCAGCTCCCTGCCATTTAATCTTCTAGGCAACAGACAAATCAAGATTGCTTTGGTGATGACAAAGTCTCTTCTCAGATTTTCCCAGACAAAATCACACATCTTTCTTTAATATTTCTTTGTGCATCTTTGTGACTGTGTGTGTCTATACATATACATATATATATACATATATACACATACATCTATAAGTATGTATGAAATTTATATGTAAATATATTTCAAATATTTTATGATTATATGTGTATGAAATTATACAATAGAGTACCAATATACCAAGGTTTATTATTATACTTATTAGTATGGCTCAAAAAATATCCTCATCCTATAATAAGGAAAAAAGACCTGTACAAGAATATTCATAACTGCACTTTTTGTGGTGGCAAAAAATTGGAAAATGAGGGGATGCCCTTCAATTGGGGAATGGCTGAACAAATTGTGGTATCTGTTGGTGATGGAATACTATTGTGCTAAAAGGAATAACAAAGTGAAGGAATTCCATGGAGACTGGAACGACCTCCAAGAAGTGATGCAGAGCGAAAGGAGCAGAACCAGGAGAACATTGTACACAGAGACTGATACACTGTGGTACAATCGAATGTAATGGACTTCTCCATTAGTGGCAATGCAGTGACCCTGAACAACCAGGAGGAATCTATGAGAAAGAACACTATCCACATTCAGAGGAAAAACTGTGGGAGTAGAAACACACACAAACAAAAAAAATCAACTGCTTGATTACATGGGTCGAGGGGGATATGATTGGGAATGTAGACTCTAAATGATCATCCTAGTATAAACATCAACAACAAAACCCAGAGGAGTTGCACTTCAGCTATAGCAAGGGGTGGAGTGAGGGGAGGAAGGGAGGGAAAGAATATGATTCTTGTAACCAATGAATAATGTGCTAAATTGAACTAAATAAAATTTCAAAAAAAAATAAAATGTAATTAAGAAATACCTAACAAAAGATTATAACAAAATGGAATATATATATATATATATATATATATATCCTCATCCATATAGAAAATAAAAGAGGTAGACTACTTGATGTCTACCACCCTTAGGACCAACATTTTATGAATCTATGCCTTCCAGAATACCATATCTTGTATCACATCTATATCATAGCAAGTCCCCTCTAATATGAGCATTATAATGAAGTTGTACAATATTTATAATTATGCATAAATTTTTAAGAATTGAAGGAAAAAATATGGCTCCATAATGAAATTTAGATCTTGAGACTGAAGACATATTGTATGTGACTTTATTAACATCACTACAGTCCAGCTAATCTTAATCAAAATGGCAAACTAAATATGACATTTTTGCCTTCAGTTTTAACTTTTAGCCCTCCTTGTCCCTTTCCATAAGGCTGCCTGTCCTTTGGGATTCCACTACCCACTTGTGCTTGCTTAGTCTTGCTCAGGCAAGAGATTTAAAATAAATGGTTTTTATCTTAAAGATGGTATTCAGTTAATATCCACATGTGACCTCTTTAGTATTTTCATTTTAACTCATTTCTAGGAGGAGAATGAAAGAAAGGTCTTGTCCCTGTAAAAGAAGTTGATAGATCATAGAGCAGGCAGGAAAGAAAGTAAAGATCATGGACAGATAAAAGAGATGCACAGTCATAACCAAATCACATCTACTTTGCCTACAATTAAGCCCAGCCATGTTTATTACCTTTGATGATATTGGTCTGGAAAAGACAAAATCTGTTATTTAGTTATATATTCTGAAGACAGTACTTGAAATGATACTTCCAAAAGATGACTAATCCACTTCACATAATAAATAGGACCAATGTTTCACAATGGTGGTGTCCATATGATGATAGCTAGCATTTATATAGCACTTTAAGGTTTGCTAAACACTTTCTAATTATTCTCCTTTTTATCTTCTAACAACCCTGTGACATAGGTGCTATTCTTATTCCCTTTTTACAGATAAGGAATCTGAGGCTGAAGGAAGTTAAGTAACTTGCTGGGAGTTGTGTCAGAGACAGGATTTGAACTCGGGACTTTCTGGTTCCTTCTACAACACACACATACAAACATACACATTTAGAAATTGTAGATAATATATGCATGATATTTATATGCATATATATTCAAATTCAGGGCAATAGACCTCCCACTATTCTTTGCAACCTTAAAATGGGAAATTTCAGCCATTATTATTCATCTGAGTCTTCACCATAGCAAGGAGATGACCCTGGGTTTTCTATAAGAATATGCCAATGGAGCATAAACTATAGAAAATCTGTACAAGTCCTAAAGCCCAGAGATGCACCAATGAAGTATCATCTGAAGACAAACCAAGTTCATTTAGAAAGGTCTCATTGCCAGAAGATTGGCACTGGGTGATGATTTTTTTCCCCCAAACCAAGAGCTAGAGATATTTTTCTAGCAAAAGAGCATCTTCTGTTAACCAAGTCATTTGAGTTGCCTGAACTCAAGTTTCTCATGTGCAAATTTGGAAGAAAAGTGCTACTAACCAGAGAATGTCAGATATGAAGGATGCTCAGAAGTCTTGTAGTTCAACCCAATGCTTATGTGTATCTGAACTAGAGATTGAGAGCAGCTTTTCAAAAGGAAAGTGATTGCAAGTATTAATGGCAAGCTCCCTTTTTGAAGTGTGGCATAGTAGAGAGATTTGGCTTGGAATATTCTTTGGTACTTCTTAGTTGTATGACCCTAGGCAAGGCATTCAACTCCCCTGAGCTCCAGTTTTCTCATCTGTAAAATGGGAAGTTTAATACATTGGTTTTTGTTGTTATTATTCATTCATTTAAGTCAAATCTGACTTCATGACCCCAATTTCTTGGCCAATATAGTGAAGTAGTTTGCCATTTCTTTTTCCAATTCATTTTAGAGGTGAGGCAACTAAGGCAAGTTAAGGTTAAGGGACTTGCCTAGAATCACATAGCTAGTAAGTGTTTGAGGTCAAATTTGAACTTAGGTCTCCTGACTCCAAGACTGACAACTCTATCTACTGTGCCATCTAGCTGTCCCATAATAACTTCCTAGAATAATAATAATAGCTAGCCTTTATTTAGCACTTATAGTGTTCTAGGCACTATACTAAGTATTTTACAATTAGCATCTCATTTGAACCTCCCAACCACCCTGAGAGGTAGAGACTTATCATTCCCATTTTACAGATGAAGAAACAAAGGCAGAGTTAAGTGACTTGCCCAGGTCGATACAACTAGTAAGTGCATGAGGTCAGATTTGAACTCAAGACTTCTTGATTCCAGACACAGCACTCTATCCACTGACCCATCCAGCTGCCTCAGTGCTCAGCTCATTGAACTGATTTGAGGAATAAATTTTTAAAAACCACCTACCCCAACTGAAATCAGTGTCAAATTATTGTCAGTATTACTTGAACATGCTCTGGTGGCCAAGTGTTTTTCGACAAGTTCTTTTGTGCACCATTCCAAGGACCAGTAAATAGGAGACTAAGCTCATGTGAAATTTCACTTCACTAAAGGATACCATCCCAGTGAATAGAAATATCCATTCTAGGATCAAACGAGATAACCTAAGTATAGTGCTCTACAAGCCCCAAAGCACTCTATAAATGTTAGCTATCCTAAATAATTCTCTGAGAGGGAATGAAACTAATTTCAAATATTGATATTAAACATTAATTTTAAAAAACTTTTTGGTTCTAACTGTAAAATTTTTCACCAACAACTTCTTTCCTATTTAAATACTTGATGTTCCTTCAACCAGCCTGTCTCAAAATCTCAAATGTTCCCTCTATTTCTCCTTAAAAGCTTGAGGCAAACTAAAAGAAAACATAGTGGAAAAGACATTGAATGAGAAAAAAAATTACTTAAGTTAGACTTGTTCAACATGAAAGCTTACTAAGGGATACTTATACTAAAAATCACCCAGTCTTCTTGTATTGCCATTTAGATCTATCATCCTGATTGATCACTATGTAGTTGGCTATTATTGAGCCTAATTTAACCCTATACACTCACACATCCATCTATTCTGTCTATTGTACCTGACATCCTACAAATTACTTACTCATGCAAATGATGACCTAAGGCAACCTTTTAGGATATTCGTGTTTAATTATACAAATGATTTTTGATAAATAAGATTATGCAACCTTCCATATGTTTATTCCCTTCTTGATGAAAGGAAAATTTAATTTTCATGCAGATTTGGTGGGAACCATGTTTAATAACTGCTGAGTTTTATGTAGTCTGCAGATCCATCCAGTTGAGGGAAGCTGACAAAATCACCTGGCGTGACTCACAAAGACAGGCAATTTTTAATCAAGCTTAATTCAAGCTGCTGAATTTTGAATCGAGGATCCTTTGTGTTAGCATGTCTGTTGCATAAAAAGAATAAGGTTCCCTCACAACATGAGCATACCACTTGTCTTTGCACCCATAACTTGTCCGTTATATTGCTAAATTATAACATGATATAATAATCCCAAAATTTATATTGTTCCCACTTCCTTTCAACTCAAGAGTGATTTGCTTATGAGTGTATGACTTGCTTGTTTCTCCTTGTAGGTCTGGTCTGGGAATTCAGCAGGAAAGTCACCCAGTAGCTGGGTACAGTGTAAAACAGGCCCAGCACCACCAGAAGGTCTTCAAGCTCCAAAATTCCATGCTATCTTCTCTACTCAAGCTGTGGTCAATATTAGCCCTCCTCTGAAGCCCAATGGTATTGTGAGTCTTTATAGGCTGTTCTCCAACCATACCAGAGGTACAGAGAATGTGGTGAGTATCTGAAACTTCTACTAGAAATCTAGACACTATATAGGGAGACCCCACATTAAAAAAAAAAACAAAAAAACTGGTCAACACATCTTTCATAATATCACTATTAATACATTCTACCTGAGTCCTGCTATTTGCAATATTTTAAAGTCTTTAATTATGGAACTTACTGCCCTAAATAGTATTATTTCACCTATTTGAGGGAAATTAATGTTATTGTTTTCCCTGTATATTAGTACTATACTGTCTTCTCCATAACCCTTTTTTCTCCTTCCTTCTTTCCCTCCTTTCCTCCTTCCTTCCTTCCTCCTTTCCTTCCTTTCCTCCCTTCCTTCCATCTTTCTTTTTTCTTTCTTTTATTATTTCTTTTTCATTCTTCTTTCTTTCTTCATTTATTTATTTAGCCTATCCTCCACTGAGCTAAGCAAGACTAACTATTTAACTAAGTTATGTCTAGAAAAACAAGTCAATTTATTTGAAAGTTCAAGGAAAATGGCATAGTTATAAAGGTGAGATGAACTGAAGATAATACTAATAAGTTAATATATAAAAGCACTCCGAAGTCTGAATAAATAAGGGAAATAGATACTATATATTGCTAGCAAAGCTATGAAAAATATGTTTTATTTCTCAAAAAGCTAAGAATTTATCCCCAATTTACAAACTAAATTCAAAGAGGTATAGTTATTTTAGATTACCAACTCAAAAATTATAAGTTCAAAGGGTCTTCAGTAGCCACTTAGTCAAATCTACTCATTTTACAAATGAGGAAAGTGAGGCTCAGCAAAAGTTTTATTAACTAGACCAAGGTCACATAACTAGCCAATGTCAGAGGCAGGGCTTGAACCAACATCCTTCTAACTCCAAATTCAAAACTATAGCCACCATGAGACACTACCTTTATGGACTTAGAATTTGAAGTGACTTTCAAACCCATCTTGGCCTCATTTTATAGAGGCAGAAATTGAGGCTCAGAGGAACTGAGTGACTTGCTTAAAGTCAAATAGGTAGCAAACTGAAGAATGGACATTGGAGTCCAAATGTCATGATTCTGAATCCCTTGTTCACTCTAGAATACCACAAGACTTTCTAGCTACTGACAGTGACAAGATTCACAGATCTCCTGGAACTCTGACCAATGCTCCTTCCACTATAACTTTTGCAACTAAAGTAGTACTTAAATGAAATTTTATATCTCTAAATGCTTACACCAATCAAAGAAAGAACAGGTTAATAAATTAAATATGAAACTAAAAAAAAAACTAGAAAAATAAGACATTGAAAATCTCTAATTAAACACCAAAATGGAAATTCTAAAAAAGAGATTAGTAAAATTTAAAGTAAAAAATGAAATAAAAAATAAAACTATGAGCAATATTTTGGGGGGGAATATATATATATATATAAACCATTTTCTAGGTTGATTCTAAAAAAGAAAATCAAATTAACAGTACCCAAAATGAAAAAGGTCAATAAATAGTTAATGCAGATGAAATTAATTATGAGGAGCTATTTTCCCTGACCTTATTTGACTACAATATTCTACTTCAGCTAAGAAAGTATGACTAATTTGTAGAAAGATTATTCAATTTCTGATTGACTCAAGCCACTTTCTTTACATCTACCTTAGAGTAGCTGCCCAAGATTTCATTATCTTTCTACTCATTTAGCAGCAATCTCTACTAGGAACAAGAGAAGAAAGAAAAACATTCACCACTCTATTTCACCACATGGCAGAAGCTCTAATAAAAAGATGCGTTTGAGGTATAAGGGGAAGAGACAGAAACTACTAATAAAAAGATATTTTTGTTGTCCAAGAACCAATGCCCAGATACAAATCAATCAGATAATAGGTCCAAATCCTGAGTACAACAGCATGAAAGATGAGCTCCCTGGTGGATACCAATGATAGATTATATAAGGCAGTAAACCTGCTCAAGGAATATATCCTGTGCAACCAATAAATATGTCCCACAATCCCATTTCCTTGAGTTGCCTTCTTAGCTACCCATTCTAGGCAATCCAAACAAAAGCCTAGGGAACTGAACAACCCAAAGAAAAAAAGGGACTAAACAAACTCCTCAGAAGTCCCATTGGAGCAAAACTAGATCAGATGAATTTTGAAATCCCTTCTGGGAGTTTGTTTCTACTAGTCTTGCTTTTAAACAATATTTATTTCTATGTGTGTAGATGCCACTTAATCAAGGTCTCTTGAGAAATAGATGACCAGCATCCCTTAGAATTTCACTTTAGTGATTAAAAACTCTTGTTGTGAAAATAATAGAATGAAAGCATGGGCAGGAACCAAAAAATCACCTAGTCTAATCTCTGTACTTTACAGATGAAGTGGTTTCCTCAGAATCAGATAGTAATAAACTGTTGTATTTTTATAGTGCTTTGCCTAATATTCTTCCCATTCCAGCAGTCAGGTAGAGTGGCAAGAGAACAATTTAAATCTTGGTTCAGAAATATTCTATTGGCATGGCCTTAGGCAAGTCATTTTCTCTTGGCCTCAGTTTTCTCTATAAAATGAGATTTGACTAAATGATTGGTAGGATTTCTTCAAGTTCTAAAGCTGATGATTACAAGCAGCAAATAATGGTATTTTGATCTGACCAACATAATAACAGTAACACTAATCATTGGTAGTATTTTTATAAACTTTAAGTTTTGAAATTACTTTAAAAATGTTAACTAATTTTATTCTCTAACAACAAAAGGAGGTTGATGCTATAATTTTTCCACATTTTACAAATGAGGAAACTGAGGCAAACAAAAGTTGTGACTTGAGCAGAGTCACACAGCTGGTAAGCATCTGATGCAGGATTTGAACACAGATTTTCTGAATTCTGTGTCCACAGCTCTACCCACATTCTATTCTAAAACCTATTCTAGGTTTTAGGTCTTATCTCTCTAAATAGGCTTTAAGTTTCTTGAATACAGGGGCTGGGTCTTTTTGCATAACTTACTATGCCATTTTACATCCTTGTGTACATAATAAACCTGTATTAATATGTGGAATGTTTTCTATAACTTCATATAGTTGTCTGAAGGCATGGCCATCCAGCAGACCATACATGACCTGGAACCTTTCACTACCTATTCCATTGGGGTGGAAGCCTGTACCTGCTTCAATTGTTGCAGCAAGGGGCCAGTAGCTCAACTAACTACTCACCCTGCTCCACCTTCCCAGCAGCCCCCTCCTCAGATCCAGACATTGACCTCCAGGACTGCCTCCTTCCAATGGAATCCTCCATCATCCCCCAATGGCATTGTAGAAAGGTAAATAGCAATCAAGCAAGCAATAACCATTTAAGGATCTACTATGATCCAGGTTCTAGGCTCCATATTGGTAATACAAATACATAAGAGAAAACCTTTCTGTCCTCAAGGAGCTTACATCTTACTGAGGAAAATAACATGTACATATTGGGTATTTGTAAAGTATATACAAAATAGATATGAAATGCTTTACCTTTGGGTGAGAAGGCAAAATAACAAGATGAGACATGCATACCTACATTCACATACGATCACCTCAATGAGATCTTTATTCACAGATTGGATTGTTACAAACATAGAAAAAGAAAAAGGGAATGTGGCTAGCTAAAGCCACTGGTGAACTAGAACAAAATGGTTTCCTACATAATTTCTAAAATATAAAGTTGATGGAGAGTCCAACAAAATCATCTCTTTATAAGATTAATACAATTATGTTATAACATAATAACTAAGATGAATTTAAACATCTTTAAAATACTGTTTCAAATACTTGAATACAAAGTGTCACTAATTTTGTTTTGCATTAAGTATTTAGATATCCTATTGAAAGTGAGTAGTAATATATATAGTATAGACAACTAGTATCTATGAAAAGTTCTAATTCATGCACACATGGAGAACATTTCACTTATTTCTGACATCATTTCTCTAATAATCAAAAAGGATATTAAAGAACTTTTGAAAGTTAAGTACAACATATCTTGACCCAATCTGAAGAGTAAAAAAAAAACAAAAAACTAGGTCCTTGACATAATTGCTTAGTTCATTCAGAGAAGCCTAGAATCCACCTTTATTTTTCTTTGAATTCACTATTGGTCCATTTGCATTACATTATCATGAAGTAAATAAAAATCCTCTGATTTTTTTGGACTTAATGAGGAGAGGAAAAAAAAAAACAAATCTGGTCAACCTCTAAATAGCTGGGCATCAAAAGTATTATTGATAAAAAAAAGAATGAGATAACTTTTTGGACAAAGCTAATGTGAGAATTTGTTTCTCTTGGATAAGCACACATATAATTTATTACATATTTATAACAAGTCATATGTATTATGTTACTGTTATTTATCATATTATATAAATAAAAATACATAGTAATAAGAAAAGATTACTATGAGCAATCAAACAATTTTTAAAAATACTATAACTTCACAACATTAAAATAAGGTATTTAACAAGGACAGCTAGGATGCTGAGTAGATTGAGAGCCAAGTTTAGAGGCTGAAGGTCCTGGGTTCAAATCTGACCTCAGCTAATTCCTAACTGTATGACCCTAGGCAAGTCACTTAATCCCCATTGATTAGCCCTTACCATTGTTCTGTATGGGAACTAAATAACAGTATTTATTCTAAGATGAGAATTAAGAGGATGTTTTGAACTGGGTAGATAAGTGTCAGGAATTTTCAGTTCATCTTATACAGAGAAAATGGAATCTCAATATTAGATTGTTTTTGATGGTCCCATTAATCAACATTGAAGGCCAAAATTAGAAATTCCAAAGTCTGTTCTCAAGTGCCATGCACAGAATTTTTTTTTAAACTACAAGGCAATTTCTAGACCAAGAGAATGTGAATAAAGAGAGAGAAAGGGAATCAAGAAAGTTTCCAAATAAAAAGGCAAGGCTCTCAATTATTAGCCTGCAGAAAAGGAGGCTTAAGGGAAACATGATAGCTGTCTTCAGGTTTTTAAAGAACTGTCATGTCTAAGATGGATTAGACTTGATTTATTTGGTCCCAAAGGGTAGAACTAGCAACAAGGAGTGGGAATTGTGAAAAGGCAAATTTAGCCTTGATATCATGGATGAATCCATAACAATTAGTTAGATAGATATAGAATAAGAGCTACCTGTGGGACTGGTAGGTTCCTCTCCTCCATATTAGAGGCCTTTGAGCAGAGCCTGAATAACTACTTGTCAAGGCATAGGTCACAGGCTCATAGGCTCTTAAGATATCAACTTAGAATAGACCTTAGAAATCATCCAGTCCAGTCCCCTTATTTTTCATTACATTTCAGTAAGCCATTTTCCCCTCTGTGAATAGACCACTGACTTGAACAACAAACTTTATTTTTCTGGAGGAGAGAAAAGGAGTGGGGGGGGGGGAAGAGAGAGAGAAAGAGAGAGAGAGAGAGAGAGAGAGAGAGAGAGAGAGAGAGAGAGAGAGAGAGAGAGAGAGAGAGAATGCTTTCTCTTGAATACAACTTAATAAAGTAAAGATTCTCTCTGTAGAGAAGATGGCCTCTTTCCTAGATTAATTACTTTAGAAGTGATCTCTTCCTAATGGGTCCTTTACTAGTGATGATTCCCCCCCCCCTTTTTTTACAAAGTTATCATTGTCACCTAGCAGATTCAACCCTCTCCTAGGGGGAAAAAAAGAAGAGGGAAGGGAGGAAAGGGGAAAGAAAAAGAAGAGGGGAGTGAAGTCTATGCCCAAACCACTTTAAACAATGTGTACTGACCATGGAAGCAAAGAGAGGTCAAGCCTGGTTCATATTTGAATGGAATTCCACTTGGGAATCCCCACAGGTAGTCCTTTCTTTGAGGCATCATAGAAAACTGAATAGGACACTAGACTTGGAATAAGGAAGATGATCAAAATTCCCACTTTATGTTTCTACCTCCTGGAAGTTTTTGAAAGTTAATGTTTTCTCTTTTTTTATTATCCCCTTTAAAACAATTGGCATTCACCTCCAGCTTTCATCACTTGGGATAAAGTTTTAAAGGAAAGTTTCTCAGAACTGATTTCTCAAAGAACTTGTGCTCTAATAAGAATGAAATATTTTAAATAAAAAATTTATAATGCTTTAAGGGATAATTTAAAATCAGATCCATAACAAGAAGGTTCTCAATGTCATCTTCATTCTTCATTCTAGTTATGAGCTGGAACTCTATATTCCATGTCCCCTGACTGCAGAAATGCCCTGCACTCCTGGGCCAACAGAAATCAAGTACACTGGACAGAGTCAGAGTGCCAGCATTGGGGATCTTCAGCCCTATACCAGCTATATGCTGAGAGTAGTGGCATACAATATGGTGGGCAGCACTGCTTCAGAGTGGATCAGCTTCACCACTGAAAAAGAATGTGAGTAGAAAGTGAATAAATGAACAAATTAAAAGCATTTGTTATGAGCCAAGTAGTGTGCTATAGGTTGGGAATACAGAAAGAAAAGGTGAGACAGTTTCCACTCTCAAAATGTTCACAGTCTAATTGGAGGTGACAACACAGAAGTTTTAGCTGAAAAGAGAATAGGAAAGTCCCAAAGTTCTAGCAGTTAAAAGTGGGGCAGAGAGCAGGGTCCCAAGGTTCTTACATTATATACATATAAATATGTTTATGTATATATAAAACCTAATATAACATTACATATCAAGAATAAAGCTCGGGCCAATCAAGATATATATATATATATATATATATATATATATATATATATATATATATATATATATATATATATATATATATATATATATATATATATATATATATAAAACCAAGGGTCTTTAAATCAAAGAGGCAAGGAATATGGGAAGATCTTAGAAGGTAGTGCCTAAGCAGTCAGCAAGGTATTTCAATCCACCATATTACCAAAAGGAATATCATTGGTGACTCCCATCTCATCCAAGCCAGGTCAGCAGTCAAGTAGCCTCATTAGATTCTACTTTGGACCAAGCTAGGGAAAGAGAGAAGGTGGAAGGCAAAGGGGAAGGAAGGGTCCTCCTGCTAATGGTTGGTCTTCCTGATGCCTCACCATTCCCTATCAGTATTTTCATAGTTTTATCATCTATTTGATCTAATATTCAGTATTTCCAATTACTTTTCAAACATATGATGGTTAGTAATAGCACAAACATATTACAACTAAAGAAAAATATTGGCTACTGTTCATTAACAATTAAGTGATTATGAACTGGAGTTCTATTTGTACTTTTCTTGGAACCTAGATGGGATAGTGCTAGACCTGGAATCAGGAAAGCTAAAGTTCAAATACAGCCTCAGACATTTCTTAGCTTTGTGACCTGACTCAGTGTGTTAAGATTAAAATTTAGTTGCTATGCTAAAAGTATTATATTTTATTAAGTTTATTAAAGATTAAGAAATAAAGAAAATACAAATATAGAAAGTACGTGTCTAGGCCCAGAGAGCCCATTCACAACCACTCACTCTACATCTTACCTGCCTGGTAGAGAGCCGCGTGTGCTAAGAAGCGGAAGTAGGGAGAGAGAGCCGCATGTACAGTCACTTTAAATACCCCTCTTTTGCTCTCAGCCCCGGTGAGGACTCAGGGAGATTAGAGGGAATTCTAGGAGCTAGCAAAAAGTTCCAAGGACTTCTGGGAATTGAAGTCCTGGGTTCAAATCTCCATTTTTACAAGTGCCTTCATCTGTAAAACAGAAAAACAATAATAGCATCTAACTCTTGGGATTGTTGTGAGGATCAAATGAGGTTATATTTATAAAGCTTTTTTATAAACTGTAAAGCATTATGTAAATTCTATTATTATTATCATTGCCATGGCTAATCAATTGTTTTAAATAAGACTCCTGCTGTCACTGACAGCATATTATTCATGGATAAATAATTAATATTATGTTTGACTCTCTGGAAAGGTAGCTTTTACACAGCATCTTACATTAACAGTAAGGTCCAGGTGCAGTCAACACTTTCAGTACTGACACCTATAATCTTGTAATGCAAATACTGATTCCCAAGGTTTTACTGGTGGTAACACATTGCAATTTGATTTTATCATCTACCCACTTCCCTCTACAAAAAAAAAAATTAATAATAATAACAATGCGAGGAATTTACTTTAAAAAATTAAAGTGAATTGAAATTTATTTTGTTTAGTATTTAGGAAAGTAATTTCTTGAAGTAATTTGAGACATCTTGACATATTGAAAAGTCAAGCATTATTCCTTCAGATAATTATAGATTATGCATCATGATCAAATTATTTAAAATACCTAGTTAATTTATTAATGGTTAATTTATTAGAAATCAGCCAGAAGTCTGTTTTTTAATCTGTTAGATTCCTAATCACGTTTTTTTCATTTTTTCTCCCTATTCCCCATCAAAACTTTTTAATTCAATTTCATTCTCTAAGTACTCAAAAAACCCACATTTATCTCAATTGGAATACTCCCTTAATTGATACAGACTGAAGCCCATCTAAGCCTTCCTATTCTCTCATCCACATCCTCACATAAATGCACAGTAGGGGATCTATCCTATAAGTGCCATCATCACATTCTATTTCAATGTTGCATGCATATTAGTAAAACATAAAATTTCCATCAATTGTCCTTTGATCTTTTTATATGATGGGTCTATCTTTGTGTTTCCTGTCTGATGTCTGATGGCACCATCCTTTATACTACTTCCACATAATTCTTGATTTGTGGTGTTACAACCTGTTCATCACCATCACTTGCTTATTCCTGGTCTTTCAGCTATCTTCTACTTTAACTTATAAAAGTATATTTCATAGAATAATAAAATCACAGACTTTTAGAGCTGGGAGGAACATTAAAGGAAGATTAGTCCAACTTACTTGTTTTATAGATGAGAAAATTACAGTCATACTCCTAGAAAATAGTGAAAATGGGACTCAAATTCAAGGCTTCTTATGCTCAATTCAGTAATCTGTCTTTGATACAACAGTCTCAAACATATTTTACTTTCAATATAATGAATTTATAGATTCATATAGAAAAGAATATATAGATTTAAGTTTTTCCTTCTCAATTAGCTTCCACTTTTGGACAGCTTCTTCTACAAGTGTGGTGAGGAGAAGGACTTCAATAATCTATCTTTTGCATCTGAAGATCTTAATAATCAACATTTGACTGATTACATTTGTTTTTTTTTTAAAGAATCATTGATATTGACTAATAAAATAGAAAAGGAAAGTGATAAATGTTGGTTGAGATGTGGCAAAATTGGGACACTAATGCATGGTTGATGGAGTTGTGAACTGATCCAACCATTCTGGCAATTTGGAATGATGTTCTAAGGGCAATAAAACTGTGCATACCCTTTAATCCTGTAATACCACTATTGGATCTTTATGCCAAAGAGATCATTAAAAAGGGGAAAGAAAATACTTGTACAAAAATATTTATAACAGCTTTTTGTGGTGGCAAAGAACTGAAAGTTATAGGGCTATCTATCAATTGGGAACGAATGAATATATTGTGGTATATGTTGGGGATAGAATACTATTGTTCTATAAGAAATGATAAGCAGGATGATTTGAGAACAAGTTGGAAAGAACTACATGAATAGATGCAGAGCAAAATAAGCAGAACCAGGAGAACTCTCTACATAGTAACAGCAATATTGCACATTGATCAACTGTGAAAGACTCAGTTACTCTCAGCAATACAATCCTGGGACAATCCTGAAAGACTTATGACAAAGAAAACTATCCACCTCCAGATAAAGAACTGTTGGAGTCAGATGCAGATCAAATCATTACTATCTTTCACATTATTTTATTTGTGGATTTATTTTGGAGTTTTGGTTTTTTATGAGTATTCTCTTACAACAATGACTAATTTGGAAGTATGTTTTGCATGATAATGCATGTATAACCCAGAGCAAATTGCTTACCATCTCTGGAAAGGGAGGGAGACAGTTTGGATCTTATAATTCAGAAAATGTATGTTGAAAACTATTATTACATGTTATTGGGATAATAGAATATCTTTAAATAAAATTATTCTTAAAGTCATTAATATAATTTTTTCACCAAAAACACTTCCCATCAAATATCCAGACAAACTCCTAGAGAAAAGTTAAATAATCATTTATTAAAAAGAAAAAGAGTTCATCCTTTACCTCTGATATTTGATTTTTAACATGACCAATATGTTTGAACATAATTTTGTAGCCTCTCCATATCAACTCAATTGTATGTAAAACAATGTATATTGTTGTGACAATATCTTCCTATGGTTCTGCTCTTTTCACTCTACATTATCATCTTCATTTCTCTAATTCTTGTTGTTTGTTAACCTGTACAGTGCACTGATACCCCATTAAATTCAACTTCCACAATTTGGTTCTTCCCCAACCACTGGACACATATCTATTTAAAATTTTGCTGCATAACAAAAAGTTTTATTTTATGATAATACTCCTATGGAAATCTTTTGTATACATGGGTCTTTTCTCACTCTCAGTAAGTCTGTTGGGTGAAAGAATATGAAGAGAGTATTAATGTTTCTTAAATAATTCCAAATTACTTCCAGAACATTTGGACCAATTCACAGTTCTAATTGGCATTGAATAAGCATGCCCACCTCTGTATAGAACTGCAATAATGAGTATCTAATCTCTTAGCCTTCTTACTAGCTTAATGATTATAAAAGAATTTCAGAGTTGTTTTAATTTTCTTTTCTTGTATTAATCTGAAATTATATATATTATATATATTTTTTATATAATTCTATTTTTTAAATCTGTTCATATTCCTTGACCACCTGACTGATTACACTTTAAAGGATTTCTTATCCCTTTCCTGTTCCAATCTACTGCAAATTAGTCATATTAGAGCAGGGGTTCTTACCTTCTTCATATTATGGTCTCCTCTGGACCCTAGATTAAGAATCCATACATTAAGGGGTATAAGGGAATTAGAATGAGTAACACAAACTCAAATAAGTTTACACTCACTGACTTCACTCTCTCTGTCTCTCTCATGGATTTAGAAAGGACCAAGTTGGGAAGGGCTTTAAAAATCAAAGCAAATAATCTGAAACTGGACAAGTTTACCATACAGGCTTCTCTAATTACCTTTGGTTGGAGGACTCCAAGGCAGATTTGTTCTGGCTCTTTTGGTTAGAATTCAAATGTTCTTTCTCTTGTGGCTAATCAATCATCTAAACTTGTAAGCCAAATAATAACCCTATCCTTTGCTTTTAGACTATCCTCACAGTTCCTTATTTGTTTGAGTAATTATTAGTTTTGGAAGAGTTTTATAGGAAAAGGTTTGCAAGAAGAGCCAAGATATATGATCTCAAGCATAGCAGATTAGAATGCCTACTATGGAATATTCTTCTATTAAAGCAATGGACACTCTTCCATAACTCATATCCTTAGAGGTTCAATAACTTGTGTATGATCACCCGATGGACACAGCCAGTTTTTGTCAATTAGGACTTAAATGAAGGTCTTCCTTACTCCAAGGTCAGCTCATAAGCTCTATCCACTATACAGCACTGCCTCTCATTTGTATAGTATTGTGAAGGAAGGAAAAAGAAGAAAAATGAAAGGAAGGAGGGAAGGAAGGAAAGAAGGAAAGAAGAAGGGAAGGTAGAAAGAAGGAGGGAGGTAAGGAGAGGTAGCTAGATGACTCAGGGCATTGATAGCCAGGCCTAAAGATGGAAAGTCCTTGGTTTGTATCTGACCTCACATACTTCCTAGTTGTTTTTTTATCCCCATTGTCCAACCCTTAAAGCTCTTCTGCCTTGCAACCAATACACAGTATTGATTCTAAGATAGTAGTTAAAGGAAAGGAAAGGAAAGGAAAGGAAAGGAAAGGAAAGGAAAGGAAAGGAAAGGAAAGGAAAGGAAAGGAAAGGAAAGGAAAGGAAAGGAAAGGAAAGGAAAGGAAAGGAAAGGAAAGGAAAGGAAAGGAAAGGAAAGGAAAGGAAAGGAAAGGAAAGGAAAGGAAAGGAAAGGAAAGTTTTTAGTCTGGTCAGAATTGCATTCACTAAAAACCGCTTCCATCTAAAGATAATTCTTTGGGCTTCCCAATAGACTGATTCTCTCTTTGGAACAAGATGGCTCCAAGCTTCCTTGCTACCTACATCCCTCCCCACTTGAATTGTTTAGAGACACTCATTAAAAGCCAGGCTAAAGCTTCTAGACATTTTTCTGTTTTCATAGGATGCTGAATAATGGAAAGGGCATGTGTGTGGGAGACACTCATAGAGTCTTTCCTATCTCTGATGTATTTAGGAGACCTGAGCTTGATTATATACTAATGTGCTATGCTATTGATTGATTAGTCAGGGCAATGAGTTATGACACTGGAATTGCTGTTTGCAAGTCTTTTTAACTATCTTTGAAAACAAACTAATGGTTCAAGAAAAAGCTTTAAAAATGAATGGGTACCAAAAGGACATAATTCACTGTACTAAGCAGTTTAGTTTGGAGGAGAAAAAAATATATTAACTTCATCTAGTCCTTGGGGCTTCGTTGCAATAAATATTGATCTGATATGAAAAATAGCTATCTACTGTAGTTAATAGTGTTAAGGATACTTTACCTGTTAAAAGAAGGAAAATGCAACGAAATATGAGCTCCCAGGGTTATGTTGCTGAGCAGAACCATTGTATGTTAATGGTTTTATTTCATAAAACACTACTCTGCATCGATTTTGGGAAGCAGGTGCAGAGTTGCTTAGAAAGCACTTTCTCCATATTTCCTCTGGACTTCTCTTCATCCTAAAGTCCATTCTTTACCATGATCTACTATAAGGTACTCTTGCCATCGTCAGTCATTTGCTCACTTTGAAAAACCTTGCAGTGGAGTGCCTGTTATTTCAAAAATTCACTTTTTCCTGGCAGTCCCTCAATACAGAGCACCATTTTCCGTGGCCAGTAATTTATCTGTGGTTTATATCAACTGGAGTGGTACTTTCCTGCTGAATGGCAAGCTGAAGGAGTATATATTGACAGATGGGGGCCAGCGTCTCTATAGTGGCTTAGATACCAGCCTCTACATACCCAGGACAGCGGATAGAAGTGAGTTTTCATTTTCTCTTTTTCATTTTATATAGAGCTCTCTTTTTAGACTTTAAGAGCTTTACAATCCACCAGAAGTGGCCATCTGACCTCAAAAACGTACTCTGAGCCCCTGGACAAGTCACCTAACCTGTTTGCCTCAGTTTCCTCAAATAGGAATAATAAAGCATCTTCCTCCCATAGTTATTGTGAGGATCAAATGAGACAGTATTTGTAAAATATTTAGCACCGTGCATGGAATATAGCAGGCAGTTAATAAGAGCTTATTTCTTCCCTGCTTTCTTCTTTGGCCCTCTGGAATCAAGTAAAACAAATCTATTCCCTTTTCCATATAAGAATCCTTCAGATATTTGAAGTTAGATCTCATATTAATGATTTTTAAGGAACTTTGGGGGACTCTAAAGTTGATGATGATGATGATGATGACATTTATATATCACTTTTATTTTTCCAAAGCACTTTATATACATTTTCTACTTGATCTTTACAGATCTTTACATTATTATCATATATTACAAATAAGGAAACTAAGGCTAGTAGAAGTTAAGTGATTTGTCTAAGATCAAATGGCTAGTAACTATCAGAGGGTGAATTTGAACTCAGGTTTTCCTGATTCCAATTTTTATACTCCATCCTTTGTTCCACTTAGTAGTTTGCTTTAATACTCTATATAATAAAACCTTTTGTTCCACCATTTTTCAGTCATATCTGACTCTATGACCCCATTTGGGGTTTCTTTGGCAAAAATATTGTAGTGGTTTTCCATTTCCTTCTTCAACTCATTTTACAGATTAGGAAATTGAGTCAAACAGTATTAAGTGACTTGCCCAGGATCACACAGCTAGTAAGTGTCTGAGGTCATATTTGAACCCAGAAAGATGAGTCTTCCTGACTCCGGCCCAGCACCCTATTCACTATGCCATGTAGACACCAATGAAAACTACACATACAAATTTAAAGCAGTTTTATTTTTATCAATCTATAGAAAGCAGAAGAGAAGCATTATAGTATAATAGATAGCTGACTTCAGAGAGAGGAAAACCTGGGTTTAAGCCCTGCATTTGATATGTATTAGCTCTGTGACCCCAAACAAGTCATCTAATCTCTCAAAACCTAAGGCAGTTCTCTAAGAGTATAAATTGCAGAGAAGGTGCCACTTTGCATTGATAGAGGGAGTCCTTCCCCAGAAGGTTACTGTACCAATGAAATAAAAAGGCGATCTCTGCTAAAGCCATTGCTTCTCTTTTGACCTCGCCATAACCTGTAGACTAATTTTAGCCCATCACTTAAAGAAAAAATGTCATCTTAGGGATGACCTAATTTCTGCAAAATCTTGTTTTAACACATAATCCTCTGGAACACAAGAAAGGACTTAAGAATCATGGCCTGAGTCACCAAGTGTCCAAGCTTTTTTTTTCACACTTCCTTATAAAATTGATCTTCCCAAAGTCTGTACGATATTCTCAAAGAGTTCTGATGCTCTCTCTCTCATTCTCCCTTTCCGTTAGCATTCTTGTTTCAGGTGACCTGCACTACTGACGAAGGAAGTGTCAAGACGCCTTTGATCCAGTATGATACCTCTACTGGACTTGGTAAATATGGACTTGTACTCTTTAGTAGAGTGTCTGGTCATTGTCTAGGAACCCCTATTTAAATCCTTCCCTTCTGTCTTAGAAACAATATTCGGTATTAGTTTCACAGCAGAAGAGTGGTAAGGGCTAGGCAATGGGGGTTAAGTGATTTGCCCAGGATCACACAGCCAGAAAATGTCTGAGACCAGATTTGAGCCCAGGACCTCCCATCTCTAAGCTTGGCTCTCAATCCACCAAGTCAACTACCTACGCCTATCCACCACTGACTTTTAAACATCAAGGATATTGAATAAGTTTAAAACTGAGCAAGGTTTCTCTATCAACACAGAATACATTTCCAAAAAGACCTGATTTGGAACATGATAATTGAAGGCAGCCTATCAGATACTGACCTCTAAAAATTATATCAGTAAAATCTTAAAATGACCTTCAAAAAAAGAGAGAAATGAAAAGAGAAAAGAAAAGAGAAGAAAAAAAAGAAAAGTCTAGTATCATATTAAAAGGATTGATTTTGGAGTCAAAAAGAACTGACTTCAATTCTTCCTTCTGTCATTGGCTAGCATGGGCAAGTCCCCAGACCATTAGGACTCTAAATTGCTTAACTGTTTGTTCCAATAGGAAGGAGCTGAGAAGGTCCCAGTAAGGAAGTTGAGGCTTGAATCAACCTCTCAGTCAAGAAGCATTTATTGCCTAATATGTTTCAGGCACTCTACTGGGCTTCGGAGACTCAAAGATGAAAAAATGAAGCAGTTTCTGAGGACTAGGATTTGACTCCCAGCTCTTTTGTATGGCCATGGGCAAATCATTTAAGCCCAGTATTCCTCAATTTCCATATGAGTAAAACAAAGAAAAACTAAATAGCTTCTCAGTTTCCTTCTAGCTCTAGATTCTAGAAACTTATGTTGTGGAGGGGATTTTATCATTCACTGAGAAGAAACAAGAAGAAAAGCATGGATGTAGAAAAACAGAATGTGTTAGGGAAATTTCATCTTCAGTGAGCAGCTCTCTTTAGCAAGATGCAGACATGAAGGGACAAAGGAAAATGAAGGTCTGCTCAGATCCCAAGAAGAGGAGGAAAGACAATAGCAATATCATGATGGTGACCATTCCCTAGAGCTTCGATTCAAAGTCAGTGCTCCTATACAGAGCTGCAAAGATGGGGAAAGATGACCCAGATCGGGACTTTAAAAGTGAAAATCTTGTGGAAGAAATGGGATGCTGAGCCACTGGCTATGACCAACCCTAGGATATAGACAGGCAAACGTCTAGGAAACGTTTTTATTTATCACTTACTATTTGCCAAACATCATTCCAAGCATTAGGCAGCTAAATGGCACTTGACCCAAGAAGCTGACATTCTAATACACATATAAAGAGAAGCTAGATAACATCAAAGAGTAGGAAGGGTACACATTGAAGTTAATATGGCAGAATAGGAAGAGAAGTATATCTGAGAGTCCTATGAGTGGGGGGGAAGCATGGTTAGGGTCTGAAAGGGCTGAAAGAAAAGCTATCTGACTTTCTTTCAAAAAACTTTATTTTTAAAGGAAGAAAAGCCCTAGTCTGCAACTGATTAGAGCCGCTAAACCCTAAATCAATTCTGATTCAAAGGTCCCTCCTAAGTGCGGGATTGGTCCTTATATAGACCAATCCTGTACCCAGAAGTAGGGAGGTGTGGTCCTTCCTAGCACGGGATTGGCCCAACTCGAAAACAATCTCAAACCAGGAAAGGGGGGGTGTGTGAGATCCCTCCCCAGCACGGGATTGGTCCATTCAAGACCAATCTCATACCAGAAAGTAGGTGGGAGGGACCCCTGCGCATGCTGGGAAATGCAGTCCCCAGCCAGGATATTTTTTTTCAAATTCACAGATCCTTCCTAAAATGGTGATCCTGTAAGAGAGTCACCAATCAGGACAGAGAGGCTCTAAGTAGAACTTTCCCAGGATGGCACTGGGGTAAGCAAGGAAGAGGAGGAATCATGAGATATGCTGCCCATCCCATTTTCTCAATTTTCAGATGTGTACAATCGATTTTAGACTGTCCTACCCAGACTCTGCCCCCTTGCCGAGAGGAGGCCTCTAGGCAAGACAGTAACTTAAGGCTTCATTTCTCTCTGACTTTTCTGAGAATATTTTCCCCTTCGAGGATTCCCTGAAGCATACTACTCTGCCACTCTCATGAGCCTTCCACAGCACGAGGCAGTGGTCACTAATGCCATTCTCTGGAACCACTGAGGAGGCCTTATGCAGAGAGAGTTTTTTTCAAATCTGCCAGTATTTATTGGTGCCCACAATGTGCCCATAACTATGCCAGAGGCTATAAGTCAGAGGTGCCTAACCTCTTCAAGATCGAGGGCTTCCTAGAAAAACCAATCACAAGACTTTCCACGATAATAGTTGTGCTAATAGATTCTCAGTTTCTTTATAAAAATGTGCTAGAGAAGGCAATGGTGCCTTCTCTTCTGCACTTCCTTCACTTAAGAAAAATTGTAGTATTAGAATCCAATGAGGGATCCGCTGGGTAGGTCAGTGGATTGAGAGCCAGGTCTAGAGACAGGAGGTCCTAGGTTCAAATCTAGCCTCAGACACATCGTAGGTGTGTGATCCTGGTCAAGTCACTTAACCCCCATTGCCTAGCCCTTACCACTCTTCCTCCTTGGACCAATATACAGTATTGATTCCAAGTTGGAAGGTAAGGGTTTAAAAATAAAAATCTAATGATTTGAGAGAACACATGACAATACCTGATAGAAACATGGCTCCATGGAGTTCATATTGCAAGTGACTTTTCTCTCAAACTGGAATTCAACCGAATTCTTTAACTGAATTTTAATGCTGTCTCAATTGCTTCTTTACCCCTGACCCCTATCAGCTTCAGCCTCCTCATCTATAAAATGGGGATAATGGCATTTACTTTAGAAGATTATATTTATAATCTCATATTGTCATATGGGGTATCAAGAGGGCCAGACCTGAAGTCAGGAGTTTCAACATGACCTCAGACTGTGTGACCCTGGACAAGTCACTTAACCCTGCTTGCCTCTATTTCTTCATCCGTTAAAAAAATAATTCACTAGAGAAGGAATTGGCAAACCACTCTTTGCTCAGAAGACTCCAATAGGGTCATAAAGAGTTAGGAACAACTAAAATGATCGAACAAAAATCAAATTGTTATATGAGATAGATCTAAATAAAGTATTTGGAAAAACTTCAATTAGTGAACAAATATTAGCTATTAATAATTTTAATTATTTATTTGAATTCATTCTTTAAATATATTTGCATTAATTTACATATTTATATACTTATATAAATGTGAATACTTACTTAGTAATAAGTATTACTTCCTCCCTCAAGGAGCTAGATAGTCTTTTTTTGAGCCACCATCACTCCAATATTTGCCTTTTTTTTAAACTTTAAGGTATTTCTCCTTTTTAAGTTGTAGATGTCCCATTCTAAGGGTAAAAAACTTGCTGTCTGTACTGTATTTTTGAATGTCCTCCTTATGGACATCATGGGGTAGTGAGATCTACTGGAATTAAATTGAGACCTGATTTTGCAACCTGCCTTTGCTGTTTACTGGTATGGAGGGCTTGTTGTGCCCTCCTAGGGCAGCTCTCCAGCCTCTGACCCCCACCTGACACCCAGCTCTCACTTGTGGCTCCCAGTAGCTGCTAGCATGCGGCAGCGGCCACAACCCAGGCAACAGCTTCAACAGGCCGGCTAAACCTTGTGAGGGTAGCCATCGGGTCGACGTAGACCCCTGGTGAACCAGGACTTTGCTCACCCAGCATGTGAAGACTGCTTCAGCTGAACAGATGGAAGAAACCAATAAGAAGGTTCAACGGCTGAGAGGGCGACGCAGCAAAGCACTGTGGAGTGCGTAGGGAATTTTGGAGCACAAAAGACAACACGGCCATCCAATGCCGCTGAGGAAGTCTCCAAGTGTAACGATTTTTCATGCCACTGGACCCAGACTTCCAATGCTGAGAGAGTGGGACTGTCTCTGTGCATCAACTTTTCCACTTAAATCTTCATGCACAAGTGTCTGTGCACAAAAACACACAAAGACAATCGTCATCCTCGGTTACTGAGAGACTACTACTATCTGACCTTGAGCAGATCTTTCCTTTTATCTGGGCTTCCATTTCTTCTTCAGTTCGATGAACAAGTATTTATTAGGTTCCTGACTCCAGGATGAGAAGAGCAGCAAGAATGAAGGCAGGTTTTGCTAGATTGTCAAGTACATAGAGGGGAGTAAAGTATAAAAAGACTGAAAAAACTAAGAGGGGGCATTGTTGTCAAGTAAGCAGCATAAGTGACTTGCCCAAGGTCTCACAGCTAGTAAGCATCTAAGGTCAGGTTTGAACTTGGGTTTTCCTTACTCTAGGTCTGGTGCTTTATCCACTGGGCCACCTAGCTGCCAACCAGTTGGTAAAATATTTCTAAGGCTTTTTTATGCATGAAAGACTAGAATTTTATTGCTTGAAGGGGTATGTACTTCAACAAGGATTTTTCAATCACTTCAAGGACTTTTTCCTAAGAGAAATGGGGTGGGGGTGGGGGAAATGAGAAGAGGATAGCCAGGTGATACAGTGGGTAGAGTGCCAAATCTGTAGTCAGGAAGACTCATAATGGGAGTCCATAGGCAGTAGTAAGCTGGTAAATATTTAACTAGCTTTCCAAAAATGCACAGCATACTTTTAAATTTAATATACATTATCAATATTTTTTCTACCACTTTCTTAAGTCTAGACAATCAACAAAATGATAAAAAAAAACAAGTTCTAATGTGTAGAATTTGCTGATTTCAAGATCTAAATGCTCATCTTGAAAATTTCCCAATTGACCCTCTTGAGCTTATGATACTCAGATCCCCTGAGTATGTGGTGAAGTAGTTGGGGAAAAAAAATATTCGCTTTACCAGAAGTCAGTTTACATACCACTTTCTGAACTAAGTATCTTGAATAAAATGGGGTACACCCAAATTTCCAGTACTCACATCCTCTAACCTGTCTTTGCGGCAGGATTCTTAACCAGAAATGTTTGCTGCAGGAAAGGCAGACTCTCTTGTGAAGCTCCGAAATTGCCGATCCTCAAGGTTACTTTGATAACCCCCTTTTTAATTCCATCCTCCTCCCTCCCTTTCCCTGGGATATGCCAATGCTGTGGTGATTTCCAGCCCAGACAGCAATGCCAGGACTGTAAGCGTGGTCTCTAGAGTGCAGTAAGCTTTTTATTACAGCCCACTAACATATTGAACCATTATACCACCTTGAGCATAAGTGCAAATAAGCACAATGTGACAAACGGCTCTCAACTTCTTTCTAATTTACTATAGAATAACAGGACTATAGATCACTAAATTGCCTTTTGAAATAATGTTTTCCCTTCTCCTTCCCTGGGTTTTGTAGGCCCAGAACTAACAACTCCTGGAGAGAAGATGGGAGCAGGGAGCAAGCATGCTGAGTTCTACAATGAGCTGTGGTTTATAATATTAATGGCGACTCTGGGTTTGATCCTACTGGCTATTTTTCTGTCTCTGATCCTACAAAGGAAAATACACAAAGAGCCGTATATCAGAGAGAGACCTCCATTAGTGCCACTTCAGAAGAGGATGACTCCACTGAGTGTCTACCCGCCAGGTGAAACTCATATGGTATGTTCCATTAAGCTATGGTGTGGTACCCTTTTCTATCATACATCTGGCCGGGTCACGAGGTTTCTTAGAACAGCATTGTGTTCATAAATATAGTCACAGAGGTCCAAGGGATGTCATGGATATGACTAATGTGGCTCAGGATGGAGGAAGAGTAGAAGCAAACTGGGGAATGAGAGCCTTTTAAAATGTGCATGGATACCACTCTGATCCTTAATTTTCATTGAGTAATATGTGTTTATTTTATCTCTGACAGTTCCTATAATAAATGTCACCCCTGCAAAAAAAAAATGTGCATGGATTTGTTCCGAGCCCTAAAATGATCAATTGAAAATAGATTAAAATGTCTTGACCCTTGAGATGGGAGCCAAATACTGGGAATATGAAACTAAGAGTTTTATAATCTTGAATGGTGTCCCAGAGTTGGGCACATCTAGGCTGTGAACCAGCTTTGTAGTCACTGGAATATGTGACTACTGCAGGAATTGTCATTCCTGAGTTAAAATAAAAGAATATAGGATAAATGAGATAATAAAAGAATAAATGGGATAAATATATGTATGTAATATAGATGCATAAAAATAAAAGAATGTAGAATAAAGGATAAAGAATGTAGGATAAATCAAAGAATGAATTATAGGTTAAAAGGCTAATGTCCAAGCTCTGGAGACCCAGAGGAATAAGTAACAATGAGGCTTCACAGATTTCATTTTTTTTTTCATCTGTGCTGGAAGCAGTGGAAAAATCTGGCCTAGACTGTCAAATGGTTTCTTGAGTTCCCAAGTAATATGTGGCATCATTGCCTTAAATGCAGTGTTTAGGAGTTTGGTTTTTTTTAGAAGGGGGAGTGGGAGAGCGTAGGGTATGATGGTGCCTGTGGTGATTGGTAGCTAGACAGAGACTTTGGAAGATAGAGCAAAGTGTCTAATGGGGGAAAATGGCAGCCTGAAGATTTTTTCATGGAGACCATTTGTCCAGTCCATAGAAAAAAGGAAAGGAGAAATAATTGTACAATGTATGCCAAAGTCCTTCTCATGGTGTGTTATTTGAGAACACATTTATCTTAAGGAAGATCTAATCACTTGATCAAACAACCACCCATAGCAATTTTACATTGTCTCAACACTAGTTGGATAGAACCTTTATGAAGAATATATCCAAAAACATGGACCAGGACTGCATTATGAAGGAGCCATCCATATTAATGAAATCATGGCTGCTTCAAAGTAGCAGAATCTAGCAATCTTCCAAAGAAGGACATATAGTCAAAAGCAAACACTTTCACATAATACTGATGGTGATGGTTGTTGTTGGAAACTTGGTTGTTTCCAGTATCCACACTGGGTGTTGTGATTGAAGAAATTTGGGCAAAGACAAAAGTTAGATCTGCAAAGCAATGAGAGCTCAGAACATTTGGAACACACAAATCATCGGAGGAGGGGAGAGACTGTTCCAGTGGAAGCTTGAGGGAGAGGCAGTTAGGGGCTCCGGCTGCTTGGGAATTCACTTGGCTGCTCCTACCTAAAGGTGGTAGACAGACCCTTTTCATCTCATCTGTGGCCATTGCCTTCTACTTATACTGTGAGCTGAAGAGATATTTGGTCTTGCCCAGAAGAGACTTGTTGGTAGTGCTTTTATTATCTACCCTTAGGGGGAGATTTTTTGTTTGTTTGTTTTCTGAAGAGACTTTATTTCAAAGCCTTCGATCAACAAGATAATTTAGAATTAGGGAGATTCTAATTTCCCTTTTTCCCCAGCCTCATCTTATCCCCTTCTCTCCAAAGAATAAAAGATCCTTTAGTTAAAGTCCTAGTTTGTAGGATTGGTTATTAGTGGAAAATTTTTCAACTTACCATCTGTGAGAAAATCTCCATCAAGACAGTTGGGAAAGAAGAAACAGGAAGTAGTATAGGGAAGGGGCTCAATATTCAGCCTCTTTCTTTTGCTTACTTCCTGGTGCAACATCTCTAAATTCTCCCCACTATAATTCACCAAGTTTTCTTCTCTAGTACAGTGTGTAAGTGAATGGAGTGGGGAATGGTCCTAGAATGAACTTGTTCAGGATTCTGGTGTGTTCCTTTTGAATCTGTCATTCTTAAACAATTAAACTATCCCCCATTCTTGTTTTGCATTTCCCCTAAGAAAGCTTATAGAGTGTGACTGTTGTTTGCTTTGTAAACAATTTCCAGAGGCTTCCTTACATTTTATGTTAGAAAAGGACATATCTACTTTCTTTGACACATAATATTACTGACCAGGGTTTCCACCAAAGCTGATCAAACATCCTCTACGTCTTCTCATTTTGTGCAATTCTTATGCATCTTTTCCCATTAACCCTTCATAAAGGATCTGCCCAACACTGGATTCTTTGAGCATCTTAGATACCACTGTAGATGTCCCTCAACCGTCATTTTTGTTCATGAGAGGTCTTTCTTTAACTAAGAAATGATGTAGAAGATCTTGTCAAGGGTCTTTCTATAATTCATATTCAAAACCTTTTAAAATTTTTCTTTTTTTTCTTTGTTAATATACAAGCTAAAACACAAATGATGGTTTTAGCTTCATTTAAAGCAACACCTCTGCTAGAATTGCTTTCCTGAAAAAAACTCTAGAACAAAGGGAAATGGATGCCAAACTAAACTGGAAGATCAAACTCTGGGAAGCATGCCCACATGACTATTACATAAAAACATAAATGCACATGTTATGATAATATGCTTTCAGTCCTCTATTGGTAGAAGTCATCTGTATTTGGCGTTTCATACATTTTTAAAATACAGTCTTCAAGGGGCATCTCTGTGGTTATGTGGCTCAGTAGATAAAGATCTAGGCTTAAAAACAGGAAGTTCTAGGTTCAAATCTAGTCTCAGGTACTTCCTAGCTATGTAATCCTAGCCAAGTAATTTCACCACAGTTGCCTAACCCTTACCACTCTTCTAGCTTGGAATGAATTCTTAGTATCAATTGTAAAACAAAAGATGAGGGTTTTAAAAAAGAAAGAAAATACCTAAATATCGTGCTGACAGACAAACAGACAGATAGACATGCAGGAAGAGAGAGAGAGAGAGAGAGAGAGAGAGAGAGAGAGAGAGAGATGGATGGATACATAGATACATAGATGGATAAATAGATAGATAAATGATAGATGGATAGATGGACAGAGAGATAGATATTGACAGATTGATCAACTGATCAATCAATCAAGATAAATTACACACACACAATGTGGCAGAAACACAATACAAATAAGTAAAATAGTCTCTACCATCAAAAAACTTATAATGGGGAAAGAAAATACATAAAAGAAACTAAAAAAAGAGGAGCTGCATATATATTTAGAAATGGTTGTGGGTAAGTAAAATGAAGGCATAACTCTAAAAGCATGGTGGCCCAGGGTCAGAGTCTCTGGTTTTAGGGGTAGAGATGTGAGTGAGTGCAGATGACCAGGTTTAGAAATGGTAACTGGGAAGTGACATTGAGACCTAACTCTGAACAAGACAGGGCAAAAGCTCCTGGTGAGTGAGACCTAAATATAGTTTTCCATCCAAATGACAATGTGTTGAATGACTTCAGCTAAGGTGGGAGAGGTGGTATGAAGGAAGCAGTGATCCAGGAGCCATAGCCCACATATAGTCCAACTACTTCAAAGTAACAGTGCAGATTAAGAGATTGATTTACCAGGAAATTCAATTTGATTCAATCATCCTTTATTGAAGACTATATACAAGGAGCAGTGCTGAGCATTAGTGTCTATGCCTTCAAAGGTTTATGTTCCTCTAGAGAAAAATAATATGTGCACAGACAAGCAAACTAAAAGTAAACATAAAAGTATTTATGTATTTGATGTATATGGATAGATAGCAATATATTTCTATTATACATATATATACATATATATATATATATGGGTAGAGAGAAAGAGGGAGTGAGAACACTAAGAAATGGGAGAATCAAGAAAGGTTTCATATGTTTTGGGGCACGTGAGCCCCAGTTCCCCTTAGGAAGCTAGGGATCTCAGCCCCCTGAAGGGAGCAATGAATTAAGGGAAGATTCTGGGCACAAAGGAACAGCCTATGCAAAGGCCCAGAGGTGGGAGAGAGAATGCTGTGTAAGGAGAATAGTACTTAAGCCACTTAGTGTCTGAAATGGAGAACACATGAGGGGGAATAGTGTAGAAACAGCCTGAAAAATAATTTTAAAAACAGAGTATTTGCATATTTTCCTAGAGGAAATAGGGATCTATTGAGGTTCTTGAGAAAGGGAATAGCATAATTAAACCTTCGCTTTAATTTAAAGCCAGGGGACACTGGAGTAAAAATCAGTATGGCATAAACTCAATTTGGGGTATAACCTAATGAAACCAATTAACAAAATTTGCCTTTATCCACTCTGCTCATTTTAGAAATCACTTTAAGCAAAATAAAATGACTTTCATAGGAGGAAAGCTCAAACGGGACCTAGTCAGTCAGCTACTAGCTTGGAAGGGCTTGTCAAAGGCCATGAGAACCTAATGGCTCTTTTAACCCACAGGCTGAGGCACACTAGAGTCACTGCAGCAGCCCATTAGGAACTACCTCTTAAGTGTCTTTGTTCCTCTCAGTGCTAAGGAAAGACTAAGATAGAGAGATGCAAACAAGCACACTGCCCCCCCCCCAAGCTCCTCCCCTCCCCCCTCCCGCCCCACCCCCCACGGCCACTTTCATTTTCCTTTGCTTTGGGTTGAGGTCAGTCCTCAGACTTGAAGTGTCTCTAACTCTGCAACCAAAGCTCTGTCTTCCGCTCTCCCGAGTTCTCTCCTCTAAATGCTGCATCTTATTTTAAAAAAGAAGTCCTCCTCCAGCAAAATACATGAACACACCCAGGGCCCCTGATGTCGGTATTTTGTCCTGGTCCCTTTATGAGCTCCCAAGTTTCCCTCTCCCAGGCGACCCCATCCCCGACTCGGGTTCGCTGTCTTCGGAGTCCCTTCTCCCTGCTTAAGCACTTTTTGAGCAGAAAGGCACACAGGTGCCAGAATGAAAGAGCCATTCGTGTTTTATTATCTGCGTCAAGGTCACACAGCATACGGTGTAGCTAATTGTAAGTACAGGTTTTACACAGAGCACAATTACTGGTCGGAATTTGGAACAATCATTCTCTGAAATCCTGAACAAATAATACAAGCCAAACTCACCTTCGAGACCAACCAATTAGTCTTTAGTAGCCACGTGTTTTTCCGTTGACCCGCCTGCCTGGGTGCTTTTCGATTCATTTCAGGGAGACAGAAAAGTCGGGGCGCTGGGGTGGCTTGGGGTAGGGGTTGTAGAACCCCGCCACTTTTTAAACAGATTATTAACACGGATTTCCCCCTACATTTTTAAACCTCAGTTTGACTCGGTTGCTGATATATCTGATGTGTCCAGCAATGTCACCCTCAAAAGCTACACCATGCACTTTGAGGTATCGGTGTGCCGTGACGTGTATGCATGACTCTTTTGCATGATGTGTTTGTTGTACAGTGACGGGTAGCTAAAATTCTCAGACAGCTAACATGAGAAAAATGCCGCTACACACCCGAAGGTATTAAATACCTTACGGAGTGTACAGAGCTCTGAGCTGGGCACTGAGGGGGGGATTCCGTTTAGAAAAAACAGGGACCCTGCCCTTCCTTCCTGACAAATAGAGAGTTAAGACACCAGCACAAATAGGCTAAATACTATGCGATGGGTGTTTTAAGAAATTATGAAACAAAGCCGCTGTGAGGGATAGTGGGAAGAGGAGGAGATGCGACCATGGACCCAGATAATGAAGAAGGGCTTTCCTGGAGGAAGTGGACTTTGATTAGAGCCTCTAAAGGATGGATAGGGAACTAAAAAGACAGAAAGAGCAGGATGGAAGGCCGTAGAAAAGAAGGAAATAAGCATTTACTAACCAAGTTATATGCTAGGTGCTTTACTTCTATCCCGACCCTGAGATGTGGGGACTCTTATTACCCCCATTTTACAGTGAGGAAGCTGAGGTTGAGGTTGAATGACTTGCCCAGATTAGTACAAATAGTAGGTATCTGAGGCTGGATTTGAACTCAATCCTTCCCGCCTAAAGACCTTGATATAAACAAAGAAAGTAGTAGGCATGTGCTTGTGTAAGGAGCTAAGGCGAGGATGACGACCATGAGGAATCTAGGGTGGTAGAAGATCATCGTCATTGACAGAGTAATAAGAAAGAAGCAGGGAAAGGCAGAGTAATGTCTGCCTGGGGA
This sequence comes from Monodelphis domestica, assembly GCF_027887165.1. NCBI lineage: Eukaryota > Metazoa > Chordata > Mammalia > Didelphimorphia > Didelphidae > Monodelphis > Monodelphis domestica. The sequence continues at coordinate 123,518,027 of NC_077228.1, read as the reverse complement.
GAGATCCAAAGCAAGAGTTCTGCCCTACAAAAATACTGTAATCGGATTTCCAAGAAACACTCTGGGTCCTCATCCTAGAGAGAACTAAAGCCTGGTCTGACTTTATTTCAGGATCGTATAAGACTAGAGGGAGATGGGAAAGGACCCCTTTTACAGAGGGGATCATTTTTCCCCTCTCCTGCCAGTTGGAGCAGCCAGACGGGGGAGAACACCATTAACCTTGGCATCGGCCAGGATGTTAGTAGCCCAAGGAGAAGGGTGTTCTAAGTGGAGAGGGACCTGGAGATGGAGACATGCATGAAGAGATCACCTTGTTAAACCTGCAATGCAGCAAGCCTTTGTCTCCGTGGGGAACAATAGCTGGAGCTTTCCTTAATGAGTGTTCTGGGGTCTTAATGACACTTTTATCAGGCTTCTAATGTGACCATTAGCTTGTTATCTAACCTCTGTAGGGAGCAAAGTGACAGCGAGTAGAATTGCGGACAGCTTTTAAGCTTTTTAGGAGGGATTGAGGCAGTTGGTTCCAAGAAGTAACAACAAATGAGCCTTGGCATACTTGGAGGCTGCTTTCCTTTGAAGGGGATCGCTAACATAAGCTTTCTCCTCAGGGGCTGGCTGATACAAAGATCCCCCGGACAGGGACTCCCATGAGCATTCGGAGCAACAGAAGCATGTCTGTACTCCGCATCCCAAGCCAAAGCCAGATGAGTCGAACCTACTCCCAGCCTTCTCTGCATCGCAGTGTCAGTCAACTCATGGACATCCAGGACAAGAAGGTTTTAACTGATGACTCACTGTGGGAGACCATCATGGGCCATGACAGTGGGTTGGTAAGTTGGTCTTTATGACTGAGCCAGGTCCCCAGGAAGCCCCAGAAAGTAATTGTTAAAAAACTGTAATTCACGTTCATTCATTCATTCACATTCCTTCATTTCACTAAGCAAATCTCTTTACACAAATATTTGATATAACTTGGTGCAGCATAGACCAAGGACGCATTAGCATTTCACTTCATCTAAAAATGGCTGTATATCATCTAAAAGATTTCTTTATCACAAACTATGTAGTCTTGGTCTGCTTTCCCAATTAAACACAGGTGGACCATTTGCCTTTGCTTACCAATGGGCTTAATTATAGGGAAAAGAAATATCTTTCTTTGGCAAAAAATTCTCAAAGGGTTCAAATGGTGTTTCTCCAAGAGATCTTTGGAAAGTCACAACGGGTAACAGTGTTATTGCCCCCATGGGCTATGTTGTAATGGTTCCAATGGGTACATCCAGTAGATGTCATTATCTCTATGCCTGGTTCCTAGATAGGGCAGATATAGCAAAGCAGTTCAGCATAGAAGATGTTGGTCCTAGAATCAGAAAAAAAAAAAGTGATTTAGTTGTTTCAGTTGTGTCTGATTCTTCATGAACCCATTTGGGGTTTTCTTAACAAAAGTACTCAAGTAGTTTTCCATTTCCTTCTCCAGCTCATTTTATAGAATGAAGAGATTAAGTGATTTGCCCAGGGTCACACAGTCTATAAGTGTCTTTTTTTTAATTTTTTTTTAAACTTTCCCTTTTTTAAACCTTCCCTCTTGGAGTCAATACTGTGTATTGGCTCCAAGGAAGAAGAGTGATAAGGGGTAGGCAATGGGGGTCAAGTTACTTGCCCAGGGTCACACAGCTGGGAAGTGTCTGAGGCCAGATTTGAACCTAGGACCTCTCATCTCTAGGCCTGGTTCTCAATCCACTGAGCTACCCAGCTGCCCCCCCCCCATAAGTGTCTTAATCTAGATGTGAACTCGACTTCCTGACTCCAAGACCACCATCCTATCCACTGTGTCATCTAGCTACACTCAGACTTGAGTTCAAACCCAGCCTGTGATATTTCACAGCCATGTGACCATGAACAAATCACTTCATTGCTATCTGTCTCAGTTTCCTCATCTGTAAAATGGGGATAATAATAGCACCAACCTCCTAGGGTTGTTGAAAGAAAAATGAAATATTTGTAATGTGCTTTATAACCTTGAGCCTCTATTATATGTACATGTGTTGTATTATGTAGGTTTTATAAAAGTTCCATCATTCCTTTTAAAATATAAATTGATATTGTTTACTAGAAAATTCATATATACATACACATTCATATTAGTAACAGCCTGATGGCCTACCTTATATACCCCAATATATGAAGTACTGGATAAATTGCCCATTGTGAATGGAGAGCGACTCATGGCAGCTAAAACAAATGAGAAATTCAGGCTAGAAGCAAACTTAATAACAATTAAATTTTTTTTAATTTTTATATTTTTGCCAAGAATTCCTTTATGAGCTAATGACCACCAGTGCAAAGGAGAAGGCCCCTGAATCTGGAAATATTTCTCACAGTCTAGCCAAGGCCAAGAGAGCAGCCCAATCTTTATAAGAACAGACCTAATAAGTCAACCTCCCATCCTTCGCCAACCAATTACATTGCTTAATGATCCCACAGCATAGATCTGGAAATGGAATTAACATCTAATGCTTTGCTTCCCCACCAATCACGACCAGAGAGCCATCCGCAAATGATGAAAACTGGGGAAATCTTTGCTGACTTACATCAGAGAGAAGAACTTTTTTATATAAAAAGATAAAATTGGAAAGCTTTCTCTGGCACTGCCTCCTTCCTGTGAGTGAGTCTGGCATAGATGGAAGACTTCCAGATCTCCCTTCTACAGCCAAGCAATGTTTCAATCTGCTGTCAAGAATATCAATCAATAACCTCCTTTGCATATATAAGTATGGAGTACAAGTTCTCTTTTTTTCCTTTCCTAATGTGGATGCTGATTAACCACAAAAATCACTCTCTTAGAGAGGCATTTGCTGCTAAGTGTAGGAAATAATATGATTACTAGAGATTTTTATTTAAGAAAAATCCTGTCCACCTAAAAATAACAGTAAATCAGTGATATACCCAGAAGTTACTGTCATGGCTCTGTAGCCAATGGGAACAGATGTGCTTAAATCCTACTTTATTTACTAAAAACTTCTTATTTGTCCCAAAACCTTTATTGTGCTAACTCAGATTATGTCTTTGACTGCTGTCAAAAAAAATATATATATATATATGTGGATATATATATATATATACATAATCCTTAATTTCCTTTTTTTTTAATCAATGCTAAGTATCAGTTCCAAGAGAGAAGAGTAGTAAGGGCTAGGCAATGGGGATTTGCCCAGGGTCACTCAGCTACAAAGTATCTAAGGCCAGATTTGAATCAAAGATCCCCCTTCTCTAGGTCTGATTCAATCCATGCTCCCTGCTGTCAGATTATCTTCCCAAGAGATACCCTGACCTGGTAGAAACCCTCTATCACCACACTCCTATCCAAAAGCATACATAAAGCACTTTACAGTTTGTGGATACATTTTGTAGGCAGTGTCCCAAAAGTCTTAGTGGAATTCTGAGTCATTAAGGCTTAAAAAAAAATAGAACTATTGATCTTCAATAGCACAAATTCCACTAAAACTTTGGCAATATATTATCTCATTTGGTATAATATTTTTGAAGCAGATGCTACAGCTATTATTTTCCCCATTTTATACATGAGGAAACTGAGCCTCAGAGATGTTAAGGGACATAACAATGGACATACAGCTACTACTTATCAGAGGCATAATTCAAAGAAAGCTTTTAATTGCACAAATAGCATTCTAGCCTCTATTCCAAGCCACCTCTTATCACCAATGTTGGTCAAAGAGTATAAAATAATAGTAGACAAATATTTTTTTCCTGTGGCTTTCTTCATTGTCCAACATAGAACTAGATGTAGTAAGATATTTAATAAAAACTTTTCATGATATTATATTTTATTTATTCATGATATTATATTTTATTTATTCATGATATCATATTATAATTAAACCATTTGATGTAGTAATGGTACATTTTTTTCCCTATTTTTCCCTTTAATTTTGTTTTATTGAAAGGCAGCTTGGTATACCGCCTTGACCTCAGTCAGGAAGACCAAGATTCAAATCCTACCTCAAAAATTGACTATCTGTGAGACCCTGGACAAATCACTTAACCTCTCTGAGTCTCACTTTCCTCATCCATAAAATGAGGGGAGCAGTAGAATCAATTACTGCAAAGATCTCTTTGTTCTAAATTTACGCTTTGATAAATCGGCATCTTTTGTGTCATTTAAGAATACTAAGAATGACAGAATCTGGGGACTTGAGAAGTCATTTAATAGCATAATATATGATGCATGAAGTCTTGCAGAATACTTTATATTATCTCATTTGATCCTCACAATAATCCTGAGTAGGTATTATTAATATTTATATTTTATATATGAAGAAACTGGCTCAAGAAATGGTTAAGTGACTTGTACACAGGCAGGATTTGAACTTGGGTCTTCCTAACTCAAAGAGTACTGTACTGCTAGCTGCCTAGTCCAACCTGTCCTGGATCAGAAAGGCCATCTCCATCATCCCCCTACAATTGGTCATTCAGCTTATACTCAAAAGGGGATGGGAAAGCAATATCTCTTGAAGTGGAGAGATTTAGATGGGCTTATCGGTCTTCCTCACCATTCAGCAGCAAATGCTCTCTAACTATGGCTTAGTGGTAATCTAATGGGTCCACCAGAAAGAAGACCATGCACAAAACTTACATATCTGCAGCTAAACTTAAAATTTTGCAATCAGCTGACTTGAACTCAAGGCAACATTAGGACTATGAAGAGGACCCAAGCACTTCCACTTGGAACGTGTCCTTCCAGATTTGTGAGCTCTCTGGTCTTCAGTTTGGAGCTTGTTCCAGTGGCATAAATGCCAATAGCTGGAATACAGGTCTATAAAGAAAAAAGTAAGCCATGGGTGACGGCTTCTGATGTTTCCTTGTGTAAAGGGAAATCTAGTTTCCCATAGAGTAGAGTTCTTAAGAGTTCCCTACCTTTTACTCGATATGAGGAAGGGATCAGGGAGGTCAGGGGCTAAGCTTAAATGTAACTTTAAAAAAAATCTTTCTTTTCAAAGACCTTGGAAGACAATTTTAGGGAGGATTCCCAAGGATGATCAATCTATTTATGAGCTCACAACTTTTCTGAACAAGATGTTTCCCTCATTTAAGGAATGCAAGTTTCAAGTGTTTTCCTAACTAAAATCATCCATACAATAACACACACACACATATATATAGGGTGTAGCATTTGTCTATTTCAACAACCTTAAGGCAGTATCAACATTGATTAAAAATAAGTTGGAATAACAAATCAATTTTTATTTTGAGGCAGTTTTGCTTTTCAATTCACTCAGAAGGGAAAAGGGAGAAGACAACTGGGAATTTACTAAATAAAAGAAAAAGTATTTTAAATTCCTTGTCATTCCGTATGTTTAAATAGTTAGGTTAATTGGTAAGTATAAGACATGGAGAAATATTGATCATATTTTTCAATGCTTTTGCTCAATTACTTTGGTAGAACTTTTCTTTGTTTATAGCTGTTTGTGAGACCTGATCTCAAGACTATTAAGGTAATCAAGTGATATCCTTGCCATCCTCCCAATTATCAAAATGTGAGGTGTATCTTTCTGTTGGATTAAAATGAAAAGCAAGAAAATAGAATTCCAGAAAAACTCAATGAATCATTAATGCTTTCTTTCTGTGATCATCACTTCCATTTTTCATCATTCAATAAAATTTACTATTCAAAAAAAATTAAACTTTATTACTTAGAACAGTGCTTGGCATACAGTAGGTACTTAATTAATGTTTATTGATGAACTGATTGGCCCCCTTCCATATAGCAGACCATCAACTACTTGCAGACAATGACTCCACTCACAAATCTTTTCTCCAGACTAAATATCTCCATTTCTTCCAATGAGTTTCATATGGCATGGCCCCCTTATCATCTAAATAATTCTCCTTTAGGCAAGCCAAACACTATAGACTTATTCCTTTAAAAGATTATGAATATCTTGCCTACAATGTGTTGTTCAGATAGGAAAATAATTCTTCAGAAGTGGCCTGACTAAGGCAAAATACAGAAGGATTATCACTGCTCTTACCCTGGACTCTATGCCTTTCATTTTCTTTTTTTAAAGACTGGAAAGTATGGATTCTACCCATGGTTCTGATTCCACTGCAGGTTGGCACCAGCCAAAGCACTGTCTGTGAGCTGAGCAAGTTCTATCCTGCCTCAGGCAACATTCTGGCCCTCTGTTCCTGGGGGCTCACCTTACTGATGCTGAACTTAGCAGGACACCCAACTGGCACAGTGCACGTCAGCTCAGAATTCCCAAGTCCAAGGAATTTGCCAGTCTTACCCTTCCCAGTAGCTTGGATTCCATGCATCACTACCATACTCAGTCTCTAGGTTTTTGTTTATATCGCCTAAAATCTTTTTAGTTGTTTTGGACTGCTTGAATGTTAGAGAATATCTATAAATATTTTACCAAAAATCTAGAAGCCTTTTCCCATTATGTTGGCCCCAAAACACTTTACGTGCACTCTCTATTACTTTTAAACATTACTCTAGACAAGTACTCATTCCTCTACCTATTCACACCTTTCCCATTTTCCAAGTTGTAGCCAAATCTTAAATCCTCTATGACGCTTCTTTTCTCTGATCTACTCCTGCCCTTACTAACTGAAAAAAAAATCTTAATTAATTTTACTGAGTTTGATAGAATAAAGAATATACTATGCATAACTGTTACTGTTTTGTTTTTTTTTTCAGTACGTGGATGATGAAGATTTGATGAATGCTATCAAGGGTTTCAGTTCTGTGACTAAAGAACACACCACATTTACAGACACTCATTTGTAACAGATGGAAAAACCATTCAAGATATGGAACTGAACTGTAGTGCCACATCTTAGAATTGCTCAGTAATGACTCACTAGTTGTTTAACCTGAAGAGTTACTCCTGTGTGCCGTTTATTTCCATGAACATAATTTGGTTTTTTTTGCATTTGGGGGAGAGATAAGGATTGTTTGGTTGATGGTATTCTAGCTAGGCTCAGCCTAGAAATAAATCCTTCTCTTTTGCTGGTGGAATGAAGGCCAGTCTTTTCTATGCATATCCATTTCAGGTCTGTGTGTTTTGTCAGTGACAGAGTAATGTATATTTTTATGGGTCTAGATTTCCATTAGAAGAACAGAGGCACTGCAATAGAAAAATAATTTATTTCTGTGGCTTACTTGGAATTTAGGTCAAAAGGTAGTGTGAGGCTCAGTGGATTGGGATCCAAGCTTGGAGAGACCCAAGGTCCTGGGTTCAGTTCTGACCTCAGACACGTTATAGCTGTGTGCCTCTTGGCAAGTCATTTAACCTTAATTGCCTAGCCCTTACTGCTCTTCTGCCTTGGAACCAATACTTAATTTGAAAAGGTTTTGTAAAAAAGGGAATATGAAGATATTCCCAATAAAGTGGAAGCCAAACAACATGACCCAAAGTTCCCCAAAGGTAAGTGAAGGCTGCATGATTTTCCTCAAAGAAATATGCTCTTATTGCTCCTCTCAGATGTCCTTCATTCCTTCTCCTTCTAATGGATAAATGAAGGCAATAGGAACCCCCCAAAGAAAGCTAAGATTATCAAAATCTACCAATTTCACATATGAACACACCATTCAATATGAGAAAAATCTCACATAAATTGGAGTCATGCTTCTCTCGAGCTAAATATGGGTCCCACTGCTTCAGGCAGAACCTTTTTTTTTTGGAAAGCCTTGGTTCACGGAGCTTTTTGACAGGGCAGCATATAATTTCTGATACAACTGCCTCTATCTCCGCTTTTAAGAATCCTTTTAAAATCTGAAAACTAAATAGCCAATTTATGCACTTCAAATAGAAAATGAAGTGTTTCAACAGAACCACCTCCACTTGAACTGTAACCAATGTTTCTATTTCATAGTATATCAACATACAATGTTGAGACTGCAATTAGGGAAGTTATCATAAAAATCTGACAACGTACTGAGTGTTGGAGTACACTAACGTCTACAATTTAGCAGATTTCAAATGGCAACTGCAGATCTGTTTGTAATATTTCATCAGTTTGATCATTGTAGACAGAATTAAATAGGAGGAAAATATGTGCAAGCCCTCTTCTCGCTTTGAAATGAATATAATTGCTTAAATTATAGTATGTACGTAAAACTCCAAGATCATCCATATGCTTCAATGAGTAACACTTAGAAAACCATTGCAATCTACCCTTTCCCCCCTTTCAGAGAGGAAGTCTTACCCTTTATCTTAAATTGCAAATGACATGCAAAATAGACTGTTACCATTTTCCACAGCTCCTTAAAGGTTTCTTTCACCTCCTCTTTATGTTGGTGACAAGGTCCTTGGATGTTCGAGAAAAAGAGGATAACTAGTGTCTGTTTTAGGGCTTGGAGAGATGTAAATACTTTGGTTTTAAGTTGTCATGGCTGGGGGGTGGGGGGGGGGGGAGGAAGAAAAGTAAGTCTGTCTAAATCTTAACACTCAGTGTCTCCTGGAACATGTTTTTGACCCAACAGTGTAACTCTCATAATTCTATCACAAGCACTCAATGAATGTATATTCAGAGTCGGGTATCTAACATGAAGCAAGCCAGGAAACTGACCACAATTCTAGGCCACTGAGCAAGGAATGCCGGGTTTGGAAGTTCCTGGTGGCCACTTCTTACCTCTCACCCTCCCCCAGAAAAGTGCAGGTAGTTTCAAAGTAGGTAAACACTTACTCTGCAATTGTTTTACTCATGTTCTTTGGATGGAATTCCCACATACTGATTGACTTCTCCACCCTGGCAGGCATGATAAAGCACAGCCTAAAACTACTATGTACACCTGGCCTGGTTCTTTAGAAAGTCTAGTTCCTTTTAAAGCCCACAAAGTTAGCCCATAATAATGGCAAGAGAGCTAACCTTGTAGCCTGTAAGATCAGGATTATTTTCCTGCCTGTAACTTGATTAGAAATAAATTCAAAATGGTGTAAGATTAAAAATTAATATATCTAATACTCCACATATTATATTTTTATAAGATGTATTAATAATAACTTGAAGTGGAAAAAAAGTGATAGCCTTAGTAAAGAGAAGCTTCCCAGACTGCACAAGCAAGCGGGAGAGAGAGAGCGAGAGGGCAGTTACAGAAACGCTTATGTACAACATGTAAGGGCGTAACGTGGGGACAGAAGGAAAGGGATTCTGGGAGATGAAGTCCAAGGGTACAAAATTCTAGTTACACAATGGTAACAACAAATATAATTGCTCTTACTGTGATAGTAGCACCTATATTTCACTCAATTCTCTCTCAAATTGTGGAGAATGCATTCCCTTAGTTAAGGATAAAGAAAAGATTTTGCTTCCCAATGAACCTTTCAAAACAGATTTTTGTTTGACTCAAAAAAATAAATCACTGTCTTAAAATTGGTCTGTGTGACTACTGACCAAAGCCTTTATAAACTTACATAGAGCATCCTCTACTATGGAGGATCTGCTCCCATTATAGAAGTATAAGACAACTCAGGAACAAGCAACTTCATTGGACTGCTCCATTGGGGCAGAGGCTGGATAGATGATGTTGGTCATAATTGGGTAGCACTTGGAGATGATTACTTCTCTGACTCCAAGAGAGCTCATATGCTTGTATGTCAGACTTCAGATTCTTACATATTAATATTCCAGTCAATCATTAAACATTTATTAAGCACTGTGGAAGAGGGAAATGCTAAAATGAATGAAAAGAATGGATTTTGCAAAGCTTTCTCAGGAAAAGATGAGATGGAACTCTGTTGCGATTGGGGAATGGGAATGGAACATTCCAGCTAAGTTAAAGGAGGAGCCAGCTGAGAACTGCTGGGTTCTTCTCTCCTTGACTTGAAGAGGGAAAGAACAAAATCTTTACCAAGCAGACAAAGTTATACCCACTAAATCCTTTGCTGAGCAGTAGAAGATCCAGATCATTCATCTGATACATTAGTAGGATAGAGACTTTTTCCCTTCGGGGAAGGCAATAGCCTATCCTGCAGAAGATTCATCCAAACCATATCACTGAGAAAAGAAGTACCAACATCTTGAGTCCACAAAGACATTAACATAGACTGGGACTTAGTCCTTCAAACCCCCTGAAACCATCCATAGGAGGGAAATAGTCAGGGACTTCCTGTTTCCTCTATCCTTAACCCTATACCTTAACTCTTTATCCAATAAATAGTTATTTTTGCTTTACTGAAGACTTAACTATTTTAAATGTACTAGAAGGGGGATTAAAAATACATCAACTAAAGAAGAAAGAGACTGAAAGGGATTTCCTCTTACCCTTCAGCTCTAATCAGATCTGACTCCATTATTCAAACAGCTCTGCCTGGGGGGGGGGGGGGGGGGGGGAATGGTGTTACTCTTTATCTGTTCCCTCTCTCTCAAGTATCTGTCCAAACTTTGGTTCCTTCTTGATTTCCCCACTAGTACAGCACTTATGTGTGAGTCACTGTGCTAAGCATTGGGTTTGTAAAGAAAGGTAAAAATGCCCTCAGAAACTCACTTTCTAATCTGAAAGACAATTTATAATGGGTACATACAAAATACATTAAAAATAGAAAAAAGGTAACCTTAGAGTCAGTCATGAGCATTGTTAAATTTTCAGTGTGAGCATTTATACTTTAGAAATGCACAAGTGCTACCAACCAAGATTTGATTTGTTATTTTGCTGATTGTCTAGTTATAAGAAAGTGATAAAAAAAATTATATATATATATATATGTATATATATATATATATATATATATATATATATATATATATATTTACAACACAACCCTGCTTAGAGGGGAAGGCTTTAAAACATAAATTCTTAACTTTTTATTATGTCAGTTATCCTTTTGGCAATCTGGTGGAGACTATGAACTTCATAGAATTGAATAAAATTACAAAAGAATTCCATTATATTTAATAAACACTTATTAAATCCTACTATGTGCCTCACACTGTGCTAAGCAGCTGGATATAAATTTAGAAATAGTCGTGGACTTTGAGGAGCTTACAATCTAATGGGGGAAATGAGAATCTGAAAAGGCAGCAGAGGGAGACTACCAGGGAGCATTTGACTGTGGGACCATGGTGTCCCATGGAATCAAAGCCAAGCAGAGCTGATGATAGAAAATGAAGTCGCCTAAAAGGTAATGAATGCTTGACAAAGGTAGGCTTTGGGAAGAATATAATGCTTCACCCTCTAGTCATCCAAACAGAAGGGAGATGCAAATAAAGATGAGTTGAGAAGTTATCAAAACTTGAGTCAGGCTGCATGGAGATGAGATTTCACAGGATCAGCTTATTCTGAGTGGGGTGCATGGTCTTCCTTGGAGTTGAAGCTAAGTAGAGCTGCTAATGGAAAACAGAGTTAAAATATCAGTTTTAAACTTTGGAATACAGATACTAAAATATTTCTAAAATAAGTTCATAGACTTGAGGTTAAGAATCTCTACTCTGGTGTCTTGGAAGATTAGGAAAGATCTACAGAAGGTAGTGTTTGAGCTGGATCTTAAAGGAGGCCACAGAGGCCACAGTCTAAGAGACAGAAGGACAGAAGTAAAGCATTCTAAGCATGGGGGGGTGGGGGCAACAAGTGCAGAAGCATAGAGAGATGAGGGAGTATTTTCTATGTGAGATTCAAGTAAGTTGGGTCATAGATTATATGAAATGTAAAAAGAGTAGAAAATGAGGAAGGGGCCAAGTGGTGGAGAATAAACCAAGGACTTTACATTTAATCCTGGATGTAAACTAGGGAGTCACTGAAATTTGTCAGAAGGAAGGCAGGAAGGAGATGGCATTGACCCAGTCAGACCTATGTTTTAGGAAAATCACTTTTTCAGCTATATGGAGGACGAATTGAAGTAGGGAAGAGAACTGAGGTCAAGAAGTTATTAGAAATAGTCTATTTAGATGATAATAGCCTGAACTAGCAAGACAGTTGTGTGAGTGGAGCAGAGACTATATGAGAAATTTTAGAAATGAGAAGATTTGGCACCATTTTGGCTACATAAGACAAGAATGAGGAGGCCAGGGATGACACCAAGGTTGTTGGACTGAGCGACAAAGAATGATTTGACTTTCTATGCAGTCAGGTGTGGATAGAGTGCTAGATGTGGGGTAGGGAAGACATGACTACACATTTATCCTCAGACACTAGTGTAATACTATGTAAATTACTTAACTTCTCTACCTCAGTTTCCCCAAATGTAAAATAGGGATAAGAACACTTCCCAGGGTTGTTGTGAAGATCAAATGAAATATCAGCATAGTGTCTAGTACCTAGTAGGCACATATTAAAAGCTTCTTCCCTTCTAGACTTAGAGTACCGTAAAAATACTGAATTCTACAATTTTTAGGATGTACAATGAAATAACATTTTTTCACAAATTTCAATAAAATTTGATTTAATGAATAAAAATGGATTGAGAGTCATCAACAATCAGTGTCAATGGACAATTTTAACTTCTTTGAATTTAACTTCATTGTAAACCATATTGCTTACATTCATATAAAAGGTGATATGATCTCAGGTCTTCCTGATTACCATGATGCATTTGTTTCTCATATAGCATAGGAATTATTAAGTTTCTTTTCTTTTCCCTTATCTCGTCTAGTTTGGGGAGTTCAGGGACCACTCTGAAACCTGACCTCATTGGTGATGAGAATGGAAGATTTGATCTGCTTTATTTCCTACCTAGTCTGGTTTGACCCTCCTTAGGCACTCTGGAAGGTCTCCACTACTGGGTGCTGGACTTCCCAAGGACACTAATCATCTTCAGTTCCACTCCAACTCAAAATTCCCAAACTCAAGCAACCACCAGCCTCAGTATTCCTAGTATCTGGGACCACAAGTATAGACAATCATTCTTGGCTAAACATTTATTTTCAGTGCAAAGAACCATCATGTAAATCAAAATATTCTAATAGTACTTTGAGTAATATTTAATTTTGAATTGTGTGATTCTGCTAACAAAATATGGAATTAATTAGTTTCATTAATGCAGTTGAAAATGACTTAAAAAAAATAAAACCCTTACCTTCCATCTCAGAATCAATACTGTATATTGGTTCTAAGGCAGAAGAACAGTGAGGGCTAGGCAATGGGTGTTAAGTGACTTGCCCAGGGTCACAAGGCTAGGAAGTGTCTGAGGCAAGGTTTGAACCCAGGACCTCTGGGCTTGGCTCTCAATCCACTGAGTCACCTAGCTGCCCCCCCCCCCAAGTGACTTTTTAAAAACTACATAGAGCATCCCATTAAAAACATGTCACAATGCAGTATGGAATGACAAAGGATGCTGTGTACCAACTGTGCAAAAAGAAGGTTATCCTGGTAATAGTTTTTGTATAGAGTGGCATAATAACTAAGGAGATCAGTTCATTTTATTTTCTTAAATAGTAATGAAAAAAAATAGTAATGAATTAACACTACGCAGAGACAAAGAAAAGAAGCATGTTATTTGCTAACTCTTAAAACTTTTTGCTCAATTTTGAATCCTAACCCCATTATCTTTGAATTCAGAAAAAAAGAATTGTTTCTCTTCAAAATAAAAATTAGCCTAAGAGAAAGAGGCTAGAGCTCAGATACATGAAATGATTTTTAACTGATGTGTGAGTTCCTTCCTTTATACCATCTAATTAGCTCCTTTGAGTTCAAAGTAAACCACCCTCTTCATCTACTGAAAATGCAATCAATTACACAATTTTTGACTAGACATGATGTGATATTCAAGGTTTAAAGTTTGTGATTCTTATCCTTTCATATAAACTTTTAAATAAATGTAGGTGATGAAAAGGGAAGACCATGAGAAATATAGCTCTGTTCATTCTTTTCACTATATACTAGCAATATGTTGATATTCTCATCACAGACTTGGATTTGGAAGCAATCTTTGAAGCCATCTTAGTCCAATACTCATTTTATAGATGAAGTAACCGCAGCTCCAAGAGGTTAAGCAACTTGCCCAATGTGACATGGCTTTTGTCAGGAACAGGCTATGATTTCAGGCTTTTGGGGCTCAGTACAAAATTCAATGCCCTCTGCCATGCTATGCTGCTCCTTCAAACTGTTCCCCTTTTATTTCTGACCACTTTATATTTTCAAAAATGAGTTTTGTTGATGTCTGTCTTCTACATTATTGGTTTTCTCCAGTATCTTTCTCCATTACCCTCCTAGAGAGTCCCTTAAAATAATATTTTTGTAAAGACAAAAAAAGAAAGAGAACAATCACCGATCAATATGTTGAAAAAGTCTGAAAACATAAGCAATATGCAAAACTTGTGGAGATCCCACCTCCAAGAAGGGATGGGTTAAAAGTGTCTTCTCATAGCTCATCTTTATAATCATACTTGATCTTTATAATTTTATATTACTTTTTATTTTTAGTGATTCTTTCATTTATATTTTCATAGTCCTTGTACATATTGTACTTGCTTCACTCTGCATAAATCACGAAGATATTTCCATGCCTCTCTGTATTCATCACATTTATCATTTTTTCAGTACAGTAAAAATTCCACTGCATTTATGTATCACAATTCATTTAGCCATTCCCCAATCAATAGACATCTATTTTGTTTGCAAATCTTTGCTATTACAAATGTGCTGCTATGAATATTTTGGTGAACATGGGGACTTTCTTCTTATCAATAGCTTTCTTGGGATATAAACCAACTAATGGCTTCTCAAGATCAAAGAGTATGGACATTTTAGTCACTTTACTTGTATAATTCCAAATTACTTTCCAGAATGGCTGGATCATTTTAAAGCTATGCCAATGATGTGTCAGTATGATTATCATATCCAAACAATCCCTCCAAAATTTACTATAGACAAATTTATCATTTTTGTCATTTTTCAGAGTTTTCAATGAACCATTAGTTTTGTTTTGATTTGCATTTTTCTTATAAGTAGAGCATTTTCATATGATTGTGACAATTTTGTGATTCTTCTGAGAACTCCTTGTTCCTATCATTTTTCCATTTATCTCGTTGAGAATTGCTGTTGAAATATGTTGGATACCAATATACTAAACCCTTGTCAGAGAAATTTGACATGAAATTTTTTTTCTTCTATTTGATTCTCTTACTGTGCTATAGTTGTCTGAGCAAAATTTTTATCACTTTAATTTAATTAAAGCTATATCATCTTTTGTAATTAGGTTGATTCCCTATTTGGTTAATATCTCCTATCCATTGTATTGAGAGGTTTATGATGTTTCTCTTCTAAAATTTTTAAGTAAGATCTTTAATATTAAAGTCAAGTATCCATGAATGTATTATGGATTACATTATTAAGTGCCAATCTAAGCCCAATTTATGCCAGACTGCTTTCCAGCTTTCCAGGTTTCTCAGTTGTTGTATCCTTTTTTATTATTTTTAAAAAAAGTCTTAGGGGGCAGCTGGGTAGCTCAGTGGATTGAGAGCCAGACCTAGAGATGGGAGGTCCTAGGTTCAAATCTGGCCTCAGACACTTCCCAGCTGTGTGACCCTGGGCAAGTCACTTGACCTCCATTGCCTAGCCCTTACCACTCTTCTGCCTTGGAGCCAATACACAGTATTGACTCCAAGACGGAAGGTAAGGGTTTAAAAAAAAAAAGTCTTGCCTAATTAGTTGATTTTTTTATGCTTCATTGAACACTAGTTATTAAATTCCATTGTTTCTGATTCTCCTTCATCTAGTGGGTTCCATTGATCTATCTTGATATATTTTTTTTAAATCCTTGCCTTCCATCTTGGAATCAATACTGTATAATGGCTCCAAGGCAGAAGAGTGGTAAGGGCTAGGCAATGGGGGTCAAGTGACTTGCCCAGGGTCACACAGCTAGGAAGTGTCTGAGGCCAGATTTGAACCTAGGACCTTCCATCTCTAGGCCTGGCTCTCAATCCACTGAACTACCCAGCTGCCCTCTTATCTTGCTATTTTTAACTGATATGATTGCTGTGGTTCTTGCTGCTTTATATTTGACAAGTACTATTCTCATGTCATCATTAATTATTTTCAATATTTCATTTTTCCAAATGAATTTTATTATTTTATCAGGCTCTATAAAAATGTCTCCTTGTTAACTTGAATGGGATGACATTAAAAGTACAATAAAATTTGGCAATATCATGTTTATTCTATTGGCATGGTCTAGTCATAAGCAATAAATACTCTTCCAGATATTTGAGTTATTCTTAATTTCATTTAGGATCATTTTGTAATTGAATCTGTATAAATTTTTATGTACTTTGATAAATTGATGTACAGTTACCATTTGCATTAGGTAGTTATTTGAAATGGATTTTTCCCTTTCTAAAATTGCTTCTTTAATTTTTTTTATTATTATTGTCAAGAAATGCAGTTGATTCTTGAGGGTTCGCATTGTAGTCTGCTGTGTTGCTGAAGCTATTTCTCAATTACTTTCTTTATCTTGACTTATTTTCTAGGATTTTCCGAGTCTACCATAGTATCATCAGCAAATAGAAATCATTTTATCTTCTCTTTACCTTTCTTTATGCTTTTAATTTCTCTGTCATCTTATTGCTGTTGCTAGCACATCTAAAATTATATTAGATAATAGTGTGACAACTGGGCATCCTTGTTTTATACTTGTATTCACTGGAAAGTCTTCTAGTATATCCCCATACCTAGGATGCTTACTTTGGGTTCTAAATAATTGGTAGTTGGTTGTTATCCTTCATATTCAAAGAGGACCAAAATAGTGTCGTTGGTGGGTGATGTCTTTTGACTTGAGCCTAGTAGAAATAATAGAGCTGCACAATGCGGTCAGCCTCACCTTCTCTTCCAGTCATTGAAGTCCAGTGGCAAGACAACAGTCAAGGTGGCTCAGAAGGAGTGGATAGCCTTGGCTTCTTCCACATCTAATCAAGTTCTAAGCACTCCTTATCACCTACGTCTACCACCTTCATTGCTAGTGGAACACTTTTCCTCATCTGTCCCTTCTATGAGGAGAAGTCTTCACATGCAAGGGATAGACACCCCACTAACTCCCCATTGTGCTGGAGGCTTTGGGGTTACTCCCTACCTGGTTTAGCCTGGATGCTGTGGCTCTGGCATGCTACAGATTCTTGGAGCCACAAGTAAGAGCTGAGTAGCAGAAAGACACCAAAAGAGGAAAGCTACCCTGAATAGGGCTTAGCAAGCCCTCACACCAGAGGTGCTAGTCTCCCATGAATACCCCTTTGACCCCTGGCTTCAGATTAAATGTTTTAGTGGTATAAAAGAAGGGGTCCCTCCATACCTACATGCTGTAAAGGTTTTAGCATAAATGTGTCTTTTGTTTCATCAAAGGCTTGTTTCTGTATCTATTAGGATAATCATATGGCTTGGGATGTTCTGGTTTCTTTGTGATTAATTAGGTCGATTGTCTTCCTAATGTTGAACTATTATTGCATTTCTTTTATAAATCAAACTTGTTTATAATTAATGATTTCTTAGATAAAATGCTTTTTTCTGACAGAATTTTGTTTAAAATTTTTGAACAAATATTAACATGTCCATTTTTTTTCTTTTCTTCTTTTCTGGGTTTATATATTGGGATTAGATTTGTTTCATAAAGAGACTGAGGTCAAATGATTATTATTGAGAATTTGGGCAGTATTGGGTATTGTTTTTTATAAAGTTAAATAGAGCTCTCCTATGAATGCATTAAGACCAGGAGAATCCCCTCCCTCTTGACTTCTGAAAGTTCCATTATAGACACCTTCCATTTCCTTTTCTGAGACTTGAGTTATTTAAGATCTGTTCTTCTGATAGTTTGGGTATTTGCATTCTTAAAATATGCCTCTATTTCTTTTATTTTCTCAGATTTATTACCTGTACATAACAGGTTCTGAGTCTTCTTTTTTTTCATGTGTGTGTGTGTGTGTGTGTGTGTGATTTCACCCTCCTCACTTGCTATTTTATTGATTTGGCTTTCTGTCTTTTTAATTAATTAGCTAAAGGTTTGTTAACTTTATTAGTTTTTTTTTTCAAAGAACCAGCTTTTAGTTTAATCTGTCATTTACTTTTTTGTTTCCATTTCATCCATTTCTTTAACTTTTAATAACATCTTTTGGGCTGATTTTAGTTTCATTTATTGACCTAATTGTTTTAATGGATGTTCCATTAGTTAATCTTCTTTTTCAGAATTGTACAAAAATATTTATAGCTGTGCTCTTTGTGGTGGAAAAAAAAATTGAAAAATGAGGGAATGCCCTTTGATTGGGGAATGGCTGAACAAAATGTGGTATATGTTGGTGATGGAATACTATTGTGCACAAAGGAATAATAAAGTGGAGGAATTCCATGGGAACTGGAACAACCTCCAGGAAGTGATGCAGAGCGAGAGGAGCAGAACCAGGAGAACATTATACACAGAGACTGATACACTGTGGCACAATCAAATGTAATGGACTTCTCTACTAGCAGCAATACAATGATCCAGGACAATCCTGAGGGACTTATGAGAAAGAAAGCTAGCCACATTCAGAAGAAGAACTGTGGGAGTAGAAATACAAAAGAAAAACCACTGCTTGATTACATTAATGGGGATGTGATTAGGGATGTTGACTCTAAACAATCACTCTAGTGCAATTATCAATAATATGGAAATAGGTCTTGATCAATGAATGTAAAATCCAGTGTAATTGCATAGCAGCTACAGGGATTGGATGGGGAAGGGGGAGAGGGAAATAATATAAATCATGGAGACGTGGAAAAATATTCTAAATTAAGTAAATAACATTTTTCAATTAAAAAATCTTATTTTTCTATTTTATTAAGGTATGCTCATAGGAAACTGATTTTTCCCTAAAGGACTCAATTTGCTATGTCTCAGAAATGCTAATATGTTATCATTATCATTTTTTTCATATAATATTATTCCTGTGATATGTCTTTAACCCACTCATTATTTAAGATTTCATTATTCATTTAGATCTATATCATTTGTTTCTGATCTTTGAACTAAATACTATTTTTATTGTATTGTAGTCTGTAAAGGATGTATTTATTATTTTTACCTTTGTACCTTTGTTTGCAATATTTCTGTACCCCGAGGGATAGTTAGGTAGCTAGCTTAGAGGATCCTACCTGCAAATCTGGTCTCAGACACTTCCTTGATGTATGACCCTGGGCGAATCACTTAACTTCCAATTACCTTGCCCTTTACCACCCTTCTGCCTTGGAACCAATGCACAGTACTGATTCTAAGATAGAAGATAAGGAAATATGTAATTTCTGTACCCTAATATAAGGTCTAATTTTTTAAAAAGTTCTATGTGCCATTGAAAAATACACATATTCTTATGCAGTCCCATTTAGAGAACAGCCAAAGTCTTTTGTAGTTTCTCTAGTATTCAATTCAGTTCTATATTTTCCCCTTTTGCTTAACTATTAGACTTTATCCAAAACTGAGAGGAAATCTGCCACTATTGTGTTACAAGGTATTCTTGTAGAACAGATATTTTCTTTATGAATTGAATGTTAAGACAATTGAGCATTGAAATCTATTACTGATTATTATTTTAGTTGTGTGTGTTCAGCATAGCATCCTTATTTATCACTTTTAAATTTTAAAATATTTTTGCTTTGTCTGATGATATAATTGTGAATGAGTCCTGCTTTTCTGAATCCAGTTGATGCACAGTAAAATTTTCCAGCCCTTGTTTTTATTTTGCATATGTATTTTAAATACTTTTCAATATAGTTTTGTTTCTTTACCAAATCTGTCACTTTTTTATCTTATTGACTTAAATGATTCATATTTTAAGTTCTGAGTTAAGAATATATTATTCCATTTTTCCCTAATATTTTTAAATTTTATTTTCTCTTACACTAAAAACAAGATACTCAAGATATACAAATGCCTTCTTCCACAATCTCCTCCTTCACCACTCACATGATGAAACCTTTCTCCTTACCAAGGTTGACTCCCTCTAACCAAAGGTGTCCCACAGGGTTCTTTCTGTCCTGGGGTATTTTCAGTACTTCATTTGGCAATCTCATCAGCTCCCATGGATGTAATTACTATCTCTTTGCAGTGAATTCTCAAATCTACCTGTGATCTCCAATTACAACTCCAACTATCATTCAGATATCTTCAACTGGACATCCAGTAGACATCTTAAACTAAACATGTCCAAAATAAAACTGATTATCTTTCCCCCTAAATTCCCCACTCCACCAGTCCCTAAAGCTGGAAACCCGAGTCATTCCTGGCTCATCAGTCGCTCACTCCCATGTCTAGTCTCTTGCCAATTACTTGTCCTAAGAGTTTCACCTGTGACATTTCTCAAATATGCTTACTTTCTCCTCTTTGACACAGCCCCCATTCTTGCAGAGGCCATCATAAAGTCATGTCTGGACTCTCGCAGTAGCCTGCTGGTTGTTTTTTCTGCCTCAGATTTCTCCCCAATCCAATCCATTTTCCATTCAGCTACCAAAGTGATTTTCCTAAAGCACAGGTTGAGTTTTGTCACACACACCTCACATTCAGTCTCTAGTGGCTCCCTAGTGATCTCTAAAATCGAGAATAAAACACTGTTTGGCATTCAAAACTCTTTTGTAATTTGTAATTTAACTTACTCTTACCTCTCCAATCTTGTGTTTTTCTGATTTAAAGATTGATTAGAAAATGGTGCATGCAGTGCTTTTGCAAAAATCTTTTTACCCTTTAATACATACCACATACTCTATGATCCAGAAACACTGGACTCCTGATGGTTCCATAAACAAGATATCTTTGGGCTTCCGGCATCTTCTCTGTTTCTAATGACCCCAACACTTTCCTTGTGCTCCATCTAGAAACTTCCTTAACTTCCTTCCAGTTCCAACTAAAATCCCATTTTTTAATGGAATCCTTTTTGACCCTTCTTAATTCTAGCACCTTAATTATTTCTTTATGCAGTCGGCAGCCTGTTTGGTACATATTTGGATGCATGTTGTCTCTACTTTGAATAATGTGTGGCCCCTCATTGGCAGCTGAAAATGTTTATTTTAATCTCTTCAGTTTATTTTAGGTGAATCTTTTCCTATCAGCCCTCTTCCCTTTGCTCTAGATCTCCTCTTCTGTTTATTAGTCCTTTCCTTTTGGAGTTTTTAATTGCTTCCTTTTTTCTTGCTTACTTATATCTTATTATTTCTCTCTTTAAGTCCCCGTTAGTCATATTAGTGCTGAACTATAACATGAGCCTTATGAGGCTATAAAAAGAGATAGCTGGAATATACAGAACTAATTTTTAAAACTTTCATTTTATTAAATTCTGTGAAGTTTCAGTTTTCTATTGCAAACTTGCACAAATGACATTTCAGATTACAAGGTAATGCAAAATGTGTTTGTAAATTATTGTTAATTGGTTGCTCTTTTTTTTTATTCAGATAGTCAAATGCAAGTTAAAATGACTTAATAGCTGCTGCTATAAGTTAATGACATAAATCTGATTTAAAGATTGATTAGAAAATGGTTCAGTACTTTTGCAAGTTTGGGGAGTTTAAAATGTTCTGAAAAGGACAATTAATTTTTGAGTGCCAAGAAAACTGGATGAAAGTTTGTTGCCAGCAATGGACATAACTAGTATCATGACACTGAATACTAACTCAATACCCTTCATTAAGATGAATAAAAGTTAAAAAAAAAATCTTTGCCTTCTATTTTAGAATCAATACTAGGTACTGGTTCCAAAGCAGAACAGTAATGGCTTCCTTTTCTCCTCTTCAGTTCTTCATATTTGTTATTTTAAAATTTTCATCTTTTGCACCTTTTTTGATAGTTAAGCATCTATCAAGTACTTAATGCATTCAAAATACTAGGCTTGGTAGGTGCTGATGACACAAAGACAAGAGTAGTCTCTCCTCCAGGAGATTATATTCTAAAAGGTGGAGGAGGAATACAATATTTAATATGTGATATGATCATGTGATAACTTAGAAAACACTAATAACTAGGAAAAAATCAGGAGATAAAAGCTATCTTCTATCAGGAGGTGGAACCTGAGGTGATCCTTAAAGAAAACAATTAAAAAGGAGTCAAGGGACAAGGGAGGATTTCCAGCATGAAATCAGAATTTGTGAAAAGCTTCCTTGACTAAGCTTGTACCTTCTCCTTCTAATAACTCATATATGTAAGGGTGAATCAATTTCCCCACCCAATTATCTTAACCAGGTGAGAGCACCTCTCGAATCGAGCCAGTCAGAGGCGTTAGTCCCTGCTCAATTTAGACATCCTTGAAAGCCACTGGATGACAAGGACTGTTGTGGCACAGGAAGCAAATTCAGATTCAGCGGCTGGTCACATAATTGAGCATCAGTTAGCTTAGTTGTTCAACCAAACCCCTGAGAAGAAACCATTTTAGTGGAGAAGAGCAGAGCCTTCTTGGCCTTTGTCTTTCCCCTCATCCCTGCGCCAAAAGAAGGCATTGCTAACTTCTGACAGCTGGAGAATTTGGACTTATCATAGAATGTCGTGTATTGATCTAAGGCACAGTAAGGGCTAAGCAATGAGAATTAAGTGACTTCCCTAGAGTCACACAGCCTCCTGTCCTAATCCACTGCCATGATTTGGACTCTTTCACTAGATGTTCAGTTTCCCTGAACACCAGTCATTAATGGCAAAGTTTGTATCAGCAGCCAAGGACAAATCTGCTTACTGCACCTTTTTTCTAGAATTGTTTTCTTTTCCTCACTTTCATCATTTAACTTTAAGACGTATTGTTTGATACACAGTCCTTAGAGGTAGTCTTATATTCTCCGCATTCCTTATGTAATTAAAATTGAGGTACCTATTTTGAGTTCTAAATAATGTTATTACCTTGTACAACTTGCCTCCGATCCCTCCCCCCTCCAAAAAAAAAATTGTTCCATAAATACCAATTCAATAGTGTCCCATGGCAGAATTCTTCCTATGCCCCTGAACTTACAATTCATTATTGACTTTTGTCCTCTGCCCATTTTTCTTGCATTTGCCTCAAAATCTCTTCCTTAGATTAATGTTCTCCCTCTCCTGGTAGCTGTTTCCCCTTCTCCTGAGGACGGGTCAATAGTTTCTACTGTACCAAATCCCTACAGATATTTTGCAGCTATTTATTTATAGATTTGTTTACCGAGTTAGGAGATAGGTCCTTTACTTAATGTCTTAGCTAGTTTGTCTGCTTATGCTCTGAATGTTCTTCCTTCTAAGATCTTTAATAATTTTTTTTCATTCCCCCCTTTGCTGCTCACTTCCTGACTCCTTCCCCTCGAATGATTTCCCAAGAAGCTGTATCTTTGCCTCTTCCCACACTGGGTCATTTATAATTCACTAACAATTCTCGGCTGCACATGATCTCTGGTGGGACACAACTGGCTCTAGTTGGATGCTGGTCTCCTTCCCCAGGCCTGGTAGAGCAGGCACAGAAAGCTACTGTGGCACTGGATAGTGCAGCCTCATCAGATGTCTGCAGTTTGGGATCTCTGTAGCACTGGGAAAGGTAGGGTGAAGTGTGGTATTTCACTCTGTTGCAAGCCAGTGCATCGAGTTTGCTGATGCAGCCTTGCTATCTGGAGTGTGTCTGTGGAGGGGAAGCTAAATAGCTTTACTTATTTTGAGTACTTGCTGTCCTGGATTTTGAGTACTTGGAGACAGATGAAATGGCTTTATGTCTGCCGCAGATTTTGAATTTGAAAAGGTTTGTCAAAATGGCTAATTCTCCCTTCTTTTTGTTCAAGTGACTCAGACATATTCTCCACAGGCATAGTTTAACAAGATGATAGAACCCATCATAATGCTAATACTAGCATAATAGTGGCCTAATTTATAATGAAATATAAACTATAACTCACTATAGCAGATACACAAGTAATAGAATCCAATTCACCTTGGAGCTTTCTGATGTCCCCTCACCCCACCCCAGACATAGCTTGGATGTTCTCTTTTTTCTTCTTCATGATTACTGCGTGCCTATGCTCACTTTCTTTTAACTGTAACAATGAGGATCAAGGATTGATGGATAATTGAATTCCTTTCAGGAAAGCCTCAATCATACAGTTATCTATGACCATACCCTTTCCTCAAATTCAAGAATCCTCATAAAAGCACTTGTAACACTGTTCCTAGAACAGGTGTGCGAATCCACTTCTCTAGGACTCCACAACCATAGCATCAAGACCAAAGTCACCCTTCTTCAGCACCCACAGCCTGTGGTTCCCAATGAACTTAAAAGTCCTCAGGGCAGGTTACTGTTTCTGCCTTAGAAAGTCAGGCACTTAGAATAATGCTTGGCACGTTCATTAATAATTTACAATCATTATTAAATTTGTAGTATGAAATAAATTTATATTTACCTTATTTCTTTCCCTTGTCTACAGCATAGGTGCTAAGAAAAAATACAAGCTAAGAAAGAAGGAAAGTAGTAAAGACAATAGAACAGTTGGATGTAAGGATCACTTTTATTTAACTCGATATTCAAACCCCTGGGAAAACATTCACAACATGGCAACCTTCAAAAGACTTATTTGCACTTCACACATTAAAACTATACTGTAATTTTAATAAGCACAGCATCCCAGAACAAATGCTTAATACCTTTTAAATTTACAGTTACCATATTTGTAAATACCTGAAATCATATCCTGTTAAGGAAAAACAAAGAAATCACTATAAATAATTATCTTTTCTTTCCACTTTTTAATATGAAGACAAATATATGCAAAACAACATCTTTCAGCAACCAAAAGCATTAACTCAACGTTCAGAATCACAATGTCATGAACTAATAATAAAATTACCAAGGCAAAAGTTTCTTAGTTTTATTAGATCTGGGAGAAAATAGCCATGGTAAATTTATAAACAAGACAAAAATTAAGTTGGTTTCACAAAAATCTTTCCTTGAGTTACTATCATGTTTCATCAAACCTTTAGAGAAACAATGACCAAAGGTAACTCTGTATCACTGTAAATCATAAGCACGGTTCTAAAGATCCTTTAGGTGGGGCTATAGGTTTTCATTATTTGTAGTACAAATAAAGGTACAACTTAAGGTCCAAAAATAAGAATTGAAAAATTACTTCTGTCCCCAAGACAGAAAAATCCCTTTAAAAGAAGTTCGACATGCTGGGCTGTATTATTTGACATTATAAGTGTTTAATAATCAGAATATTACTGTAATATTTTTCACATACATAGCACCTTTCAAGTAAGGATCTCGAAGCACTTTTTAAACATTGTATGAATTAGGAAACAAGGGTCACCAAAACACTGTGACATGCCCAAAATCTCAATACAAGTTAGTGTTAAAATGACTAAAGGATCAAAGCCTGTCAGCTTCCACTCTACATGGAAGCATTCATGCTATCTTAGCATGCCACTCTTCTCTGAAGTAGTGAGCTGTTTCCACATGACACACAAACAAAATTGGACTTTTAAAATGTCACTGTTAATTGTGTTGTGTGTAATTTTAATTAAATCCAAAGAGTTACTAAACAATATGAAAAGCATAGTTAACAACCACCTTGCTCCAGTTAATCCCTTCTCTTAAAGACACTGAAATGAAGCCCATTTTAAATTGTAAAGTTTTAGTGTAAAAATTAACAGCATTGAAATCCAGTTAAATTAACTTTCATCACTCTTCAATGACATAAATGTCCATCCATATGGCTAGTGTTTTCATAAACTGTAATCCTGACCAGAAGAATCACTTTTCTTATGCCGAGGAGATGGGGTGGTCTTTGTAGGTGAAGGTGAAGCTGTACCAGGTGAATCAGTCCCTCCATCTGAAGTACTTGGTGAAGATGCCAGGTGAGGAACTTTCTTTCTTCCAAGGAACCCTCCCCCCTCAAATCCACCTTTCTTCTTCATCTCTACTTTGCTTTCCATTTCATCCTCTGAGCCCCTTTTCTTTGCTTCTAACCAACCTTCACCTATTTTCTGAGCTTCAATTCCTTCTCCTTCTCTTGAAACTTTTGCTTCTGTTCCAGGAGACTTTTTTTCAAAGATATTGCACTCTCCCATTGCCCACCTCATTTCTCCCTGTAATGGGCAAAGACTACTATTTTCAGGAACAGATTTCTCCACCGAATTTCTGTTCAAATTAAAAGTCTGGAAGTCTTTATAACTGTGAAAGCTCTCAGTTCTCCTTGCCCTTGCTAACAAAGGACTTTCTCTATAAGGCCTCACTGAGCCATAAGTAGCTGCTTCCTGGATGGTTTCATGGTGTTGAAGTTGAAGGCTAAAATAGATTTAAAAGAAAAAAATTGTTTTATTCAAGTTTATTTCTGTGACTTTGGGTACATATATTTAACACCAATTACTACAATGAGTAGTAACACTACAATGAGCAGGGTCGTTCATAGGCAAGCCAATCTATTTCAAAGATGTGAAACATTTGGAAAGAAAATTCTTTGCACCCATCATAAAATGGAACTAACATTTTTTAGATGGTAAGTTAATTAAGGGTGAGAATTCCAAAAAGATTTAATGAAGATTGTATCACTTTATGTTATAAATAAAGCAACTATAAGAGATGATTCAACCTAAATTTTATCTTACATTAATAAATGTGTCACTGGAACAATTAAGAACAAAGATAAAAATATGATATACCTGGGCAACAATTTACAAGAGAAGGTGAATGGGAAAAATCTAGTTGTCTCCAAAACACATATGACAAATTAAGATTCCAAGTCATTCATGTTCATATGGATACTGGGACCAGAAGGTCAACATCTCTTTAAAATATATTTATACTAGGGCAAGGGACATGAACAGGCAGTTCTCAGCCAAAGAAATCAAAACTATTAATAAGCACATGAAGAAGTGTTCTAAATCTCTTATAATCAGGGAGATGCAAATCAAAACAACTCTGAGGTATCACCTCACACCTAGCAGATTGGCTAACATGACAGCAAAGGAAAGTAATGAATGTTGGAGGGGATGTGGCAAAGTAGGGACATTAATTCATTGCTGGTGGAGTTGTGAACTGATCCAACCATTCTGGAGGGCAATTTGGAACTATGCCCAAAGGGCGACAAAAGAATATCTACCCTTTGACCCAGCCATAGCACTGCTGGGTCTGTACCCCAAAGAGATAATGGACACAAAGACTTGTACAAGAATATTCATAGCTGCGCTCTTTGTGGTGGCCCAAAACTGGAAAACGAGGGGATGCCCATCAATTGGGGAATGGCTGAACAAATTGTGGTATATGTTGATGATGGAATACTATTGTGCAAAAAGGAATAATAAAGTGGAGGAATTCCATGGAGAATGGAACGACCTCCAAGAAGTGATGCAGAGCGAGAGGAGCAGAACCAGGAGAACATTGTACACAGAGACTGATACATTGTGGTACAATCGAAGGTAATGGACTTCTCCATTAGTATCAATGCAATGTCCCTGAACAATCTGCAGGGATCTAAAAAACACTATCCACAAGCAGAGGATAAACTGTGGGAGTAAAAACACCAATGAAAAGCAACTGCTTGACTACAGGGGTGGAGGGGATATGACTGAGGAGAGACTCTAAATGAGCACCCTAATGCAAATACCAACAACAGGGAAATGGGTTCGAGTCAAGAACACCAGTGAAATCATGCGTCGGCTATGGGAGAGGGAAAGGTGGTGGGAGGGGGGGCGGGGAGGAAAAGAAAATGGTCTTTGTTTCCAGTGAATAATATTTGGAAATGACCAAATAAAATAATGTTTAAAATTAAAAAAAATATATATATTTATACTATTTTATTGAAAAGATATGAAAAATCAACATTCAAATAAATCTCTTTTTCTAAAAAGCATTTAAGCATGTCTCATAATAGGACCTACCTAGAATTGGATTCACGCAGGCGGCTATGCTGAACTACAGAAGTTGCTGGGCTGATATTAGGAGTAGCACATCGAGACGTGCTCAGGTCACACTGATCCAATAATTTAAGAAGTTCCTCTTCAGTCGGACCCCCTACATCTTAGGGAAACAAACATTCATTATCTTTTTTATTTTAATTTTTTAATTCAATTTTTTAATTTTAATAATTATTTTATTATATATTATAATATAAAAATTATTATTAATATTAATAATTTTAAATAATTTTAAAGCCTTTTTTTTTTAAATCCTTATCTTATGTCTTAAAGTCAATACTGTGTATTGGCTCAAAGGTAGAAGAGTCTAGGCATTGCGGTTAAATTACTTGGGTCACACAGCTAAAATGTGTGTGAGTCCAAATTTGAACCCAGGGCCTCCCATTTCAAGGCCTGGCTCTTAATCCAGAATCACCGAGCTGTCCTCATAATCCTTTTATTAGTACCTCATATGAATGAACAGTCTCCATATGGCAACCTACCCTTATCTTCACTTTTATTAACTATATCCATAGCAGTAGTTAAATCCCACATTTGAATGCTGCCATTGGCATGTCCAGTGAATAAATAACGTCGTGGCCTTGAGCCCATTCTGCTGGATCCTTCACATTCTCTCACAGTAAATGATGAAATTGTGGTACAATCAACAGCTTGGATCTCACATATTCTGAAAAAACAATTTCATAATTGAAATTAAGACAGTGTCACATATAGAAAGCCATTTACTCTAAAACATATACGAAAAAAATTCTCATTTCAAATAGCATTGCAATTGATACTCATAAAAGGAAAAATAATAATTTGAAAGGAGTACAAGAACAATTAAAAATTATAATAAAAATCAACTTAAGGGGGCAGCTGGGTAGCTCAGTGGATAAAGAGCCAAACCTAGAGATGGGAGGTCCTGAGTTCACATTTGATCTCAGATACTTCCTAGCTGTGTGACCCTGGGCAAGTCACAACCCCTCCTGCTCTTCTGCCTTAGAACCAATACACAGTATTGATTCTAAAATGGAAGGTAAGGGTTTAAAAAAAAATCAACTTAAAAAGAAAACAAAGTATAGAGTAAGGGACTGTGAGAAATCATTTAGGTCAGGTAAACTGTTATAAAATGGGGAAGATACGAAATTGCATAGTTCTCTAAGTTTAGTCTAAGAGGCTTACTATATATTTGGTATATATTTATATGTTAGATATAATCTTTTCTTTCTTTATCAAAATAAAATAATGCTGTCTATTTCTGTCCTCTCTTCTAAATTCTACAATAACCTCACTTTTTTGGTTGTCATATTTATATGTCTGCCTCAGACTCAACCTGCTTAAAACATAACATTTCTGAGGACACCACCTCAAAAAACAACCTCCAAATCATGCAACATTTACAAAATCCATGTCATCCACAACTCTTCACCAGTAAACATTTCTTAAGTACCAAGCACAGTCTCTGGCCACAAGGAGCTCACAATCTAATGAGGGAGAGAACAAGCAAACAACAAATGAGTTGCATATGGGATAGATAGGAAATAATTAATAGATGGAAGTTGCTAAAAATTAAAAAGAGGTTGAGGATTCCTGTAGAGGGTGGGATTTCAGTTGGGACTTAACCAAAATCAGTAGGCAAAGATGAAGTGGGAGAGCATTCCAGGAATGGAAGACAAGCAGAATAAATTCCTGGAGTCAAGACATGGGGTATCTTGTTTATGGGAAAGCAAAAAAAAAAAAGAAAAAAGAAAAAGAAAAGAAAAGCAAGTATCACTGGATCAAAGAGTATGGGGTGGCGAGTAAGGAATAAGAAGATGAGAAAGGTTAGTAGGTTATGAAGAGCCCTGAACACCATAAGATTTTCTATTTGATTGTGGAGGTAACAAGGAGCCACTAGATTTTATTTAGTAGCAGCAAGACAAGGTATCAGTTGCCAAATCTTACCTTTTCTCCACTCACAAAGCCAGTACCAGTTGAAGCATTTATCACTTCTCTTTTGGACTACTATAAAAATCCTTTTTTTAACCCCTTACCTTCCATCTTAGAATCAATACTGTGTATTGGTTCCAAGGCAGAAGAGTGATAAGGGCTAGGCAATGGGGGTTAAGTGACTTGCCCAGGGTCACACAGCTGGGAAGTATCTGAGACCAGATTTGAACCCAGGACCTCCCATCTCTAGGCTTGGCTCTCACTCCACTGAGCCACCCAGCTGCCCCCTATAATATCCTCTTAATTAGTCTCTGTGACTCAAGTCTCTCCCCAAACCAATCCACCATTCAAAGAGCTACCAAAATCATTTTGATACTAATCTGGCACTAATTCAGCAAACTCTAATGGTTCACTATGGATTCTTTATATTATAAACATTATGCATTTAAAGTTCTTCCCACCCTATCTTTCCTGCTTTATTATTCCACACACATTCTACAATGAAGTCATATTGTTTCCTCACGTGTCAACCCATTTCCATTTATATACTTTTCCACTACAGTATCCTCCATACCTAGAATAATTATCCTCATTTTCCAAAATCCTTGGTTTCCTTCAAAATTCAACTCAAGTGCCACTTTCTGAACAAGGCATTAACATGTCCTTAGCCACCCACTTCGTTGCTACTGCCTCCCTTTCTGAGATAATCTTCTATGTAATTTGTCTGTTTTGCAGTACCAGTATATGTACATACATTAGAATGCAAGTCTTTTCAGGACAGCTTCTGATCATTAATTCATAAGTTAATGACTGATAAATAACATTAATTTCTAACGCATTTGGCACTGTCCCTTCCCCAACTTGTTTCTGACATCTAGACTTCAAAACCATCTACCATCTACTTTTCACCCTTTTTGTGGGTAATCTTCTTTCATTATAATGCTAGAAAGGTGACAGAATATAAGAAACTTGTAACAAATGCTTGTTTCCTTCCTTTCCCCATTGATAATCCCAGATGTTTTTTTTCAGGTAGATTTATTTAGAAACATCTTCATCATTTTAGGCCATAGTTGATTTTCTATACCTAAGTAAAAGATTTTATATGTACCCCTATTAATTTCTAATCTTGTAAATACAATCCCAACTGTGAAATAAAGAGGTCATATCACCTAAGTTCACACAGTGAATTAATGCCACACTTGTGATTAGTAATTATCTCTAGACATCTTATTACAAATACCTCTAATATGACATAATTTGATTCACAAGTGTTCCTAACTAAAGAATATCACATTAGTTAGCCATTCTGTGTTATCAAATTCCTTCCAAATAACAAAATCTTCACAAAAGTGATGGGACACGAACAAGTATGCACTCAACCAACCAAACATCAAATGTTTATAATGTGCCTTTTATATATCTAGTATGTTGCTTGTGACTGTATAGAATTCAAAAGTAACATGATATGTAATTCCTATATTTACGAAACAGCACCTAATCATAAAAAGGATAAAGTAAATAAATCTTAAAATAAAGCATTAAGCATCAAAACTAGTTTAAAAAATGGCAGTCAGTAAAACAGATTAGGAACAGGGCTCACAGCAACAAATGAATGTAGAAAAATACTGTCCAATCAACAACAACAACAAAAAAACACCCTAAAAGGTAGAGAGGATCATAAAAACTAAAATGGCCAACTTTTATTAAAAAACAATACAATTAAACTTAGAAGGAAAACAACCAATTAAAAGGGAGGAAACAGTTGCATAAAAAAAGCTTCTATAATCTATAATAAAAAGGGTCAAATATTACTGAAAGGCTTCTTGTTTAGTTACTGATTGTATTTTATAGCTTTTCGGTTTCTTTCATGTATATGATTCTATTAATCACATATATAAGACGAGGACATAAAAGTAAAAACCAGAAGTCTACTTTTTTCCAAGGAGTGTGCATTCTAATAGATTATATTGTTTTGTTGCTTTTTTAAAAGTTACACAATATGAAAATTGTAGTATTAACAATAGATGCTACCTTCTGACTATAATTCTATGAACCAGGTTTATTCTACTGCACCAAAACTACTTTGTTATTTTAAACTACGTGTGAAATTAATTTTAAAGAGCTCTATTTTTGTTTCAAAAATTAAATAACGGTTTTCCATTTGTATAAAACCCATGTAAATAAAAAAAAAATAACAACCTTATTTTCCATCTTAGAATCAATACTGTGTATTGGTTCCAAAGCAAAGGGCAGTAAAGGCTAGGAGATGAGGGTTAAGTGATTTGCCCAGGATCACATAGCTAGGAAGTGTCTGAGGGAGTGGCTGGGGGGGCTCAATGGATTGAGAGCCAGACCTAGAAATGGGAAGTCATGAGTTCAAATTTAGCCTTATACACTTTCTAGCTGGGTGGTCCTGCACAAGTCATTTAATCCCCATTGCCTAGCCTTTACCATGCTTCTGCCTTATAACCAACACACAGTAGTGATTTTAAGATGGAAGATAAATGTTAAAAAAAAAAGATGAAGAAATGTCTGAGGCTAAATTTGAACCCAAGACCTCCCATATCTAGGTCTGGCTTTCAATCCATTTAGCCATCCAGCTGCTCTTACAAACTGTTAATTAATTATTCTGATCAAATATCAAATTTGTTCATGATAGCTCATTGTCTCTTTCTTTGCAGTAATTTCTCTAAAGGATTACCTACTCCTTTCTCTGGCTTGTTAATTTCATGAACACAGATATTCCCAAAGTAATACAAATATAAATTTTATAATTTACCTCTGTTACCATACAGAAGGCCTGGTTGAGTATAATATAGTACCATCATTTGTATTTACAGGAATGGAATACGGAGGAGAAACAGATTAGAATTAAGTAGGGATGTGAATTATTGCTTTGTAACAATTTGTTCTAATATGACACCAATTTTAATGAACATTTGGCAGCTTCACTGAGGAGGCAAAAATATTAAATCACAATGACATAATATTTATTGGGATAATAAGTTGGCCTCTAACTACATTATAATCTCCTAATGCTATTTTGTTAAAAAACAAACAAGCTGTCAAACGGTGAACTTGCATTCTTACAAACTATACTCTTGATTAATTTCTTTAACAGATGCTTATGATTGCACATTATGAACCACTGGTATAAGGAAGATGGATTATCTAAGAGTTTTATTCATTACAAGATTAAGTAACTAGATTATATGAAATCAGTTAATGGTTTCAATACCAAAAATATTATTTTTTCAAAGACTGGCAATAGTTTTATTTGTAGTTCCTTTTTTAAAATCTAAAAGAGTTAGATGGGTTGAGATAAGGAGAAATTTTAGAGTACGAGGAGATTTTCATATTTATATAAATCTGTTACACATTACTATAATATTGACAGAAAAAATCTAATTATTAGAATAGATTTTATTCATATTATTCTCTAGCTCTTATTTGGAGTTTAACCACAACAAATTAAATGCTCCCTGAAGAAAAAGGTAATCTGTTTTCTTTCCCATTTCAAGTGTTAATAATAAGGAGTAGACAAATTATTCTTTCAGATTTCATTAAAATAAAACCAGTTATTTTAGAACTATTTTGCATGAGTTCCTGGAGGTAGCAGGTACCCAGAATGGATGGTAGAAGGGCAGAGAGAATGATAGAATCAGCAAGTCGAAGGCAATACAATAGTTAAGAAGAACCACGGAAGGAGAATGGAGGGAAGACAGCTTTTTCAATTTAGGACAAACTTCTACAACATAAGGCTGCTATTGTCTGATATTACTTCCCTCATAAACTGTTACTCCTAAAATGGAAATGCAGTAGAAAAAGGACAAGGCAAAAGCTACAAAGACAATAGTACTGAAATCAGGCAAAAGCAAATCCCATGAGTGAAAGCAAGAATTAAGAATGAAAAAAAAAAAGCTCACTGACCAGAAAATAAAAAATCAGCTAAGTTCAAAAAGGCTTAAGAAATAGTGAGGTGGAGAAATTAAGTAACTCTTTTGAAAGAGGGTGTTGCAAAAGAAAATTAGTAAAAGTCAGAGTTGAGGGAAAGAGATGAAACGCTAAAAATAATCATACTCCAAGAAATAGTTATTCTAATTACTAGAATTCAAAGTTTCATAACTATCCAACTTCATGAGATACTCTTTGAATTTGTTATATTTTATTTGCATTTTGCACATCTCACTGCAAAATGTGCCACTCTACAATCATCTTCCCAGTTGAATGTTCTCTTAAAACATTAGTTTTGCCCTGGAGAGAGTTAAATGAGTTGATGAAAAGTGACATTACCAGAACCAGGAGAAGGGTATATACAATAATAGCAATATTGTACTATGATCAACAGTGAATGACTTAGCTTTATCAGGAACAGAATGATCTAGACAATTCCCAAAAACTCATAATGAAAAATGATATCCATATCCAGAGAAAGAACTGATGTAGACTGAAGAACACTATTTTTAATTTTATTTCCTTCATGGGATTTTTTTTAAGGTATGCATTTTCTTCCACAAGACTGATATGGAAATGTTTTGTAGAGTTGTACTTATGTCAAATTGCTTACTATATCTCAGGGAAGGAAAAAATTTAGAACTTTTTAAAATGAATGTTTAAAATCATTTCTTCATATAAATGGGAAAAAATTATTGAAATGACAAAAAATAGTGATTTGCTCATTTATAACACTGATTATCTTTGAGTATTGATAATGAGTTAAATGGGGACTGATTTGGGGATTTTAGAATGAATTAAAAATGCATCCCATTACAATTAATTTTCATTACATTTCTGATCACTCTACAGAGGGCCTTTTCAAGCACAAATTACTTTAATAAGCCTATGAAAGGTTTTAACTCCATAACTGAAGAGAAAAAAAATTTAAGGCAATAAAATATTTACAATATATACATTAATATATTAAGGAGGGAGACATTGATTCCTGCCTAAATCAACATAGGAGGTCCATAGGAAAGGTCTGTAATATCAGGGTGAGATTAGGGCCAAAGGGTGCCAAGAGGATTACTTATTACCAGTAGTAGTCCTTGAAAGTGGCTGCAATAGCAGCAGCAGCTTTGGGAGCTCACATGCTAGATTGGACAACTGGTCAGAAAGAGATTACAATCAAACATTTGTTGGCATGGGATGAAACTCTTATTGCGTATAAGCAGTTCTGGGTAATAGTCTTAAGAGTAGAGAGGAGTACTTCTGAGCATTCAAAAGGGAAATGGGGTCCTTGTCATAGTTTGGGGGCCAACAAGCCCTCCTAGGGCTAATGATAGCAGAAGTAGGGGAAGAACAAGAGACCTGCTGGTTAGAGTTCCAGAGTCAAGTACTTGCAGCTTCCGGGAACCAGGCCCCTTTCCTGGGAAAAGACTAAAGTGCAGAACAAAAGTTAAACTTCTCCCCAGATCACATCACCTTAGAAGCAGCAAAAATGTGTAGATGTTTAAAAATAGCTCTGAAAACAAAAAGAAAACTCCTGAAGCTTAGGAAAGTGTTTCCTCCATCCATGTTGCAGAGGCAAACTATATCTTGAAGCTTGAAGTAAAGAAATATCCTAGAAAAAGAAACAAATGACAACAAAGAATTTGGCCATAAAATGCTACTATGATATCAGGGAAGACAAGACAAACTTAGAAGAAGAAAACAATGTAAAAACAGCTATAAGCAAAGCCTCAAAGAAAAATGTTAACTGGACCCAGCACAATAAGAATTCATAGAATTTTTAAGAGATAAAATGACACTCTTCTGCTTTGATTCCAAGACAGAAGGTTTACAAAAAAAGAAAAGGAGATGGGAAGCAAAAGGAAGGGAAGGGAAGGGAAGGGGAGGGGAGGGGAGGGGAGGGGAGGAAAGGGGAAAGGAGGGGAGGGGAGCGGAAAAAAGAAAAAGTGACAGAGAAAACTAGGAAAAGAAATGAAAGTGATGCAAGAAAAGTATAAAAAGAGAATTAACACTTTAGTAAAAGAGGCACAAAAGAAATGAAAATACCTTTTAGATAAAGAAATGGACAAATGAATAGAAAAAGAGGTAACAAAAGCTTCATAAAGAAAATAATTCCTTAAAATGTAAGCACAGGCTCCAAAAAGACATCAAGAAGGATAAATGAATAAGAAACAAAAATAACAGAAAATGTAAAATATTTTAATGGAAAAAACTGACTTGTTTCTCCTAAAAGATTGATAATCTCATAATAACATTAGATAAATAATTTTATAAGTATTGGGGTGACCTAGATGGCTCAGTGGATAGAGAGCCCAGCTGGAGGATCCTAGGTTCAAATCAGATACTTGTATGACCAGTCCAGGATCAAAAACTATTTGATCCTGGACTGGTCACTTAATCCTAATTGCCTAGCCCTTACTACTCTTCTCTCTTGGCACCAATACCCAGTATTGATTCTATAACAGAAAATAAAGGGTTGTTTTGTTGTTGTTGTTTTTTAATTACAATAGCTGAAAGCAAAGGTTTAAAAAAAATCACTCAAGGGAGTAAATGGCTTTAATGAAAGGGAGGACTTAAAGCAATCCTGAAGAGAAGCCCAGAGCTGAATAGAAAATCTGACATTCAAACACAACTCAAAAGAAGTATTAAAAAAGGAAAACATAAAAAGAGTTATCATAAGGGATTCAATGAAGTTCAACTGCTATATAAGAAAATTATAGGGGGGGGGGGGGAGCTGGGTGGCTTAGTGGATTGAGAGTCAGGCCCAGAGACAGGAGGTCCTAGGTTCAAATCTGGCCCCAGATACTTCCTAGCTGTGTGACCCTGGGCAAGTCACTTGACCCTCACTGCCTAGCCCTTACCACTCTTCTTGCCTTAGAACCAATATACAGTATTGATTCTAAGACGGAAGGGTTTAAAGAAGGGGGGTTGAGGGAAGAATGATACATGTAACTACTACTAAGGATTATTAGGGCAGTTAGGAGTTTATTATAAACAGAGAGCATAAGTTTGAGTCAGTTACATTGGGATAATCTCTTAAAAAAAAATCAATGTAGGAAGATAGAGGAATACATAAAGAGAAGGGAGAAGGAAGAGGCAGAATGGGGTAAATTATCTCACATGAAAGAAGGAAGGTAGAGAATGGGAGGTAGTACTTGAATAAAATCTTGAAGGAAACCAGAAATTTCAAGAGGTGAAGGTAAAGGAGAGAAAGATATGCATTCCAGGAATGAGAGAGTAACAGGGGCAAAAGCATAGAGATGGGAGAAATAGTATGTTTCATGCTCGAAACAGTCAGGAAGCCAACTTAGCTGGATCACAGAGTGTACAGAAGGGGAGTATGTGCAATGTTCATGGCTAGGCAGCACCAATGTAATAAAAATCATAATAGCAACCATATTAACTTACAAATCTAGTGTTAAACCAGTCAAAATATCAAAGGGCAAAAAGTGACAAAATAACATTCATTATAGGAAGAACAAAAACTCTAGACTCTCAAGGGCTATCGTGGAAAAAAGTGGGAAACAAAGGGGACAAAGACACCAAATTATTTTATAAAGTAGTTTAACCACCAAAACTACTGGATCAAACTAAGAGGCAAGAATCAGAAACAACTAAAATAAAATAAATAAAACTAGAGAACTCATTTTGTAAAAAGAACACTTGGGTTTGGCAGAAATTATGTTTAGATAAACCTATGCTACAATAAACTCAAAATATATTCTGAAGGTCACAGACTAGATAAAAAATTAGAGGACAACCAATATCTTTCACCATTTTGTCTGACTTTCACAAAAGGTAGAAATACATTTTGTTTACATGAAAATGTAAAGTTTTTGTCATATATCTTTGCTAACTTTCAGATATTCAAGATATAAAATAATCAGCCCAAATATATAGAACTAAGAATAATTCCTTAATGGCAATGGCAACAAAGGAAATTAACAAAGAATTCTCAAAAGAAAAATGTAAAGCTATTACTAACCATATGAAAAGATTGCATCATATCACTAAAATGATTTTAAAAATGCAAACTAAAACAACTGAGTTTTTCCTCACTGCCAGCAAACTGACAAAGACAACAAAAAATGGGAACAGTAAAACTTAGAATGGCTATAAAGAGAACAGAAATACATTCTCTTTTGGACTATAAATTGCTCTAAACATGCAGGAAGCTACTCAAATTTATATGAAAAAAGTAATATATCATTACTCTCTGATACAAATATATCCCTCTGAAAGGCATATAAATTCACCAAGTAAGAAATAGCTAGAAGAGGTGGAAGTACAATAATATATGCAAAGCAATCCTTTTGGTAGTAACAAAGAAATGGAAAGAAAGTGGATATCTTTGGAATGGAATGGCTAAGCATGCTGAGGTACCTGAAAATAATGGAATCATTACTGTCCCATGAGAAACAATGACTATAATGACTACACATAAAATGATGAAAAGTGAAATAAATAAAATTAGTAAAACATATACATAATGATCAAAACAATGTAAATGAACAAAAAATTTAAATGACCATGCTTGCCACAAAGAAGAGAGATGGGAATACATTTTCTTTCTTTCTTTGCAGAGTTAGTAAACTATGCGGGATACCACGTAAGCTATCACATTTGCCTGATATATTGGTTAATTTTGCTAAACTGACTATTTCCTATTCTTTTCTATGATCCCTCCTTTTTATAAGGACTCTGAAGGTTGGGGGGGGGGGAGGGGAGAAGAGATATGGAGAAATGAAGGCTATATAAAAAAATGTTAATACTTTTTAAAAAAAATTGTACTCCATGTCTCACAGGATAAAACTTCCTGAATATTTGCCCTGTTACTTCTGAAAGTTACCTTTTTCCAGTAGATGACAGTCTTACAAAAAGCTTGTTTGTGATAGGAACAACTTTTTGGATAAACACTTGTTGATCATCTCTCTCTCCAAAAGGTCCTATAAAAAAGGAAATGGAAATATGCCCAAAGCATAAGTCAGAGAAAATTGAAATTTATCTTATTTTGCCATAATCATTAGCATTGGGGGAAAAACGTCTTTTCCCATATTAATCACAAAACCCACTGATTAAAACATTTCAAATATATAAGGACTATACTTGTGATTTTATTGAATGGGTTCTATTTAATCATGGTTGTACTACAGCTTTATAACCATTTCATTTTAAAAAGTTGACATAGTTCTTATGGAGTTTTTTTTTTTGGTATTAGGATGGCACTTTCTCTGGCATTTATATTCTTAAGAGTTGCTTAGAGAAAAAAAATTTGCTTAGAGAATTGGGAGGTGAAATGAATTGCTGAGGTTCACATAAACTAAGTATGGGTAAAATATAGGATATGAAACTAGGTATTCCTAGTTTCCAAATGGCTTCTCTATTCACTTCATATATTATTCCATTACTGATACTTATAATAGAAAAAGTATATTACTTTTTAAGTAATATTTTCTCCCTTTTCTCTTCCCCAGTAGAAAATCTAAGACTTTCAAAGTATATATACAATAGTTTTTCCAGCGCCATATATAATTATGTTAGAAACACAACTTCCAATCAATTTCCATAAAATATGAAGAACCATCTTTGGTAATGTAATCCTCACAGATACAGGAAACACCCTTGGCCTGGTAGGCCAAGATTATGACTTAACAAAAAAAAAAATTCTCAGTAGAAGACTCTTTCCTTTTTTACCATTATCTCTTTGTTCCATAACAAATAATATATCTGAATATACTCCTCAAGAACCAGGCCAAGGGGGCAGCTGGGTAGCTCAGTGGATAGACAGCTAGGCCTGAAGATGAAAGATCTTGGGATCAAATCTGGCCTCAGACACTTCCCAGATATGTGACCCTGGGCAAGTCACTTAACCCCCATTGCTTAGCCTTTACATAGTATTGATTCCAAGACAGAAAGCAAGGATTAAAAAAAAAAAAACAAAAAACAGGCCAACTTTTTTTCCAAATGATTATAAAGCTATACATAACCACCAGATTTTTCCTATCGTATTCTGTTTTCTGAAGATCTAAATCTAAAGAAAAACCAGCTCAAATCAATAATTTAGTAAATTAAACAGAAATTTTTATGTTAAGTCCTGAGATTATATTTTTAAAGGTAGTCCTGAGAGCTAATCATGCCCTGTGTCTTCTATAGCTACAATATTGTGTATTAAGCATTGTCGTAAAGAATTAATTCTGTTTTTGGAAGGCTGTAGAATATAGCCTCAGTTATAAAAGATTCAATCCTATTTGATATGCTAAAATTTGTTAAAGGGTAGGAAAGATTTAAATTTTCTAAAACAAGGTGAAACAAAGGCTTTTAAGGTTAAACCTGAACTAATAAGGAAATCTTATCAATAAAGCCATACCATTTCCCTAGCATTCTGATACTTAACTGAAATAATTTTCTATTATTTGATTGTTAGACTTGTGTGTGGAACATTGAGATATATCCCAATAAATTTCACACTTTAAAAAAAAAGAGAATATGGTGACAAATAATCTAAGGCTTTAAATTAAGAATCGCATCTAATTCAATAATAATAGAGACTGGATTATAATTTATTGATAAAAATTATATTTTAATATTTAATTATTATGAAATGCTTCAAGATTATAGTGATGAATATATACATTATATATAAACATAAACATCCTTTGCTTTCACCTCCTTTGCATTCCTCAAATCACTGTCTTGTGGTCTGTGAAAATTTTTTTCATATACTATATTCATATCTTACCCAAAAATCAGTTCTTTTGAGGTAATTTTAAATGCTAACAGGTCTAAACAATATAAGCTTTCAGGGAAGACACCTTTTATTCTGATTTAAGACCTTATGACATCTCTAAAACAGTCAAATATTTGTTTCCAAGTATTCAGTTAGCATTAACTTTTAAAGTCAGTTTAAAGGGGGGAAATTCAAAAGTAACTATTACTGTTGGGTATGTTTATTTTTTTTAAGTATTTCTTCCTAGGTGAGAAAATCCATAGAATTATAATTTTCAGAATTATCTTATGTAGTACCTTACACATAGTATATAATTAATAAATCTTTTTAATTAGAATGAATTGTTTAAAATAATTATAGTTTGTCATTTTAAAAGATAATTACTTTGAAACCTCAAAAATATATTTTTAAAGATATAAATCCAAAAATCTCATGTAAATCAATTCTAACATGTTCTTTCTAATCTTCTATCATTGCTGTAATTTCTGCATGTATAAAAAATGATCACAAAGGTACATTAGTTAGCCAATAGGTCCTACAGAACTCTTATAAGTATGGTGAGGCACGACTGCATATACAGAGCAGATTCTCATAAATGGTTCCTTGGGGAAAACAACATAACTGTTACTGTGAAATGTGTGAGTATAGAGAAACAAATCACAGTAACTTTATATACCTCCTGCTAAAATCAGATATCAGAGTAACAACAGAGACACGCTACACTATCTTCAAATGGCTTATACTACCAATGCCTTCATAAAGAATTTTAGTACATAAAAATAGATGAGCTTGCCTTCTAACTTATGTTGCTTTTTCACTAGATTAATTATTGACAGAAAAGCAAGTTATGCCAAATTTTAAAATGCCTCTCACTTTATCACAGCTTCAGTGTCTGAAACAATCTAAGGTAACAATCTAAGACTACATTACTAATCTAAGGTAACAATCTAAGACTACATTACTAATTTTAAATTTGCCTCCTAAAATCTGCTAGTATATAACATGTATAATACAAGGAAGGAAAGGATGGAATGATGAAAGGAGAGAGGGAAAGAAGGCAGCAGGCAGGCAAGAAGGAACAGAGAAAGGACAGGAGAAAAAGTGAGAGAGAGAGCAAGGGAGGGAAGTGAAAAGGAGAGACTAAGTTAGAGGTTGTTTTTAGTTTCTTTTTACATCCCTAGTACATAGAAGGTATTTAATTAATGTTTACTGATTAACATTTATTAATTTCTTACCATGAACCAGGCACTATACTTATGTACTAGCAACACAAAAACAAGCAAAAAGATTACCTCTGTGTCCTTAAGAAACTTATATTAAGATAGGGAGCTAAAAAATGGAGTGGGGGAAGAAGGTACCTGGTTCTGGGACATGATTTTAAGATATTGAAAGCAAGCCAACCTTAGCCCCTACACAAAATGGAGACTTCAGGAGGTACTTTCCAAGGGGAGAATGAAATTGGATATTGCAGAAGGATATTCCAAAGACTAAGAAATAGTATTTGTTAGAGAGAGAAGTCCCAGTTACTAAGAATAGTTCATGGATGAGACAGCAGGAGAGTCATTATTTTCAAGTCCAAAAAGAACAGAGCAAATAAAAAAGGGCCAAAAAGGGAGAGGAATGGAGATCCTGGCAATTGGGTGGGCAATATGGAACTCTAGCATTCTGTAGCTATGGCCGTTCTAGAGTCAGTTAGTTGATAAACATTTATTAAGTGCCATATCTATACTAGACACTTAGGAAATACAAAAGAGACCAAAAAAATTCCTGCTCACAAGGAGCTCACGGTCTAATGGGGAAGACAAGCAAACAAATTATTTACAAACAGGTATATATACAAGAGTGATAGGAAATCATTAAGAGGGGCTGGAAAATCGGATTTTTAATTGGGGCTTAAAGAAAGCCAGAGAAGCCAAAAGATGGAGATGAAAAGGGGGAAAATTCCAGGCTTGGGGAACAGTCAAAGAAAATGCCCAGTGAGAGATGGAATGTCTTGTTCATGGAATATAAGGAGGCTAATGTCACTGGATCAAAGAGTACATTTTGAAGAGTAAAATATAGGAAGACTAGAAAGGTAGGAGGGCACTAGCTTATGAAGGACTTTGAACATCACAGAATTTTGTATGTGATCCCAGTAGCCATGAAGGAGTAGATGTGAAAAGAGAACTAATAATACCATTTGGGTACACTATAAATTACTAGAACAGAAAAAGGCAAGGGATTAGAATAGTACGTATTGTTAGAAAATAAATAACAAGCACTGACGTACAATATAGTAGCTATATATATAGCACTTCAGTTCTGCTGAGGTAAAACAATTCAAGGGTCTGACTTGCCTTAGAAGCAATTTGATCCTTCAAAAGTTGTGGATCCTACAAAAGGAACTTTAATTATTTATTTTATTCTTACCAATAGAAAGAAAACTATTATTTGCATAGAAAGGATGGAATCCCTGAAAGAAAATGAATATTCTATCTTGGAATTTGTGATTAAGAAGAGGAAAGCCAAGTATAGTCCAATACAGACCTAAAATTAAGTTTATTTTATTTGTTTTAGGATGGATAGGATCACAAAGTGAAAATTTTAGAGGGAAAGTTAGCTAAGGCAGGATAGAAAGGCTTCAAGAATTAAATTGAATTTCATTTTGATTTTGCGGTTTGGTCTTTATATGAGTCTTTTCATACAATAATGATTTGCATGTATAATACATGTATAACCCAAATCAAATTGTTTACCATCTCTGAGAGGTGGGGAGGGAAGAGAGGAAGAAAGCACAAAAAGAAAATTTTAATAGAAAAGGAAAGTTGTGGAGACAGATGTAGACCTACAGGAAAAATCATCAAACAATAGAGATATTTAAAAGACATAATAGAAGATGGAAGCAAAGTCAAGTAACAGAGGATAAAAATAAAAATTTGATACAGTCCAGTCAAGAATTGTTAGGAATATTAAGTAAGAGCACAGGATGTTTCGTTTATGCTATCCTAGGTCAAAAAAGAGAATCAAAAAAATATTTGCTAAGACTACTGCTTGAAATGAATAAAATGATGACCAAAAAATAAAGAATGTACTACTAACTATTCAACTCCTTTTTTATTTTTTTGATAAGGAGAATGATCTTGAGACAAACAAAAATGGCTAAGAAGGAGCTAATGATTAAGATAAGTAAAGTGATGATAAAAGAAACTCTAGCTACTTTTGATGAATTCAAATCAACAGATCAACAGCATGGAAAGAAGTGTCCTGATTGGTGAACCACATTTAGTAGATTGGTTATCTGACCTAAACCAGGCAACAATATGGTGAGACTCTGAAAATACAATACCCATTTCTTTTGAAAACACTAGAAAGCACAAGAATAAAAGGACCTTTCCTTAAAATTTACTTATTTAAAACAAACAGCAAGCATCTGTAATAGGGATAAGTTAGAAGCCTTCCCAATAAGATCAAGAATGAAGGAAGGATGTCCATTATCATCACTATTATTTAATATTGTACTAGAAATGCTAGGTTTAGCAATTAGAGGAGAAATTGGAAGGAATTAAAGTAGGTAATAAGGAAACTAAACTATCACTTTTTGTGGATGGCATACTTAGAAAATCTTAGAAAAATAACTAAAAGAACTAGTTGAAATAATTCATATCTTTAGCAAAGTTGCAGGATACAAAATAAATCCACATAACTCAGAATTTCTATATATTTCCAACAAAGC
Source organism: Monodelphis domestica (assembly GCF_027887165.1). Taxonomy (NCBI): domain Eukaryota; kingdom Metazoa; phylum Chordata; class Mammalia; order Didelphimorphia; family Didelphidae; genus Monodelphis; species Monodelphis domestica. The sequence continues at coordinate 123,473,920 of NC_077228.1, read as the reverse complement.
TCAGCAGCAAGAGTTAGAAGGAGAAACTCCATTTAAAATCACTCTAGACCATATAAAATACTTAGGAATCTATTTTCCAAGACAAATGCATGAATTATATGAACGCAAATACAAAACACTTCATGCAAATAAAGTTACATATAAACAATTAGAAAACCTTAATTGTTCATAGTTAGGCTGAACTAATATAATAAAAATTATAATCCTACCTAAATTAATTTACTTTTTCAGTGCCATACCATTAAAACCACCAAAAAAATCATTTTATACAACTAGAAAAAATAACCAAATTCATCTGGAAAAACAAAAGTCAAGAATATCAAAAGAACTCATGGAAAAAAAATGTGAAGAATGATACCCTAGCAGTACCAGATCTTAAACTGCACTATAAAGCATTGATTATGAAAAGAATCTTATACTGGCTAAGAAATAGAAGGATGGATCAATGGAACAGACTAGATAAATTGACCTCAGTAATCCCAAAGATCCCATCTTTTGGAAGAACTCAATTATTTGACAAAAACTGCAAAACAGTATGGCAGAAAATAGTGTATAGTTGGAAATTCTTGAACCCCTAAAAACAGCATTACCCAAAATTCCTTTCTGTATTACCTAGAATCCTTTTTCTACTTCCTACTAGAATTCTTTTCCATACTAAAAGACCTGTGACACCTCCCCCTCTCTTCTTCCTCACAGTTGAGTTAGGCAGGTTTTACTCTAGCTTTTTATTTCAAGTTATTATTAATAAAACTTTTAAAATATAATAGCTATTGTTTATTAATTTTAAACCCACAATAAGTTTGGATCACTATCTCACACCCTATACCAAAAGTGGGTGACAACTCAGAAACAACTGACTGGCCCCTGGGCATTCCTAAGCAAAGTTATAGACTGCAATTGGATCCTGTAAAGTAGGGGAAGGCACAAGAAATGACAAAAAGATCGTTAAAAGCTCCTTCAACTTCCTGTGAGTCAGTCTTCCAGCTCTTTCAAAGCTGTGGGGGCCAGTGGAGGATCATCTTCTTCAGCATGGACCTTGGGACTCTAGCATTTGGTAAGCCTACTTCTGAGATCTTCTCCCCTTGAACTTTGGATTGGTGAGTGGAAAAAAAACCTGACCTTCCTTTCCTGACTTCCAGAGAGATTAACACCAGATAGGTTTCCCTCTCAGAGGAGGCCACGTTGGTGAAACCCTTGCTTAATTTACCTCTGGGCCCTCCGGCTGGGGCTTCTGAAGCCCTGTCAGAGTAGAGCCAGGGGCCAAAGAATATATTATGGATGATAAGGCAGACTTCTCACTCTGCCCTCTTTTACATTTTTCTCCTTTCACTCTTACTCTCTATTTTGTAAATAAAACTGATAAAAAAACCTCATTTTGGCTTGAGATATATTAATTTCAGTGATCATATTTTCTTGCATTTAGCCCAACCTTAATTTTATCCACTATAATGTGTATTATTAGGATGACAATTCTCTGTAGTGTAAATAATGATGAGTTAATAAAAAGAGGGTCAGCAAAATAAAAGTCACCAGTCCATGTGTCCAGCTGCCCTCTCCCCCACTTGCCAGATGTGCCAGCTTAGCTTCTCAACCAGATTGCAGGCTCCTTGAGGGTTCCCTAGTCAGCGCTCACCCACTGGTGCTTTCCTAGCTGCCTTGTCTCACCATGATTCTAGAGCAAAAGAGGCCCTTCCTTTCCCACACCTGAAACCTTTTTCTTCTCTAAGGTCACTTTTCTGGGTCTCTCAGAATTGTTGGAATTGACCTCGGACTGGCTCATAGGCCAGTCTTCTGGGACTGAATGCCAGGGAGCCACTTGAAAGTTTCAAGAGGTGTAATGTCCCTGAACAATTTGCAGGGATCTAGGAGAAAAAAACACCATTCATAAGCAGAGGATAAACTGTGGGAGTAGAAACACCGAGGAAAAGCAACTGCCTGAATACAGTGGTTGAGGGGACATGACAGAGGAGAGACTCTAAATGAACACTCTAATGCAAATATTATCAACATAGCAATGGGTTCAAATCAAGAAAACATGTAATGCCCAGTGGATTTACGCGTCGGCTATGGGGAGTGGGGGGGAGGAAAAGAAAATTATCTGTCTTTAATGAATAATGCTTGGAAATGATCAAATAAAATATTAAAAAATACATATATTCAAAATGCCTTAACAAAGGGAAAAAAAAAGTTGCAAGAAAAGTTGCTAGATTTAAGGAATTGCTTTATGACATTTAAAGAAGAAGTAAACGTAGAATGGACTGCTTCAGAAAGTAATGATTTTCTCCTCATTAGAGGTCTTCAAAGGAAGAATGATTGGGATACTATAAAGATGATTGCTTTTCACTTAAATAGTTTTTAAAGTCTCTTCTAAATCAGATTTGTTGATGTTATACCATTTTTTTCTGAGATCAACACCATCTAATATAATATATTAGATCATAATATATTTTTTCCCATCTGCTTAACACAAACTTTAAAACTGTTTTACTTACCTATATCATTTCCTGAAGAGTAACTACCATGACTTTCTGTCTCTTCTAAAGACAGTATCTTGAATGATGCTAAAGGAGTAGAACCTGGCTGTGTGGAAATCATTCCTCTGAATCGTGTTACTGTCCATGTCCGAACATGATTATTATCAGCACAGACTATTAGAGAAAGATAAAAATATATATTAAACATAAAATATAATTCCATCAATAATTCAAAATTAAGGGAAAATCCATTATTATTTGGCAAAACAAGACACAGGTATCAATAAAGATCAAGAAAAGATTAAAAGACATATACATCAATAAAGAGATGACACATTGTGCTGACATACTTAGAAAACCCCAGGAATTCAGCAAAGAAACTGACTGAGATGATTTATAGCTTCAGTAAACTTATGAGTTTACTCCAATATTTCTATCCTGTATTGACAAAAAAAAGGGGGGAGTGAGCTGAATAATAAATTCAACTCAAAATAAATATAAAATGCTTAAAATAACCTAACAGTAATGTTATACAAACATAACCACTCTTTACAAAATAGCAGGAAATAATTGGAGATTATAGATTGCTCATAGTCCAGTCATACCAACATAATAAAAATGACATGACAAATTTAGTCTCAATGCCATCCCAGTTAAATTATCAAGATATTACATTATAGAGTTAGCAAAAACAAAACAAAAAAATTACTTAGGTGACCAAAACCTCTAGCATCTCAAGGGAGATCAATGGGGAAAAAAAGGAATAAAGGTGATACTACATTAAAAAGCAATAGATAACAAAACTTTTTCGTAGTGGTTAAAAAATAGAAAAGCAGTTTAGTGAAACAGATTAGATAAGCAATTAAAGCCATAGCCCAGTGTTTGATAAATCCAATAATATAATTTACTAGATTAAAAAACTCCCCATTTCACAATAACTGCTAGGGAAAGTGGAAAGCAACTTAGCATAAATTAGGTGTACACCAACCTCTAAACTTCTAAAATAAACTAATGGATACATGACTTGATTATAAAAAACTCCATTATAAAATACTGGAGAGCGATTTTAAAAACTTTTTCATGTGCTTATTGATGTCCCTAATTGGGGCACTAATACATTGCTGGTAGAGTTGTGAAATGATCAAACCATTCTGGAGGTCAATTTGGAACTATGTGCAGACATTTAAAAGACTGCCTAGGCCTCAGACACTTCCCAGCTGTGTGACCCTGGGCAAGTCACTTGACCCCTATTGCCAGCCCTTACTACTCTTCTGCCTTGGAGCCAATATACAGTATTGACTCCAAGATGGAAGGTAAGGGTTTAAAAATAAATAAATGAATGAATAAATAAATGAATGAATGAATGAATAAATAACTGCTTGCCCTTTAATCCAGCTATAGCACTGATGGGTTTGTACCCCAAAGAGATAATAAAGGAAAAGACTTACACAAAAATATTTATAGCGGTGCTCTTGGTGATAGCAAAAAATTGGAAAATGAGGAGGTGTTTATCAATTGGGGAATGGCTCGATTAATTATAGTATTTATTGGGGGCAGCTGGTAGCTCAGTGGATTGAGAACCAGGCCTAGAGATGGGAGGTCCTAGGTTCAAATCTGGCCTCAGCCACTTCCTAGCTGTGTGACCCTGGGCAAGTCACTTGACCCCCACTGCCTAGCCCTTACCACTCTTCTGCCTTGGAGCCAGTACAGAGTATTGACTCCAAGACGGAAGGTAAGGGTTTAAAAAAAAATTATAGTATTTATTGGTGATGGAATATTATTGTGTTGAAAGGAATAATGAACTGGAGGAATCCCATGTGAACTGGAAAAACCTCCAAGAATTGATGCAGAGTGAAAAGAGTAGAACCAGAACACTGTACACAGAGACTGAAAGACATTAAGGCAAAAATCAAATGAAGTAAAATTTCTCTACTAGCAACAATGCAATGACCCAGGACAATCCAGAGGGACTTATGAGAAAGAAGACTATTCACATCAAGAGAAAGAACTGTGGGAACAGAAATGCATTAGAAAAATATATGATTGGTGCATGTAGTGCATTAGCGATATGATTGGAGTTTTGATATTAAAAGATCACTCTACTACAGATATGAATAAAATGGAAATAGTCTTTGAGCAATGATACATGAACTGCTTGTCGGATTTGGAAGGAGGGAAGAAAGAGCTGGGGTAAAGGGAATCATGAATCATGTAAACACGGAAAAATATAATAAATTTTAAAAAGGGAAAAACATACTCAAGAAACCTAGAAAGAAGCACATTCTACAACCATGGCAAAAGAAAATTTCTTTTCATATTTGTATTGACATATTTTGCATTTCCTCATATATCCCCCCTCCTGTTCCCATAACTTCAAATGAAGAATAAAAAAATAGAAAAAAAGAAGAGGAAAAAACATAAATAACACACATCAACTAAGTTTGGCAATATTGGAGGAAAATTCTCAACCAAATAATGGAAAGAAGTGACAATAAAAAACAAAAATTTAAAAAAGGACAAAAGATAACAAAAGACAAAAAAAAACTATACACACATTTTTTTACAAAAAGGAAAGTTAAACAAAAGCAAAATTGATAACATGAGGAAATTATTTGTTTCAATGGCAAAAGTACAATAGTCAAGAAAGACAGGAAAATGACATGTAAAGCCAAGATATTACCCAAAAGATTAGTAGGTCAAAGGATATAAACAAACACCTTTACAAAGAACTATAAACTGCATAGAACTAGATGCAAATAGGTTCCATATAATTATCTGTGTTTCATTTAAATTTATTTACATAGTTATCCAAGTTATTCAAGAATAAGAAATATAAATTAAAACATTTCACCTCATCCCTGGAGAAGAAAGACTAGACCTCAGGAGTGAGTATAGATTTGAAAATCACCTATGAAGAGAATAACACTTTCTGTGATTATTTTAATTAAAGATACTATGAAATGACAAAAGTGTAGTGAAAGAGCTTTTAGAGATGCTTAAGAGTAAAAGACATCGATCCATCAAAAA